>NC_089205.1:12289434-12601521 GCF_963930695.1 Labrus bergylta | reverse complement strand
TAATTTGAAGGAATATCTGTTTCCCAGCTTTTGCTTAAATAGAATAAAAGCATTTTTAATTCTACCTTAAATATCTTTACCCATGTCTCATCATTACTTACAGTCTGACGCCACATGTGTTCCCCTATTGTTGTGGAATGTGTTAATATGAGAGAATAAGAATGGTCGATTTTTTTTGTCTGCTTTATGGAGTTCCAATGGCAACTCCACTGTTGACATTTTCTACAGTGCAAGTTTGTGACTTTAGGACACGTCCTGCTGTTTCCATCAGCCACATTATAACCCTCACCCTGCAGGTCATAACAGTCCCACAATATGGACGCTCATTTAACTTTAAACATTGCTTTACAGTGTCATAAGTGTTCAAACCCAACATATTTTATTTTCTCACCTTATTAGAGTAATAGAACTCTAAATTCAATAAACATATGATGTTCATGATGTTTCTTTTTTTTGCCAAACATTTTAGGTGCTTTGAAATTTATTTGGATCAACTCAAATTATTTCATTTCTGTTACAAATTCTTTCGGCATAATTGTATACAAACTTGTATAGTTTCACCAACTGAAGGCCCATTTGACCAAATAGACTTCTGTCTCTTTAAAGCTGATCCAATCATACATTGAGAAAGATCTACTCTCTTAAAGTCTGTTCCTCTCAGACAGATTGCTGACTCATTAGAAATATGCTGAGGTAAAGTTTGGCACAGAGGCCCATTTGTTCTTAACAGGTGTGAACAAATGCCACCTGACCTTTGACATCTGAGACAGGGTTTTTGTCACTTACTAATAATTAAAAGTCTGAGTGAGCTGCTTCACGGCTTAAGCAGCTGTGAAGTTCTTTTTATTTTTACAAGATTTTGTGTGAAATTGTATGTGTGGTCATGTGGACTGGGACTTGGTGTTTTTGCGCATTTGCATGCTTGCGTGCCTGTCTGTGTGTGTGCGTGCGTGCCTGTGTGCTTGCATGTGTGTGTGTGGTGTGTAAGCTCTTAACAGTTGGAATTTCAGAGTTGGTTCTACAGAGAATACATGATATTTTGTCTTTTGAGGCCATTGAGTTACCTCTCTGCTTATCTGTTTATTTTTAATTCAGATGAGAATATAAATCAATTTGAATAATTTGATAAAGCAATTAAAAAATTCCAATTGCACAAGGTAACCAATACAAATGTTTGCTCTCACAGCCGAGTTCTTCTTTTGTTCGCAGTGAATTCAGTTCCTGTGGAGCTCATTCTGAAGACCACCTGTTCGTTTCTTTTCGCCTCCAAATGTTCGCTCCGCTACATTGTCTGCCTGTAGATGCCAACTCAGCAACTCCGCTTAGAGCCAGACGGTGTCACATGATACCATTCAGACCTCGTGCCCCGCTCCACCTCTGACACCACCACCGCTGCTGCCACACACACCAGCTCCCTAACTGGTGAAAAGCAGCCATTGTGCGTCTCCCTTTGAAATCCTCTCACATGAGGAGACCAATAAGTATATTAACCTTGGAAAACCTCCCCCTGCATGTTTTGTTTTGCATGTTTGGCTTCTCCTACAAAAGCTGCCAAATGTGTTAAAAATACAAAAGAGAGCAGAAAAAAACCGGGGCAGCTCATGAATATGTGATTATCCACGGTCAGATGTGTAGTGATAACTGGTTTAAAGACTTATGCACATGTCTCAGTACGTTTTGCAAACCATTATGCATCCTCTCGAGGTATAAAAAAGCAATTTTTTTGCTGGTGTAAGACTGATTAAAATTGTCTTCAGATCATTTTAAAGTTGTCTTTTCCCATAAGTCTGCCATGCACAAACACTAACAGCTATTTAATAATTATTTCTAATATCTTCACAATAGGACAGGGCTTTCACCCATTAAGAACAACATGATATAAGTGTTTAAAAACCCCAACTCTATGAAAAAAAGTAAATATAGAAAACATTATTTTCCACCTCCTTTCACACATCTACTCAGTCATCACCAGTGTGAGCTGAAAAAGCTCCTGCGAGTCAAAGATGACAAGCGGGAGGAGGTGAGGAGGATGTGTGATGTGTTGTCCAGATGTGCAGTATAGAGTCTGGTTGTCCTTGAGTTGAGTGTCCTCTGTGGAACATGAGCTGTGGTCTTACACACGTGTGTGCAGCCATATGCAGTTGTCTCCTGTGCAGGAAACAAATCGATTGCACGCATGCTACTGCACAGGCAGCATGAGAAGCCATTCATCATTTACCCTGGAAGACATAAGCCTATACATGTATAGTTTTCCTCCAAGAGGAGTCACAGCGGTGGATCAGTGTGATACTGTGCAGCAGATGGTTGAGTGGCTAACATATGAGATCAAATATTAAAAACTATCTAAATGAGCTTTTTGCCTTCAGTGGCATCATTGAAATGTCAAGGGGTTAAAGTAGAGGTCAGAAATGACCTATAACTCAAAGTCTGCACAAGGCAAAGGAATGAAGACATTTGAGATCTGTTCAAAATCATTCAACGGCAACTCTTAAAATCTGTAATACCAAAAATGTGCTTCTCATTTTCCTTTTTTTGTCAAACTGCAGATGGAATATTAATTAGACCACCTTAAAGTTGGAAGTCAGATTTAATAAGGAATGTAATAAATGTCTTATTTCAAGCCTTTATTCATTAAAGAATTACTTTCCAGCTGTTTACCAAACTTCTCAATCTATTCTATTTAATTGTGCCATAGTGTTGTAAGTCACATGCTTGTAAATAAAGACTTGCACTTCCAACCCTTTGAATATTTCATCGTGTGCTCAAGTGGGTTTTTTTTATTGTTCAATACTGAGGATTTTAGCAATATCCTGTTACATGAATGAGTCATTTTCTTAATGAGAATATGCATGTGTAAGGTTTTCATGTTTGCATTAATATGTATACACGTGTTGCTGTTGTAGATGTGAACGAGTGCGAGGTGCTCAACGGAGGATGCCAGCAAACATGTGTCAACACACTGGGCTCTTATCACTGTGAGTGCAGTGAAGGCTTCCGCATGCACACTGATGCTCGGACCTGCATTGGTGAGTTGTAAACACAAGTATTTATTACTCTTGTGGTAACTTAATGACTCCTTCTCAAAAAAACAGTTCTGTTACTGAATTTTTTTCTTTGCAGTGCTTTTTTTAAAAACCTTTTGTGTGATACAATAATTGTACAACATTTCAGTATTAGGAGTACGGTTATCAAATCTGAGTGTCAAGTTTTTGCTCACGTCTTGGAGAAATAAAACATTTTCTGTTTAGATAAATGTGCGAACACATTAAAGAGTAGGAGTGCAGAGTCACCATGATTAATCCCAGTGCCTATAGGGGGAATTCTAACATGATTCGCAAGGAGTAATATAAGCTATAAGTTATTTCTCCTGCAGCATAAAATCTGAAGGTAATACGAGAATTTGTGACTTGCTGAAAATCTATTCTCCTCTGCTGCTTTCGGTCTTATTTATCATTCATAATACTTCAATCTTTTGACCGCAGCTAAGTGGTAAGGAATAAGGACTGGAGGCAGAGGGATTGCTAATTGTGTCTGTTAAAGTCATTAGTGTGTAAACTCAGTCGTTCTCTCAGTTTGACGACCTGTCCGTGTCATCATGTCTGTGTTTAGAGCACCCAGAAGGCACACGGCTGATATTCATATTTTGGCACGTCATTAAATCACAGGAGTAATGGGATGGAAAGATCATTAGAAAGTTACCAGGGGTACCCAGCTTGAATATCATTCTCCAGTCTCCCGACCTTTACCCGGGTGTTTTTCCATAATTACACGGCTGCAGAGCTCGGAGGTGTGAGAGGCATTTAGATCGCCAACAAATGTGATTATATCTGTCATCTATGTGATTTCAGATTATAAGTGCTCGAGGCTTCAAACCAACTAACGGTGCTTATCAGTGTATCATCTATATTTCTGTGACTGTTTTTCAGCTGTGAACTCTTGCTCAGTCTTAAACGGTGGATGTGAGCATAAGTGTGTGGACTTTGGGAACAATCACTACAAATGTGAATGTCGGAAGAACTACCAGCTAAAGAGAGATGGCAGACACTGTGGATGTAAGTAGGGTTTTACTACAGATGTTCTCACAATGAAAGCATGTGCCAAACATTTCTGCAAAGGGTTCATTAGAGTAGATAATCTCTTGATGTAAGTGAGGTGCTTCTGTTGCACGTTTGACAGAATTCCTGCAGAAATAAAGAGTTATGTCTGTTTGTGCAGGGAAGGAAAGATGTCCAACAGGGAAGAAATTAACTTGAGAAGCAAATTTGCAGACATTTGCTGCTGAGTGAAGAGCAGGGATTTAGATATATCTTGAGGCTGTGCATGCATAAATCAACCTTATGAGTTAATATACAGCTTTACAATTACATATGTGCACATTAACCAACCAGACAAGGTCTGAAAATCACTTCATTTTTGTGTATGTGTATTTTCATTTGTGTTTATCTCTCTCTGTGTTTGTGTGTGCGTCAGTAAGGGACCCCTGTGAGGAGAGGAATGGAGGCTGCGCCCAGCTGTGTCTCTCAGAAGACACGACGGTTCACTGCAGCTGCAGACCTGGTTTTACACTTGCAGGGGATGGCAAGAATTGTGATGGTGAGTCATCAAACATGTCGCATGCTGCATTATACACACAATAAATTTGAGTGGAGCCATATCTGTTAAAGAGCTTAAAAGTCTGACATTCATGATTTTTCGACAAGATGTGGCCATACTTAACCTTCAATTGGAAGCATAACTGCAGCACAACAGGCCGATGTTCATTAAGAAGCTGATGATATTCACCCCATCGATCTCAGTTACATCTCTCCTGTTCAAACCGAACGAGAGGAGAAGCCAGACAAAGTCTTCCTGCAGGAGGAAGTATCAGCTCCACTGTTTTTGAAATCTTTTATACATCCAGATTTTCACAACATGTGGGGACTTAGTTTTGTAACAGTGTGGTTGCCTTTCTGTCTGGTTCATCTGTGTCAGAAACCCAGCTCCAAACAAAGGCATTGTTAAGGTTACCTTTATGTCTGATCCCTCAAGAGCCTGAACCACATACCTTGTAACAGGCTTAAGGATGGACCGTTTTTTGTAGTTTTTCTTTGGGGAGCAATTTCTGCCTTTATTGGATATAACAGCTGAAGAGAGTCAGAAAATGTGAGGAGGAGAGAGTCCGGGATGTCATATTGGAAAGGGCAGAGGTCAGATTGGAACCTACGGGTGCTGCAACGTGGACTATAGCCTCTGTAAGACACGCAACATAACCTCTAGGCTATCCAACAGACGCATTGTCTGTATGAACCACAGTAACCCAGGCATGATTTGACTTGAAAAAAGTAATAAGTAACTTAATGCTAAGACGACGTGGAAAATGTATGTCAACTCCACTTAGGATCTCGGCTATGTCTCAATATGACCTAGTGATATATTTGTGTGTTTTTGAAAAATGAAATAATCTATTATTTGTCCTGTATGCCATCATGACTTTTTTGTTTTTTGTATGTCCAGACATTGATGAATGCAGTTCAGGCCGGGCCAAGTGTTCCCACAGGTGTGTCAACATGCTGGGCTCCTTCAGCTGTGTGTGTCACCCAGGCTTCGAACTGGGTGCTGATGGCAAACAGTGCTACCGTAAGTAATCCTGAATAAGTCAAACTATCACAGATTCCACAAAATGTTGAACACATGTCTTTGGGGAAATGACAAATCCAGAAGGATTATAGGCTGTGGTGAGGAATTATCATTGTCTGTCAGTGTTGGCTGCCCAATGCAGCTTCATGTCAACCTGCTTTAAAAAAAAAAAAAAAAGTCTAACATGAAACTCATCAAAAATCTTTTACATGGAAAATGTTGAAAAAAGTCTTGTTCGACAATGTGTTGTTAATCGCCTCTTCTTACACTGACCTGTGGCAGAGATTAAAGACGTGAAAAAAAAAAAGAAAAACATTTCAATATATAAAAAAACTAGTCTTTTCTCTATCCTGTTTGCATGCTTACAATGGAGAAATTCTAACTTTCTTCTAAACAAAGGGACTTTTAAGAAGCATATGGTATGAAACATCATAAAATAAATAGAAAAATATGCATTTCAAGGTCACGGCAGTCACTTAAGCTTTGTTTGTTAATACACTTGGTCTAAGCTGTCTAATTCCACTGCAATGTCAACTAAACCTGTGGTTATATTTGGATAGTTTCCCCATCCTCATCCTGGTAATTGTAAGACTGAAACAAACCCAAATAGTCCTGATGAAATCCCCATAACATTGTCCTTATGTTTCAGCTTTAGTTATGCACTTTCATTGTGGTTTGGGCCGTCTCTCCTCCAGGCATCGAGATGGAGATTGTCAACAGCTGTGAGAAGAACAATGGAGGTTGCTCTCATCACTGTGACCATACCACCAACGGCCCGCTCTGCTCCTGCAACCACGGCTACCAGCTGGATCAGGACAGGAAGACCTGTGTAGGTAAGACTCTGTGACATGTTCTACATCTTTGTTTCTTTATCCTTTTTTTCCCACATTTAACCAACTCTGTTTCACTGCATATCCTCCTCAGATAGTGATGAGTGCATCAGCGGGGAAGCCTGCTGCAGTCACTTCTGTAAAAACTACCCGGGTGGCTATGAGTGCAGCTGCAGAGCTGGTCACAGACTGAACCCAGACGGCTGTGGCTGCAATGGTAAAAGTTCTGGTTTGTTTCTTCATCAGGCGCTTTAAAGTGTTCTATGTTGTGGTATGCTTGTGCGTGCAAATTCCCCAATGTTCATTTACAAACTGACTGATCAAAGATTAAACTCTGCAAGGCCATTTCCAAGCAGAGAACAAAAAACAACAACAACAACAACAACAACAGCAACAAAATAGTTATCCAGAAATCTTTTTTCAAGATCACCTTTCAACTTTAAACAAAACTGTTAAATGAAACAAAAGTAAAGCCTTTAATTGTCTGATTTTGAAAAACTAATAGATCAATAGGAGCATCACATGCACAACCAGGTGGCAAGTAACGTATGGGAAAATGAAGCCATTGAAAATGTTATACACATTGCAAGTGCAAGTCCTCCTGCGTCCACTTGAGGCTGGCTCCAAAGGTCCTTGAAGCTCCATTAACACCATATTGAAATGTCCATTTTGACATCATTATTTAGCATGTTTACAACCTGGTGCAAATAATTGATCTAATCTGAAGATCTAATTTCTTTATTTTTTACACAACATACCGTTTGGGAATTTTTTACAACTAATTTGTGTTGATTTGAGAGTTAAGCAAATATTTGAATAATTAGGGGCGTGGTCGCTTTGACCAACAGGTGAGTGTGTTGTAGCTGTCGACAGAAGGTGCAAGGCCCACCTCAAGTCCATCTCTTCTCCTGTTACTAGATTGAACAAAAGTTAGGTGGAGATAACATTTCCAACATTGGTGACCACCATTGTTTGTATTCAGATCTCCTCTTCATAAACCAGTAAGAGACATCACAGAGACCACGTCCATGTTTCATACAGTCTGCCATTTAGCTTTTCCCATTATTACCATTTCTCTAGCTTAGCTGTGTGTTTTTTTTTTCTTCTGTTAGACATCGATGAGTGCCTCGTAGAGACCTCAGGCTGTGAACACTACTGCGTCAACACCCTGGGAACATATGAGTGCTTTTGTCGAATGGGCTTCCGCTTGGATCAGGACCAGCACTCCTGCATCTGTAAGTGACATATGTATTATAGTTATCCTGAAATCCAGAGTAAAACATGTGTTTTCACCATTTAAATCATCAGACTCTTGACATGTTTTACTGGTTGTGTGAAGCTTTGTATGGCAGAGAACTGGAAGAAGAAGAGGAAGAAGAAGAGGAGGAGGAGGAGGAGGAAGAAGGGGATGAGCAGCTGGGGGTCCACAGATTACCAGACCTGCTGTTCCGCAAAGCCCCTCAGCTCCTGCAGTACACAGCAGCCTTGCGCTACCGGGATGATACAGATGATAATAACGATGAAGGGGGTGACAGCGATAAAGAATTAGAGATCCAGAGGGAGCGTCGAGGAGAGCTGAGACTAGACAGCAGCATAGGTATCGTAAAAATGGGAGTGATGACAATAAGCTCTATTCCTGGTTAGAAATCAAGAGGATATTGCTTTATCGTTGTCCTATAAAGTCTTCAGAGCAGAAAGTTATGAAAATGTGTCTTTTTTAAATGTGTTTCATTCTTCTCAGTGTGTCTAGGTGGCTCATTCGGGCATGACTGCAGTGTGAGCTGTGAGGACTGTATGAATGGAGAGTGTAGTGAAGACAGAGACCGATGTGAATGTTTTCCTGGATGGACTGGCACCATCTGCAATGAGAGTGAGTATAGCGCACAGGATTTCCTACAGTTACATCTGTTCTTTGTGTGATGCATCGCTCCTTTAGAACATACAGTCTGACAGTGCTACACAGGGATTAACTCTAATTAGCCCCAACTTCAAAAACTCTCTGCAAATGATGAGTTGTATTTAAACTGACAATATAATTTCCCCCAGGATGTCCTGCAACTATTTACAGAAACAATTAGACATTTTTGGAAATTCTTGTTTATTGGTTCCATGACAAGATCACCATTCTCATACTAGTTTTTTTATTAAATGTGAACGTGCAAACAGCCGCTGGTTAGCTCAGCTATAAGCATAACGACTATTAGAAGAGAACACTCAGGCTAGCTCTGCCCTCAAAGCTAGATAAGATGTTTTATCTTTATTGTTTTATCTGTACAGGAAAAAAAAGTAAAAGCCACAATTTGTGATTTAACAAGAACACTTTTACGACTTTTACTGGTTTCAACAGAGTTACGAAGACTTAACCTATGGGTTTTACACATGATTTTTATATGGGTTAAACTAGCAATACATCATTTGTAAGTTAGCTTAATGAGTTTTAGAGGCACTGTTTGCCCCTTTGTAATACAGCTAATCTTAGCTAAACTAAGATGAGCTAAACTAAGCTAAAATTTGCTAAGCTAATATAAGTGTAACTAAGCAAAGTAAGCTAAGCTAACTGTCTATTGGCTGTTGCTTGAGGTTTACTGTGTGAGTACTAGGCATGTATGAAAGATAAAATCCATCTTGTCATGTTGCCTTTAGTAAGAACAGACATTTCATAATTTCATTTTGTAGATGTTTGGGGACCTGTGTACTTTGTGAATAGGAATCTTAAAAATAAATGACTCTCTGGCAAGACCATTTCATGGACTGAAGATCATAAAAATGATAACCACATACACACGCACGCACTCACGCACGCACCCACACACACACACACACACACACACACACACACACACACACTGACCACACACACAACCAGGTATTCCCTTTAGGCACATCCACTTCCAGGTCTATTTGGACTACCTTCAGCAGTATGGTCTAGTTTAAGAGAGAGATGAGATAGCTCCCTGTGCACATCGATCCAGGGCCATGTATCAAAACCTGTCGCCTGCTCTGCGTGGGAGGCTGGCTTGTTTATGGGCTCCAGAACACAGGAGCACCAGGGGAATCAATCTGTCTGCTGCTGGAGCCAGGCCAGGGCCCACAGCAAGAGCACAGCCTGAGGCCAAGGATGTCCACTACTGGGTTAGGGAGCATTGTTCCCATCCAGCGCCATGATTAATGGCTGTCTTTGGTCTGAAACTGAGTCGGGCTGGTAATCATAAGAGGAGAGACACGTGGGACATGTCCATGAGGAGCAATCTGTCACAGTTAGAAACACGCTCCTGCGGTTGCAGCATTCAGTTACACAAGCTGGAGGTAAGAGCTCTGGACTTAGGTGGCATTTCCAGGTGAAGACGATGAGCCAAATTGATGTGAGGTCAAATATTTCTCAATGCAACTAAATCTTGACTTAGTAGTAAGGTGTCACTCCACAATCTTATTTTATGAAGATAAATTCTTTAACTTTTTATTCTCATCTCGTTTTGATGGACACTAGTTATCATGGTAGCAAAATATGGTTTGGACTTGGTATTTTCTTAGTTAATGTACCTACATGTTACTTGTGCTTTAGCCATACACATAACTCTGTCTACTTTGAACTTGTAAGCAAAACTTTGTGCATGTCTAAATTTATTGGCAAAAAACAAAATCAAATTCCCCAGAATCATGTCACAGAGGTAACTTGTCAACTTATTATTGTACAGTGGTCGAGGCAAAATCATTTTGTGCTGCTAAAACAGATTTCTGTGGTTTGCAAAATG
Organism: Labrus bergylta; assembly: GCF_963930695.1. Classification (NCBI taxonomy): domain Eukaryota; kingdom Metazoa; phylum Chordata; class Actinopteri; order Labriformes; family Labridae; genus Labrus; species Labrus bergylta. The sequence goes on along the minus strand of NC_089205.1, from coordinate 12,591,323 downwards.
CCAGTGCCAACCAAAGCAGAATCAATTTCTCATAACACTGAACCCTGCAATGTTTATGTATCTGTTTATGTTTATGTATGTCTAAATACACACATCACATTCTATATACAAGTGGTTGCACCTGAGGTTTATTACAAAAACAATTTGTCCTCCATAGCCTGCTATGATTTTCCCATACAAGACATGAAACTGCTGGGAAGAAAGCATGTGATGTTATTGAGCAGACATTCCCTTGATGCACTGTAACACTTTAGCACATCTCAAACAGCCAGCTGGTTCGTGATGTTTTTGCTAACAAGGCCAGATAGATTAACGGTGTCAGGAGTGTGCAGACTGTGGGGAGAGGACAGGATGGAACGTGTTGGCTTCTAAACTGTTGAGAACAACCCTTCATCTGGCTGCCTTTACTACTTAATCATGAGTTATTTTTTTACATTGACTGAGTGTGAAATACCGCACATTTTAATTCATTAGCAACTATTAATCTGTCAGTGCTCTTTTTTTCTGTCCTTCTCTTCCTTCTCCAGCATGTTCTCAGGGGACCTATGGGCAGGCCTGTAACAGCCTGTGCCGTTGTCAGAATGGGGGCTTGTGTGACCCCGTGACTGGGAAGTGTTTGTGCCCCCCTGGGGTGCAGGGCCTGCTCTGCGAGGATGGTTTGTACAAACATTCCTGAAGTCATACACACACGCAAAATACACCGGTGTGCATTAAGCAATGTCTGTAAATTCAACAGAGGATAATGGAGGGTAAGATCATTAAGAATAATTTGTCGATGTTTGAAATACTAAAGCAGAAGCATTTTACAGTAAGGTGTTCAACTGTAGAGAAATTATTTAATTGTTTACTTCTGTGTGTAGTATCCTGCAGCACAGTAACATTACATGGTACAAGTGTCTGTCCTACAATTTAAAGTCTAAATGCCTCCTCCGAATAAAAATCTGCTGAAAGATTGTAGACCAGCCCCTCCAGAGACTCTATGAATCAGCCTACAGTAAAAACAGGTTTAGGCTGACTAACAACATTGACTCTGACCTCTGCCATGCTGCGAACAGCGAATATAACCTCTTACCATCAAACCTTGAGTGCTCCTCTTATTGAAAATTGTCAGACTGAAGCACTCTTTTGTACACCAGACCATCCTAAAATTAAATATGGAGCTTGATCCCAGATCAAAAGCATTGAATCCCATGTTTGGTGTTCAAATGTTTTGTAAAATGACTGTAATTTTTATATATTGTCTTTAATGCAAGATAAGTTTCGAATTTGGTCAGGCAATAAAGTCCAATGAATCAATAAATCAATCATTCAATCAAACAGAAGAATAGACACATTTGACAGTTAGTTTTCCCTTTGTTTTATTTTATCCTGGACATTATCCTATTGACCTATTAAAATGAGATAGCAAACCCTTAGGAATCCCTGATCTACATTCAGAGTGTGAGCAATGCATCTTGACACTGCCAGACATGCCATTCTACAGTTAGAAATGAGAGTAGTGTCCAGTTTTTTTTTATTTAATAGTAATCTTGTGGAGATGTTAGCTCGTGTCTTTTTAAAAAGATACTTAACTTAACAATAACTGGCATCCAATCTTAAAGGTGTCACTCTCATGTTTCACAGGTTGTCCCAGGGGTTATTTCGGCAGGTTCTGCAGAAGCAAGTGTAACTGTCCCAACAATGGACATTGTCATCGTCTGTATGGAGGCTGCCTCTGCTCTCCAGGACTATACGGCCGCTTCTGCCACCTGCGTGAGTACCAACCTGACCTCAGTCTAACACCAAGAGAACAATGGTGATGATGATGTTAAGGCCTATTTTAAGTTTAAAGGTTAATGCCGTTTGTAGTAAATACATGATTAATGCAACTCATACAGTATAATATACATCCTACATTAAATGTGTCTGTATTTTTCCTTACTCCCATTGATATTTAGTTGTTAATTTTAAGGAATTTAGTATCATCATGAATACAAAAGGAATGGATAACACCGTCTAAGGTGCATAAACAGTCACTGTACACTTTTTTTAAACAACAAACTGCCACCTCCAGTTTAAGTTATACCAGGTAAACTCATGAAAAATATCAAAGGTCTCAGCTTCCTCCCACTACTATGTTCACTCTTCATCACTGGCTGTACTCATCCTTTTTGATGGGGGCACCAGGTGAGACGGCAGCTCCCTGGGGAGCCAATGACCCTCCAGTTTTCCCTCGATAAGGTGGACTGCCAGAGCAAACTCCTCATTGTCCAGCATGCCGTCCCCGTCCACATCTGACAGCCTCCAGATGTGAGCCAGCACGGAGTTGGGCAGCAGCGTGCCCGTCATCCACTCTTTGACTTTGGTGCCGCTCAGTTTGCCCTCATTTGGACTGAGGTTGTAGAAAATCTCGTCATACTTTGGCTTGAATTTCTCTACGGCCCACTCGTCAAAGTCTGCCTCACTGCTCTCGTCATCTCTGAGTTCCTTAAAAGGGTCTCTCCTGAAATGGTCACGCCTAAAGGTTCCCAAAAATTCCCCATCCAACACACCGTGGAGAGATTTCTTTCTCAGTTCCTGTTGCTGCAGTAAAGGCACCAGTTTTGCTATGTCAGTGGACAGAAGTTTATCCAAGGAGGCCATGAGACTTGGTTTGAGTGTCTTGAACTTTGAGAAATCTTGACCCAAAAGCTTCTCCTGAAACGAAAGCAACAGTTTAAGTTCAATAAACTTGAATGTGTATGGGTTTTTTTTTTAGACAGGAATAAAAAAGTTATTTGACCTGCATCTTTGTGCAGTCAGGGAAGTCTCCAGCTGGGACTCGCTGCTGTTGCTGGATCTTAGTGTAGATCACAGGAAGCTGGTAAATCAAGTTGTGCTTCTTGCTTTCTTTGCAAAATATAGTTGGCATCTCTTGCTTCAGGTAGCTGATGATGTGGGCATGAGCCTGGAGGAAACAAAGCATATAAGACCATAAATAACCAAAACTTCATCTTAGTTTGAAACTATCTACCCAAAGTATTGGTTAGAATTAGACATATGAGAGCTCGTACCCTGAGTAAGCGTGCCCTCTTCACCAGGTCGTTTAGTCTGCGTACTGCAGCGTTGCGCGGCAGGTTCCTGATGTCGGTCAGCAGATCCTCCTCCTCCAGCTCGATCAGCTGATAGTGGTCACACGTCTGCCTCGGCTCCGACCAGAAAGAGCCGATGTAAACCCTCAAGATCTCTGGGGTTCGAAACACTTTCCCCAGCGACCACATGAGGGCGCCGTACACTCTCATCAGCTGCTGTGAGTCCACCCTGTCAGCCTTGTTGAGAACCACACGTAACTTGTCCTCATAGCCCAGCAGAGCCCCAAAGGCACGAGTGAGCTCATCAGAGAACTCCAGTTTATGTGCGTCGAACAGCAGGATGATCCGGTCCACACGCTCTGCGAACCAGCGCAGCACTGCTGGGAAGTCGTAGCCTGGGGGATAAGGAAGGAAAACAGAGGGTATTCATTAACACTTTATGTAATGGGGCAAGCCTATCTGCCTGACAAGTGAGGGAACAGATATATCCCAGAGGTCCTCATTGGTTTCTGAGCCATTTGAGTTACACCCAGAAATTCATGTGTCCCTAAAACAAAAGGAGAGACTGCTGAGTTACTGACCGTCTATCTCCTCCCAACTCACTCACTGTGATATTACTTTCAGCTGCTGCACTTCTGTCTTCAAAAGTTTGAAACATGTTGAGCCAAAGTATTCTTATTTGATTACATTTCCTCTCCTTTATGCAGGGATTTAAATCCTACTGACAGCAGCAATGCATTCCATATTTAACTCTTCAAAACTGATAAATAAAAACTGATGAAACTGAAAGTGACAAAGCCTTATGTCATGATAAAGGAGAGTAGTAAGGTATTCATTCTCACCTCGACTCAGCTTTCTTTTAGCAGCTGTTAAGATGCCCGGTGTGTCGATAATGCTGATACTCTCGAGGATCTTATTAGGCATCTGAGCACACTGAAACCTGCAAGAAAAACAAAAATAGAAGTATGAAAATGGTCAATGAGATATCTCTCTAAATCCTTCTCACAAAATAGATATTGGCGCAGCTTTGATTTGCAAAAACAGATATACTGTATATGTTTCACCTGTTGAGAAAAGCATTTCCAAAAGGGTCGAGGTTGCGAAAGGGCTTTTTTGGATCCACTGTGAGGGCATTGCCAGGGATGATTCCTTCCGTCTTTCCATACATGAGGGCAGTGAAGCAGTCGGTGGTTGGCTCTGGTCCGACTCTGCTACCAGGGAAATCTTGTTCGACCAGATACCTAAAGCCGAATGAGCTCCAACCGTTACCATCATTATGACCCTCTCAGCGGAATACATGCAGCATGGAAACTCTGATTCCTACCTGATGAAAGTTGTCTTTCCCGTTGAGTACTGGCCCATCACCAACACCATTGGTTTGTTGTCGAAGTCTGCGTCCTCATAGCTGGGAGAATGAAAGTGATGGAAGGAGTAGTACTTCTCTATAGGCAGCAGCCTCTTATAATAAAGATTCTTCAGCTCCTCTGTCACCATATTAACATCCCCCAGTGTTTTAGGGTTACTCCTGAACCTTCGCATGGACATTGCGGCAAATGTTCTGCTCTTAATTTCTCAGTGATGAAGCTGCTCACTCTTCCAAGACCAAACCAAGTGATGGGAGAATGTGCACGAAAAATATTATCAGCTTCTCACACAGCTGTCTGCTCCATCCTGCAGCGGGGACATTGAGAGGGTGGAGAGGGTGTAACCAGAGCCTGCAGCTGCACCTAACATAAAGCCAATGTGGAGAGGGACAGGGTGGAGTGGAGTTCAGGATTTGTTGCTGAGCAGGGACAATCTTGGCCAAAATCATACAGATTGATTGTTCTGAACGCTTAGTGGGACTGTAGCTGTGCTCCAGGTTCAAAAACCTTCCAAGCATATGTCATCTTTTTATGACATGTCATCTCTTGCTCAAATAGCAAGCCTGCTCTCAGATAGATAAGATGTATTTCATAAAGCCAAAAGACCGAATGATGCATGTTACTTTGTGTGTAGTTGTATAGTTATACGATGCAGGAGGAACACATGGTCACATGACTTCAACTTGCAGAAGTCTGACGTTGTGATAACATGGTGTCAGGGTGTGTTTGTTTGGCTTTAATTTATATGTAACATGATAATAGAGAAGATTTAATGTTCACATTTTTCCCAAATGAAGTCAGCCGTCTTTATTTTCAGGAGCAGCAAGTGCGAAGCTAATATATTTTCTTTTTCCCTGACTTTAAAAATAAACTTATTGGAAGTTGCAGTTAGTGCAGTAACTCTGTGCTAGTAATACAAAGATACGCATACTTTATATGTGCATACTTTTTGCACCAAACCATACAAACAATAAAACTTGTTGAAACTATTCATCATACACATATACACTACGTCAATGTAATGCATGTTTTTTTTTTGTCTGTTTTTGAACTGATCTCGTCCGCCACTCAGCGTGTCCCAGGTGGACGCACGGTGCCGGCTGTTCCAAGGAATGTGACTGCGTTCAAGAACATTCCACTGGCTGTGACCCCAAAACAGGGAGCTGTTTCTGTAAGGCTGCATACCGCGGGCCACAGTGTGAGAAAGGTACAAGTGCTCTCTGAAATGACAACTCGTTTATTCAATAGATGCATGTGATACCCAATGAATAAACTATGTCAAAGATGTCAAGTCAGCAGTCTTACGTGGTCCTTTTTAGTCACACGTAGATTTTAGTGGATCTTGTTTTTGTTCTGTTGCAGCTGTAGGGCTATAATCACAGTAATGTCAGCTAGTCGCTCAGAGGGTAAGAACTTGGGAGCCGTGCTGTTTTCCTGCAATGCGGTTCTGAGTTAGAGATATCTTAAATGTATAATCTGGACACGTTGTTGTTCTTGGCCAGCCTACAGTGATCAGTCTAAAGTCAATAGCCTGTGTCTTTAGGGGGAACCATCATACTTGGATTCTTGAATCTTTGGAAAATGTTTTGCTATTGCCGGTTAATCTTCCCACTTTGCTACGTATCTGTATATTCCCAATGCAGAATGTGAGCCTGGCTTGTTTGGCGCAGGCTGTGAGCAGCCATGTGACTGTCCAGGTGGAGGGTCATGTGACCCCAGGACTGGAGAGTGCGGCCAGAGATGTCCTGCAGGCCTTCACGGAGACAAATGTCAGCACGGTGAGACAAAGAAAAGCTGCTTTTATGCATTGAAATGGCAACAAAATAAACATGTTTGACAAGCACATGTTTCTCACATACAGGGTTTATAACTGTTAACACAATCCATTGTTTTCTTGTTTTTTTGTTTCAAACATGTCTCAAAAATCAAAGCAACTTTCTTTACTTTTTAAATATTTTAAACAGGGAAGTCTTGTTTTTTAAATGACTTCCTATCAAAACTTCACTCCACCACCCTCAAGTGGCCACATCTTTAACAGAAAGAAATAAGAGCCTACGTTTGAATATCTGAAGTGTGTAGACTTGCAAACATGTTTCCACATGTGCAATTATTGTTTGCGTACCTTATGCGTGAATGCATTAGTATGTGCGCTTTCTGATGAACTATGTCAACACACACTGTTCTTTCGGAATTTCAGCTCTAATTCAACCTTTTCAATTCACCTATAAATCTTTAGTCTCTTCTATTGCTTTTCATTCTCTGCTACACGTGATTGATTGAGTGGCTTTAGAAGCTGAAATGAAAAAAAAAAAGGAATGCTTTTGAATTCACCTGGTCAGTCAGTGTAGGTGTTCTTTTTATTCCAGAAAGGTACAGCCAAAAGTATGTGCGTTTGTACACAGCAGGGTGCCCTCTGGCTGTTTACTCTGCAGGTTGATAGAAAGTTCAATCCTCTGTGCTGAGATCTGAAGTGATATTTAATATTGTTCAGGAGTCTCTGGTAAAACATGACGTGTGTGTCTCTGTGGAGAGGAGACAGATAACAGACTTACAGTATTTCAGCGTTAAGTCACAGTGGCTGGCTGAGGATGAAAATAAAAATCCACATTTGTCTGGGTTGTACTTAGATTTAGTTTCAGAGCGTCTCATGAGAGGGATGATTTACTTCTGTTACTACTACAGAGGCTATTGGCACAGGCTGAATAAATAAACAGAAAATGACTGAGTAATTCTAAAATTTCACTCCTGCAGTTCTCTTTTTTTCTTCCCATTTTTGCACTCTGGCACATTCCTTTCCTGTGGTTTCGAGGCCTAAATGTCACTTGTGACTCTTTTATTTCTCTCTGTTTTTCTTATTTTTATAACTTCATATGTTGTGTATTTCTAGCCTGTTCATCATTGAGATATGGTGAAAACTGTCGTCTGCCCTGTGACTGTGAAGACGCTCCTTGTGATCCTGTAACTGGACAGTGCATCTGTCCTGCTGGGAAAACTGGAATATCATGTCAGGAAGGTACATTTGTTTTCTCTTTTCTGTATTTCTTTCTTTGTACTTATTCTGCCTTAATTGTAATGTGTTGGCTTACAGGAAATGTGATTTAGTCTGAGGACCTTTTTGAACTCACTGACATTGTGAGCCCCAAGTCTGAACCACCACCAGGATGTTTGTGTTCTTCAGTGCCTCCTTAAAGTCCGACCAATTAGAAACTATGTCCTTAGCTATGTAGCTTTCTCACTTTTTAATACATTTCTCCCCCAAATGGTTCAAGCATAAGTGGCTTTAGGGTTTACAGAGGAATACCTAACTTAAGTGGCTTACTGCTCACATAATCTGAAAGATACTTGATGCTCCCTAGACTGCACTGATGGATTCTGGGGATTGAAGTGCCAGTCACCCTGTCCTAGCTGTGAGAACGGAGGCTTCTGCAATAAGAAGACGGGTGTGTGTGAATGCAAACCAGGCTTCATAGGGATCGTCTGCCAAAACGGTGAGTATTAATATGTTTGAGACAGAAACATTTTCTTTAAAATAGGGTTTTGCCGTCATTACGATTTTATTTAACCCTCGCTTCAGACCCCTGACTCAATGTCATCATATCATACATTTAACAACACTGATCGACGTGAGTTTTGTCAGTGGCTATCGTTTGCTTTATACACAATCTTTGTACTGATTTTTTTAATAACTAAAGCCCTCTTACATTGCCTGTTGCAGAGTGTCCCCCAGGTTTCCACGGGCCAGGATGTTTGATGTCATGTTCGTGCCCCCCTGAGGTCACCTGTGAGCCACAGACTGGAAGCTGTGTCTGCCCTCCTGGCAAAACTGGCAACGACTGTTCAACATGTAAGAAGTGAAGAAAGACATTGTTTCATTTCAATTTTTAATTAGGTTTCAAAGTATATGTTTGCAGAGGAAAACGTAACATAACTACAACAAATATCAAAGCGTTTTGCCTAACCTAAATCATTTGTTCTCCTTCATAGCATGTGAATCTGGTTACTGGGGCCAAAGCTGCCTCAGTCAATGCCAGTGCAAAGAAATGTCTCTGGGCTGTGAACCTGTCAGCGGTCAGTGCGTGTGTGAGGCTGGATCCACTGGAGACCACTGTGAGAGGAGTGAGTTCACTTCTTAAACAACACTGCCATCTAGTGGAGATATCCCTTCTAACATCTTATGAGCTCATGTACAATACTGGAAGAGGATTTTTCATTTTATTATTTAACAATATTTAACTTTGGTTCGTCGTTTTCTCTCAAGAGACCGACTTGAATACAGATATGAGTTTTATTTTAACATTAAGCTGAATAAGTTCAAGGATGTAACCCAGGGGCCAAATCAAGCTCCAACCATGACACAACAAGAAGTTAGACCCTGTTCAAAGAGGGTTTGTTTTTAGCTTGCTGTATTTGGATAAACATTTTAGATTTAAAATACTGCTTTGACAAATGTCTCCTCACCTGCTTTCCCTCATATGTTTTCTGTGTTTAGAGTGTGAGAATGGCAGGTATGGTCAGGGATGCACCCAGCAGTGCCAGTGTCACAATGGAGCTCTCTGTGACCACGTGAGTGGAGCCTGTACATGTTCACCTGGATATGCAGGGACCTATTGTGAAAAAAGTAAGTTTTCAATGATTCCTGATGGTATCTTCTGTGAGAAGAGTGAAGGTGTACAACATGTTGTTGTTTTTTCATTCATAAAAATACAAAAAAAATGGTTTTAGAGACTGAGTTCCAGAGATGGGCTTAAAGTTGGGTTGGTGTTTTTTTTAGTAAATTCACAGGAACATAAAAGTTACTTTTAATGTTCACAAGGGTATATTTTGGGGGCAGCTGTGGCTTAATGGTAGAGTTGGTCGTCCCCTAAATAGAAGGTTGGGGTTCGATCTCCAGGCTCCAGCCACATGTCTAATGTGTCCTTGGACAAGACACCTAACCCAAATTTCCTCCCAATGTTTTGTCGGCGGCGTATGAATGGATTAGTTAATACTGATGGACACTTTACACAGCAGCCTCTGTCATCAGTAGTCAGAAGTAGTCAGAAGACTAGAAAAGTGCTGTACATGCTCAAGCCCATTTACCATTTATATTTTGTAAGTCCTGTGCATTTTTAACTGTTTTTTAATTTTGATCTTAGGAACATGTATATTGATTTGCTATTTTTTCCTCAAAGCTCATCTCAAAAGTAATCATAGATTATCTCTTCACTTACCCAAATCTCTCCCTCCATCATCTCCTGTTCTGTTTGCAGGTGTCTACCTGCAAACAGAACTCAAACTTAACATAACCCACTCCTGCTAACATATGCCAGCCTCCAAATTGTGAAGATTTTCTGCATTTCTTTAATTCACGACATATTAAATTGAGGAATGCGAGATCACGTTCGTTGGACATAACAAAGCAGCTTCGAGTGATCTGGGATTAAGAGTCTCATCCCCACCAACAGTAATACAATTCATCACATCTCCATTAAAGCAGTCTTTAACTCTTTGTACACCAGAGGGCGCTGCAGGACACTCCTCTGATTTTCTCATCTGTTCGACAGTTTCAGTGATTCACCGCGCAGATTCAATGAATCATCAGATTGTCTGTGTAATGTCGTAAGTGAAACCATAAAAAAAACACAAATCCCAGGATATAATTTGCATGAGTCACTCTGGGACAGATTGGCTGTATTTCATGTGTTACAGAGTCTTTACGTGCACCCTGCTAGAGCAAAGCCTTCATGTAAGTCATATCTTTCTCATCATAGGGATATTTTTACTGAACTACAAGAAGTAGGCTACGAGCAGACCATGAGTCTTAACAGTGTAATAGATTTGTTCTTGATTATAGTCTCTTGACTTGAAGTGGCCTCATGTTATTGCAGTGTAAGATTTAGTGTGAGAGTGCTACCAGGCCAGAAATTCATACCACCTCTGCAGCGTGCCGGGCATCGTAAATCATGGCTGTGTCACACTAGAACAGAGCTTCACATCCCCAGTCATAACAGTCTAATGGCCTCAGATGCAGACTTCGCTCTGATTGGACGTCGCCGTGGGGATACAGCTATCGTTCTGACCAGATTCTGTTTTCTGAGGGCCACCTCTCCTCAAACAGAGGTGTCCAGTTTCTCCATCTTCTGCTGGGCCTCTTCCTTCAGGAGACGTCAGGAAGAGGGTCTGTGCTTGTGAGAAGGACCAGATCTCTCTGGCGCATCTGTTTCATAGAATTCAGATGGAAAGAGATGACTTTCCATTTGAGTCTGAGACATTCTACGTGGGCGATATTCGTCCTCAGGCTGTTTTTTTTTTTTTGCAACATTTTCTGTTGAAATGACTGGATCTGCAACACTCTAAAAGCTTGTGACTAGAATAGTTTCAATGAGCATTGTTGAGGTTGATGGTAAACATTTCCGTCAAGCTTTGTTCGAGAAAAACAAGCTTTTGTGCTGACATGGGTCCTGAACAGTGGACCACGTCTTCAGTTAACGGGGATGCTGCTCCATTTCTGGTCTGCAGCTTTGATGTTTGCATTAAAATAAGCTTGTTTGGTCACAAGCAAAAAAGAACTCTGGTTTAACTGACATCCAACATCCGCGTTATTGTCAAAGAAACCGGGTTGTTTTGTTGTTGTTGTGTTGACCTCTTTCAGGGTATAGACCCTGAATAGCACCAGGAAGTTCTATTCTGTGTTGTCTCTATCCGCTCTACTTCTGTGGCCTGCTCTCCCTGGCTGTGTGGTCTCTGGACCTGCTTTATGGGCTGACAGCAGCAGCTCTTACACAACCAGGGATCTGGAAATAATCCTCCTGTCTCATTTAGTGTAGAGATGGAGTCTTTCAGTGATGGCACAGTGTGTGTCTATGTGTGTGTGTGAGAGTGTGTGTGTGTGTGTGGTGGACTGAATCCCTGTGTGTCTACCTGTAAACAAAGAGAACGAGAAAAGAGTCGTCACTTGCAAACACTTGCAGGCTCTGTGCTCATATCAGATGACAGATTGCCTCTCCGTGGTTAGTATGGAAACCAGACGCCCCCTGCTGGCATAAACAAAAATAAACTTTGCAAAACAGAAGGGTCATTAAAACCCTTGAAAATGTTGAAAACGTGTTGCTTTATTTTCGCCTTCCGCTTTTAAAAGAAGGGAAAGTGTCCAAACATATTGCACTTACTATAAGAAATCGAGTTTATTTTTAATGTGCCCTTTTCCTAATTAAAAATGGTGTTTAAGATTCCTGGGACATTTTTCCAGCAGGAGTGAAAGGTGTTGCCATGGTGTCAGAAAAACCGTCATAATAACAAACAATAGACAATTAAACAGTGATTTAGCCGCAGCACTACCACAGACCCTAATGTACAGCTGGATTAAAATGACAGCATCCTCAGTGGGTTGGCTTTAATAACATCGCAGCCTTAACCACTACAGAGGCCGGCGCAGACGTCATGCTGTCAGCGTGGGAACACAGAGACGGCCATGCCAGAAACTGCTGAGCAGGAAGGATACTTTCCCCAATTTGAGGCCTCGAGGCGAAAAATAACAGGAGGAGTGGACAGCATCATCAATTTGGGCTGAGGAGAGGGAGGGGGGAATGATGCATAAACCCCTGAGTACTGCCGCATTTAGAAAACACAAAACCACCGCGTTACACTTTTCTGTTGCACTCCTGATTTGTAGCTTCCTTTGGTGACACGCTCCACTGCTTTCCTTAAAGATAGACGACGTGTGTAAATGAAGTGCCAGCTGCTGCCATAATTGGGATTCAAACCCTCATCTGGCTCACTTACTACTGCAAAAGAAAACAGAAGAGAGAAGTATTTAGAATGTCTGTAAATCACTTGAGTTTTGATTTGTTTCCAGTGACAAATTTGAGCCATTAAAACATAGACAGTGAATAAACAGAGTCATTCTTTACTTCTCTGGTGAGGTCATGCTTACAGACAATATTTGCATCCCAGCGGTGGGAATCATTCATCCCAAAGCTGCTGACTTGGTGTTTGTGCACAGGCGGCCCTTATTTACCAATCTCTCCAAGTGTCAGTTGTTTCTAAACACACTTACACAACCTCTCAAGCTCTCCTTGAAAATAAGAAACAGACTCCCGTCCTTGTGTCGACAGCAATACTGTAGGTATACGTGCATGTGTGTATGTTTGTGTGTCTTTGGGCGGTGCAGTAACCTGGCTTTGTTTTGCAGTGTATTGGTGAGGCCTGTGGACTCAGCAGGTGCTCTAATTACCAGCTCTCTGTGCCCCCTCTGCCTCTCCCCCTAAAAAACGGGAATGGACTCAGAGCCGCTGTGGACTTTGATGTGGCCCAGATCCACCACACATGTGGGACATGAGCTCACTTAACGAACGCAGACCCCTCTGCAAATGAACAGCCACAGCATGGTGCTGCAATTTGATATTGGTATTTTCAGTAGGTGGTAAGACAGAGAGCGAAAGTAGGCGAGCGAGAGAAAGATAGATGCGGGAAAGAAGTAAAAGAAAAGTAGCTGGTATCTAAACCCTTTCCTCTCCTTTTTTTTCAAGAAGCTGCCACTTCTAACCAGTCGGATGTTTTATCTCGGCCCACAGTGTGCCCGGACGGCTTTTACGGTCTTGACTGTGGCCAGATGTGCGAGTGCAGGAACGGTGCCCGCTGCCACCACATCACAGGAGCCTGCCTATGCACCGCCGGCTGGGCAGGACCACACTGCATTCTGGGTAATGGAAGCCACATCATTAAAACGGGGTGTGAGGGAGGCCCTCGCTGCAGCCCATCACGACATCCTCTCCTTAAACTCAACTACGATGTGTTTGTGAACAATTATCTCTATAACGAGACTCTGCCCGATGACTTTTTTTAGGGATGGGTACGGGCGGAGAGAGGAGGGTGGATAAAAGTGCCCTCCAGCATGGACGACTTAATTGAGGTCTATTCTGGATAAATGCACCCACGTGTTTATAGTGATCAACATTAGGAGAGGGAGAAAGTAACTCAAAAGACTCTTTAGTAGAGAACCAATCAGTGTTCTCATGCTAAACTTCTTCATGCTGTTGTTTTAATGAAGCCAATGAAATGCCTGCTGCAGCTCTAAGTCTGTCATTCTGCAGTCTTATTCAAGACTTTCCTCTAGCTGCAACCATTTTGTGGTGCTCGAGTCAGCAGAAAGCCACTTGCATGACTTAATGATGCGTCTCTATCATTAGTGCATTTTCCTCCTACTAAGAGCACAAATACCATCTTGTACTTTGATCATTAGGGAGAAGTTCACAAGTTCAAGTGCTGCAAATATAGCTGCAGTTGCACCTGAAGTTGGTACTAAGTTGGGTGATTTCAGTGTGTGTGAATATATATTTATATATATATAATAGTTGTGTGTGGTTTGTTTTGTGCAGAATGCCCACAGGGTCACTTTGGGGAGCAGTGCAGTCAGACCTGTGGTTGTCAGAATGGAGCCAGGTGTGACCACATCAGCGGGCGATGCAGCTGCATGGCGGGCTGGACGGGGGTCAGCTGCCAACAGCGTGAGTAGCTCATCCCTCAGAGTGACAAACACCGTCAAATGTTTTCCTTCTTTTTCTTTTTCTTCAGAGACTTGCATTTTTTCTAGCTCATTTACTGTAAATGAATCCGTCATCACAACCATCCATTTTGCAAACCGAGCTGCCTTGTTTTTGGTAAATAAGGATGTAGTTTGTTTACTTTATTTTGTGCTTTGTCAATGTCGATTTACAGTCATTAAAGTTGCTGCAGACTCTAAAAAGTGTGATCTGATTGGATCAGAAAATGAATGTGTTACAGTGACTTTGTGTTTAAGCCTGCATTACAAACATTATCCTACATTTTTTAATCAAGGAGTCACAACTTAAATAGAAACGTGTGTGGTCATTTAAGCTGCTATCTAAAGATTTGACATGTTTGAGATCAAAAGAAGTTTCTTGCATATTCATATAAAACATGTGCACTTAGAAACAGAACAGCGTCTTCCTAATTAGAGTTGACTCAGCTGTCTTGTGCATCTGTTTTAGTGCCATAACACATGATGGTAACTGATTAATAGACATGGCTGGGTACTGAAATAAAGGGCTTTGAGTTCATGTATTATGACTTCTAACTTTTTGAAGACCTACAAATATTGTGTTTTAATTCAACACTTACTCGTGTCTTTGACTTCAAAGTGGTAAATGTGTCTGTGAATGCAGCCTGTCCTCCAGGACAATACGGGGAGAACTGTAACGGCAGATGTCTGTGTCATAACGGAGGCTCTTGTGATGGCGTTACTGGACATTGCTCCTGCTCACCCGGCTGGACAGGAGCTGCCTGTGAGTTAGGTGAGTCCAACAGTACTACTCCCAAACAATTTTTTGTAAACCTGTCCTTGTCTTCACAGTCATACTGTATATCTATATATATATATATATGAAGTTTTCTTTCCCCTCTCTCCTAGAGTGTGAGGAAGGACGTTATGGAGAGAACTGCACGCAGGCCTGCCGCTGTGTGAATGGCCGATGTGACAGAGTGGCGGGAAGATGTGTGTGTCTGCCTGGCTGGACAGGAGAGCTCTGTCACACAGGTGACTATACCTGAACGTTACATCATGACTGTTGCATGACAGTCTATTAGTACACAGTGTTACCTGAAATCTGTTTTTCACCTGTCCCAATGACATGTCTAGATACATAGCGGACCTGTTATCCAGTAATCTCCATCTATTTCTTACTGACGATGACGATTCTTTCTCCTGCAACCCTAACACTTTCTGTGTCAGAACAATTTGTTCATTTAAGCCTCTGTTAAATAAGCATGAAACCTTTTTAAAACATTATGTTCTTAGACTGAACACAAACGATTGTGTGTTTTGTCTGAAGCCTGTTCTAAGGGATTCTTTGGAGAGGGCTGTGAGCAGCGGTGTGACTGTGTCCATAGTTTGAGTTGCCACCATGTGACGGGCCGCTGTGAGTGTGAGCCAGGCTGGAGAGGAGCCAGCTGTGACAAACGTAAGTGTATAGGGCAGAAGAAATAGCAAACGGAATGAAACGGGGAATAGAGGAGCTTTGAACATTGGGATAGACGGAGTATGTGTGTTCCTGCGTGTGTATATTGAACCCCTCAAGCCTGCTTTCCGGGGTCCTGCGGTGCTTCCTGTGGCCGACAGTTTGACTGCCAGGATAGGGTGTCCTGTCACCATGAGACAGGGAATTGTGGGTGCCATGCTGGCCAAACCTCACAGGGCCTGGCTGTGAAAAAGGTAAGGGTGGACATAAAAGCCTCGTTTCCACCAAGCGGCCCGGGTTTGGTTCAGTACAGTTTGGTACGGTAAACGCTGGTCTTACTTGTGTTTCAACAGCCAACCGCATCCTTATTTGTTAAACGGAGCGCAAGCCAGATGGAGATAGCCACGTCCGCTATGTAAATAGTGTGACATCATAGCAGCCTGACACAGTGTAGTCCGCTATAAATTAAGTTCAAAGAAGAAGAAGAATGGGACACAGTAAACAAACGGGACCCTTTAGGGTGGGATCGGTACCCTTGGCACCCCAACAGAAGGGTACCAAAAAAGTAGGACGGAACGGATCCCTTATTTTGGTACCATTCCCACCTTTAGCGGTGGAAAAGCCAATAAATGGGTATGGTACCAAACCAAACTGAACCAGACCGCTTGGTGAAAACGGGGCTGAAGTGTATCTCGGCAAAAGCCTGGCAACTAGTCTGCAGAACTACAAATATTTCCCTCATTAAATTTTGTTTTTTAATGGTTAGGATGAATGATATGATAGCTCCATAGCGTATCTTTTTTATGTGCTTAATTTTAAATCTCTGAAACTTTAGTACCTCACATAAGCCCTGACACATTGTTTCGAGCACTTGTACACATTCAAAACCATTTTGCTGACATGTGTACCATGTCGATAGAAGCACTGGAGGCAAGGCATCATGGGAGTAAAGACCAAGATAAATAACCAAGTATCATTCTCTTAACACTGATTAAAATGTGTTTTTCCAGTCATCCTCCAGGGAAAGATTATCATAAATTCCATTCCAAGAAACGCACTCTACTCTAGGACTGTCACAGAAATGAACGCTAATATTTCATTTATTTAGACCGTACCATTTAGGACTCTGGACAAGCAGCTTTGCTACACCCTTCTTCTGTAGTGCCTAACCACCTCAGCTCCCTTCCTCTCCTCATTCACTCCCTAGACATCTGATAAACGTTACACACCAGTTGCCAAGTAAAACAGAAGGCATTGTTTTTGTCTCCTTGGCGGCGGATAAGGGCTTTTGGAAGGCAGACATGCATAATGACAGCAGCGTAATTGCCTCTTTAGTCTGGAGTTCTTTCTTATCTGTCCCCCACGCTGCCTGCTGCTGCCTGACTGAGTATCTGAGTGCTGCGGTCTCACCCCAAAACATGTTCGGTTCACAGATTCATCTTGTTCGCTATGACTGATCGTCTATAGACCCCATTCATTATTGTGTGATGAGAGTTTGCGTATGTATGCAGAAGAGGGTGTGTGAAAGAATGTCTTCTCCCAGTCCATCTGGGTTTTGGGCACCAGGGGAAGTTGTTGGGAGTTTGGTTTTTGTTACCAGTCAAAGCTGAATGTCCCAGTATGTCCACAGAGTAATCTGAAGAGAAGAAAGGAAAAATGGCTCGCCTGCAAACTACTGAGTGTTTAAAATGATGTTTCCATAATTTCATCAAAACGAGACGTAGCTGTACAATTTTACAATTTAAAATCATGTTGTGGATTTTGTGGTTTTTCATTCATGTTTGTTATCCTAGGGATACAAGAAGCATGTTATAAACTTTTGTTCCACAGCTGTACCTGTGTTCAAATAGTTGCTTGTTGCTTGAATTGTTTTACTTTTAAAAGCCTGATAACGTACAGTCATTTTTCTGATGTACTTCAATGATCTGAAGACGGCTTTGATTGTCTCAATTGACTCAAATGAATTCAGTATTTCGGCTATCTCATAAATGTTTCTCAAACTCACTTTAAGACTTGCATGTGGGCTTACATTTCCAAGCTGGTCATTGTTTTGTGCGCATATGTATGGTTTTGCAAAGAATAAAAAACATATTTCTGGATTTCAAAGATCAAGTGTTATTCAAAAATCCTGTTGTCCGTTATAACTACAAGCTGTTGAACATTATTTGTCTACTTTAAACTTTAGTATTTGTGTTTTCACCCCAATTTCTTAACTTGTTTATATTATGTGCAAAAGTATGTTTTTTTGCACAACCAAAAACCTGTTTCATATCTGACTAGCTTTACTTCGACTTAGAAAACTGTATTCATCCCAGAGGGTTTACTAAAGTTGTGGGACGCCTGTTAACGTCATGAGCATGTTCAGAAGGACAATCCTGACCAGAATTATATTTGCATGTTCAATCGTTTAATAATTTGTTGATGCGAAAATGAATAACCCTGCATGTTGAAAAAGGTTTTGGTGAGCATTTTAAATAAAGAATTAGAGCAAAATTCTCAAGATAGAACACAAAAATTGAATGATGCAGGTCCTCGTTTCAAAGAGCAAACAGATCAATGATCTATGCCTCTAAAAGTTCACAGAATTGACCTTGTAAATCAAATTCCCACTTGTTTCTATATCTAAACAAATTCTCTCTGTATGTTTTTTTTCTCAGCCTGCCCTGCCGGCGTGTTCGGGCTGAACTGCAGCCAGCTGTGTGAATGTTCAGGAGACCAAGAGCTGTGCCACCCTGTGACGGGGAAATGCAGCTGCTTTCCTGGTTATTACGGGGCTCGCTGTGAGCAGCGTAAGTCATGATTGATGGTGAAACGTTCATATATTGTAACCAGTGTGCTGTTTCTTTAAGAGCATAACAATGACCTCTTTCTTTGCCATGGTTTGTCTCAGGGTGTCGAGTAGGGACTTTTGGGCCAAACTGTAAGTCCAGATGTAGTTGCATCAACGGTGGTCGCTGTGACTTCAGGACGGGGACCTGCTACTGCACTCCTGGGTTCATTGGAGCAAACTGCAGCTCAAGTTAGTGAAGAAAGCAGCACCTGTTTGTAGAGATAAATGAGTCTTGTCTTACTTCATTGTCTTGATAGTAATTAGGTATTGTTATGGAGGTGTTGGTCCTTTAGGTCTCCTTTGTGTTTTATATGAACTTCTGATCAACAGTGATTTTAGACTACAAACAGGGCCTATGAATTGATGAC
The DNA here is from genome assembly GCF_963930695.1 of Labrus bergylta. NCBI lineage: Eukaryota > Metazoa > Chordata > Actinopteri > Labriformes > Labridae > Labrus > Labrus bergylta. The sequence continues at coordinate 12,572,756 of NC_089205.1, read as the reverse complement.
ATTTATCTTCATTAATCTATGATTTGAACTCATTTTTGTGAATGAAAATCTGTTTATTTCACTCAGGTTGCCCGAGTGGTTACTATGGAAAGGACTGTGCTAAGCTGTGTTCCTGTGGGGAGGGAGGACAATGCCACAAAGTGACTGGGAGATGTATCTGTGCCCCTGGTAGGATGGGACAGTCCTGCCAACAAGGTAACACTCTGCTTGTTTTGATTTATTAACACTTGCTGAGATACCGTGTCACCCCAAACCGTGTTGTTTATGACGATCAATCAGTTAAAAGTTTAATTTGTACTCTTTATGCCTAAATGAAATATTGAATGGCAATTATTTGTTCTGTGCTGTTGTAATTAAACACAAATTAGGTCAAATTAAAAAAAAAAAAAAAACTGTATATACTACTAAAATACAGTTTGGTTCAGAGTAATCTAATTTGAAATAATAAGTTTAAAGCAAAGAGATTGCTATCTGACACCATCTTTTAAGGCAAGGAGGCAAACAAATCTGATAATTAACTTAATGAAATTAATTATTTAATTTTCAATAAATTAGTTTTACAGATATCACATAGGATCTTTAATGGATTATTTTCCATAAAACCTTTTCTTGAGTCATCATTGAGCCTGATTTGTATCAGACGAGAACCAACGATGAACTCTTCAGAAAAAGGACAAACTGCAAAGTGAAAACCGGCCACCAAATGAGGGAGCATTTTGGAACATTTTCTCTCTGCATATTAAGTAACAAATTCTCCACTTCCTCTGTGCGAGGCCTCTGATGATCACAGGGCAGTTTTCTCTGGAAAAACAGAGGCAGAATTGGTGATTTTCTTATCGGTCCCATTATCAGCGGCTCTGCTACAATGCAAGTGGGGATTTCCACCGCTGCCTGTGTTAAACGTTCTCGTCTTTAGCCTCCTGCCTCCATGTTCTTGGACACACCGCCTCTTAAGTTCCTCTTGTTGAATGTTTACAGAAACCTATAAGTAGCTCGTTCTCCGTGTTCCGTGTCGCTGGATTTGGCGAGGAAGCACACAAATAAACAGGGGGAATGAGGATAGCTTGCTTATTGTTTTCTCAATCTAAATTACCCAGAGAAACATGATTATTCTTTTATATCAGTGCCAAATTAGACTACTTTGCCTTCTCTGTAATGACCCTGTTGCTTAACACTTAATGTGGGGAGCACAATCTTGTGTGTGTGTTTGTGTGTGTGAAAGAGACAGAACAGAGGGACGCTGTTTCTGTGTGTTGTCTGTGTGGTGCAGTTTTAGTGTGACAGAAAAGCCAGTCGTCCTTTTTTTTTTTTTTTTGTCCTGATATGGTTTGAATGTTTCTACAGCATGTCCTAGGGGGCGCTATGGCCTGCAGTGCAGACACACATGCAGCTGTCAGAACGGGGGTTTGTGCGACCCTGTGGATGGGTCCTGCAAGTGTGGATTGGGCTGGACCGGACCTCGCTGTGAGACAGGTACAAGTGCACAGATAAACACAACAGGAAATGATCTGATCTAATCAATACAGTGCTCCATTCATGGGAAATCAGACACTTGAAAACAACAACAAACAGCTGAAGTATAAAGAAAGCCCCTCAACACTCTGCCAGGAAGCAATATGAATATTCTAATGGAATGCAGCCAACCTTAATGCAATTCAAACACACCCCTCACAGAATTGCTGTCATTAGCTAGTTAAGTGCAAGCTCACCCTGATTTGTTTCTTGATTTAGGGGCGACTTTGGCTTAATGGTAGAGTCAGTCGTCCCTCATGCGGAAGATCAAGGGTTCAATACCCAGCTCCTGCAGTACGGTGTCAAGTTAATACTGATGGACACTTTACATACAGTAGCAGCTTCTGCCATCAGTGTATGACTGTAGAGTTTAAAAAGTACAATACAAGCCCAAGTCCCTTTACCATTAAGTTGTCACATGTTTTTTTAAAGAGCTAAATACAAAGTAGGGCAATTACAGGCAGAGATCAGACACATATATCTAAAGGAACATTTCATTTGAATTATTGTGGCGGCTTAAGATTAAAAAATGCCGCACAGAGACTTAGTGGGCTTGTACCTGTGACTCCAAAAGTCCAGATATGTTTGTAGATTTATAAAACCAAAAAAAGGGAAAAAGTATTTCTAAACAAAAGGTCCAGAGATGATGATGATAAAGGTGATGATGATAAGATAACAATGACGGTCAACAGAAAATATTTCAAACTCACTCAACCCCTTTGTCTAGTCTCCCGCCACCCCAAATTCACAGGTGAAAATAAAGTAAACCACGCCCACTGCTTATTACCAGAAATAATAAAACACCCATAAAAGGAGCAAAATATAACAAATAATCAACTGAGGCAAAAATACACATTATGGCTTCTACATTGATATTGTAAAGATCAACATTTGTTATTTTAAACAAAATTTGAATCAGAATAGTTTTTTTAAAATTGTGAAACTGTGTCTTTGTGTGTGTAGCCTGTTCATCTGGAAGATATGGTCCTGACTGTGCACACAACTGTTCCTGCCTAAACAATGGGACCTGCGACCGGCTTACTGGCTCCTGCAGCTGTACTGCTGGATACTACGGCCACTCCTGTCAACACAGTATGCAAACACTCACTTATAATACAAAACGAAGCTTGATGAAAAGGTTACCAGCAGTCTCTGTGACACTGCTGTTAAATGCTGTCGATATGTGAAGATCGTTGACTTGAATCAAACTCGTTACACCGTGATTTCTTGTCATTTCTAATTCTGAAACAATAAACCATGGATTCAGTTTCTTGTGTGTCCCATAGGTTGCCCTTCTGGATTCTTTGGAGTAAACTGTGTCCATACGTGTGACTGCAAAGTGGGGCAGACATGTGACCATGAGACAGGCCAATGTGTGTGTCCACCAGGCTACCATGGGCCACAATGCCAAACGCGTGAGTTTATTCGAACACCTCTGGGCATGATGTGTGGAAGATATAAAAAATTAAATAAAAAAACTCATCCAATTAGTCAAGTTTTCAAAGGTTTTTAAAATATTTACAGTGAAACTTCAAGCATGAAGACAGAAGCGTTTGCACACATGAATAAACAGGCTCCTGGATGGCTCACTGCAGCAGAACACAGACAGAAATGAGCATACATGAATTCAGGATTTGGTGTGAGTGTGCTCTGGCAGACAGACAGACAGACAGGGCTGGCAGGTAGGTGGGCAGGAAAGCAGACTGGTTATTTGATGAGAGACAGGTGTTTCCTGACTGCTTAATGCATTCCTGTTACATCCTTGTGCCCTCCTACCTGCTCTCGGGGCTCTCAGCCGCAGTGTGAGGGCCTAAATGGCCACTTCAGTCCCAGCAGGAGATGTGAGTGAGCATTGCAGAGCAGCTGTAAAGGCAGCCACAGGCTCCACCGACACACAAGGCTTTTAAATGTATGTCTCTGTGTTGAGAAGTGTGTATGCAGATATTCATCACAACATGCACTTGTGAAGTTGATCTGTATGAACTTGCACTTTGTGTGGTGGTGTACTTTTTTTGTACTTAATCGTAGTCACATGGATTCATGCAGACAGTAGACAGCAAACAGACAAAAATCCTGATGGTATTTGTCCAATTAAATGGCAGGAAGGCAAAACAAAGCACACGTAGCAGCTTGTTCCTATGGTGAAGTGGGGTTGTTAACAACATCTCTGTTGCTGGTATTCTCTGATGCTCTCATCTTATTTTAATTTCCTGCTGTCGGCAGGACAGTCCCCTGACTTGTTGTCTGGTTAGCTGTCTTCCATCTGCCTGAACGCATGTCGACTCAGAAATAATTTTATGTTCCATTTAACATTTAGAATCTTTAATAAAGGAAAAAGGTTATAGAGCTGTTTACCATCAAAATGTTTGTCAAAAGGTATGAGATAAATGTATGGGTTTGTTAACATAGACTTTATTTTACCAGTAAATTCCATCCTTTTTTTATTTTCTTTCTACAAAGTTTATAAATGAGCCAAAAGCCCACCCTTGTTGCTATCTATAAGAATGAGGGCGAGGCTTGTGATAAAAACGATGAAAAGGCTCATAAATAGAGTAATAAAAGCTCATGTGTATGTGTGTATCTGTGTGTGTTTTTTTGTTTTATAGGGTGTGATGCTGGGAGGTTTGGATTGGGCTGTGGACAGTCATGTGACTGTAATGGTCAGGCCCCATGTGACCCAACATCCGGACAGTGCCTCTGTCCTCCAGGAAGGACGGGGCAGAGGTGTGAAAAAGGTAGAGGTCACATTCAGGGAACCGAACTTCATCAGAAGTGTTAAAGGAAATCAAAAGTAGATGCTTACATTCAGCAAACCCTTCTTCTATCAATGTGAGTCTGTCCTGCAGAAGTGCTTTCCTTGATTTGATCTCTCCCTCCCTTCCACTCTGTCTCCTCTGTCTCAGACTGCGGAGGAGACCGGTTTGGTCCTGACTGCTCCCTGCCGTGCCACTGCTCCCTCAAGGCTCGATGTGACGGGCTGAGCGGACGATGTCTGTGCCCGCTCAGCTGGCTGGGTCCCACCTGCAGTGAAGGTAAACCTAAACTTTCATAGACACACACACACACTCTACCTCTCTCTCTCTGTCTAGGGTTGCCAGGCTAACGCTAACACAGACACACATACACTTAAACACACTCACAAGGTCACAGGCTGTAAAGCTGAAGCAGCTTTGGGGAAATACTGTGTCATGAAGTGAGCGAGGCTGAGCCCCATCACTCCGTGTGTCACCCTGTCTCCCTCAATAGCTGCTCCTGTCTCCTGACAGTTATTTTAATCTGCACCCAGCATGACGCTGGCCTCCAGGCTGTCTTCGTTTTACCTCCTCAAAGCCAAGCCCATGGGAGTCTACGTACCAGTTACTTCTCTTCCAAAAAAAACCCCCAGAACATTTGCTTTTGATTTTCGAATAGTGCTGATGTCCTCTTGCTTTTTCCTTCTTCTCCTTTTCAGCAGTTTTGCACCAAACAGCAGGCTCGCTGAACTCCTCTGTGTCTCAGAGAAAGAGAAGGGCAGGCAGCAAAACCACATAACCTATGCAGAGGTGCAGACTCCTAACTGGATGTTCAAACTCCGGGGTTTGGCTCTGTGGAGCTTTAAACTGATCATCTTGGTAAAGGTGATGTTTGCAATGTGATGTTTTTGTGAAAGTGGAGCTCAGCTGTCAAGACCTGGCGCTCCATCACTGAGCCTGGAGCTGGAGATTTTCACCCAGGACATGGACCTGAAATGTGAGGGGCCTCAAAGGACCAGAAACCCCTGGATCTCCAGGGAAACACAGACTTCTACACAAATACCTTTATGAACGTTGCAAATTGGAAGAGGCTGATGTCACTCCAGTTTGACTTTGTAGTTTTCTTTGTTAGAGGCATTTTGAAAACGACATGTCAAGACCTTCTTCTCTCTTCACTGAAGAGCCTTTACAACCAGCCCTTCCTATGTGTGTCCCCAAAAAACATCCTATTTAGCACATTGGAATAGCAAGCATTTCTCTGATGACAATTAAATTCATCTTCAACAGATTTAGAGTTTATGGGGACTCATTTTCTAAAAAAAAAAGAAAAACAAATCCAGAGGAAACTGCAAAGGAAGACAGCAATAATACAGCCATTATACCTTAATACTAAACATAAATATATATATTTTTTAACTTAGAGTGGAACTATTGACTGAGAAAATTCAAAAGGTTTAAAGGCTGAACGTTGCTTTGTGTTAATTACACACTGGACCAGGATTGGCATGTATGACACCAGACCCATTAATGGTCTGCATGTCCTTCTATCCCACCGAAGCCCGACACAGTTTAGGTAGATGGCTGTCCAACATGAGTCCGGTTTCTGTTTGAGGTTTCTGCCTGTTTAAAGGTAAAAAGCACATTCTGTACAATTTCACTTCCCCACTATAAAAATAGATGAAAATGTGTCCACCAATAATTCAAAGATAACAGTGTTCAAATCATTAAATCGAAGTTTAATGATTTGGTAAAGCTAATCAAATCTTATTTATAGGGTAGGGGGGTCTTTGTTATATTGAATACAACTTAATCAAATGAGTGAATTATTTTTCCTTTACATATCAAGTCTACTATCCTGTTTTCCCCCCTGGATTAGAATTTGTTGATAAAAGTTTTTGTTCTGATTTCACATATTCATATTCAACCTGTAGATTTTACAACTACGGGATCCTTTCATAAGAATGGACTCCTTTTGAGTGATTTTGTTGTCAATACAACTGTCCATAATACATCTGTGTAGTCTTTCTATCTATACGTTTTTCTGTGGTTGTTTCTGAATTTAACATGATCAGGTTACCATAAAGAGGCTTTCACACTCTCTCCTTATTGGCGTTGATCACGGGTGTGCTGGTTGTGAAATACAATTGGAGAAACTTGCATGCTTTGCACTTCTTGTTAACTGAGTCAGCAGCTGATGCAGAGATTTGAAGTGTTATGGAAAATGACACAATTGATGTAAATACTTTAGCTGCAACACCTTTCAAAAGATAAGGTTTACAATTCTACAATCACAGCTGTTAAACATTTAGCCTAATGTGCTTTTGGTTTTAATGAGGTGTTCTTTTCTTTGTGTCTGTATCATATCTCAGGTCAGTGAAATCTTTATGAGCTGTAACCTACTGTTCTTATATATATATATATATATATACGGTCACAGTATGTCTGTATAAAATTGCAAAACACATTTTTTTCCCCTGACTGTGTCTTTATAATTTTCTGTTGAATTTTGTCTAAATAAAATGTAGGAGCCGTGAACAAAACAAACAACTGGAAAAACCTGTTGACACCCATTCTTTTAGAATTTTTGCTTTGAATGGAGTGTAACATGGTGTGATGGGAGAAGTAAGGTGTTGGAAGGAAAAGAGGGGGAGAGAGGTTTCAGCTGTCACTGAGACCTATGGGCTCCCGTGTGTGGATATGTCACTGCGCTGGGCTACAACCAGACGTCCCTCATCAGCCAGAGGGGGTCAAGCATTAAGAGCACGGTGTAAGGTGTGTGTAAGTCCCTGCTCCTGTGTGTGTGGTTCCATTGTCCCAAAAGCATTTTTCAAGTGCGTTGGAGCATTTTCTCCTCCATCGGCCAAAGGCGGCTCTGGTCTGGCAGAGGCAGGCAGGTGCCTGGACTGAACATGCACCCCCCCCCCCACACACACACACACACACATCCAGCATCCCTGGGGTGAGTGATGGGTGAACAGTCTCAGCAGCAGAGGACGAAGCCCCTCCCACACCCACTCTCCGGTGTGGCTGATGGATGGGGGGGCCGCTCCCGCTCGCCCTGTGTTGTGACAGGCAGCAGATGTTCTCCAATAATGTTTATCGGCCAGGCCTTCATCTTCGGATGACACACACCTGTTTCCAGTCAAACAGGCCTAGAGAGGCCATCCATCCGTGGAGCTCTGGGTGGCCACTGCATCGCTGCATCAGCCCCTCATACAAACGCTGGGTGCCACAGCAGACAAGGGTGCTACAAATGAAGATCTCGCAAGCCCAAAAACTCTTGTACTGAAAAGAAAATGTATGCAGAGGGCTTACAGGGAAAGGAGCTGATTCAGCCATCATTTGTTTGACAACCTCTGTACTTTGGTAGCCACTTTGGTCTCATTATAAGTGTAAAAACAAAGATAGTCTTTGTGCTTAAAGGGTTGTGCAGGGAAAAATTGGCCTAGTGTATGCAATGCAGGCTTATCAAGATTAAACTAGAGCGAAAAAGGGTGCAGGAAACTGTCGATGAAATAGCCCGTAAAAAGTCAGATCTCATCATGGGTACTTTTTCGCCCTAATTAAGCATATGCCACTCTTTGCCAAGCAGATTCTATCACTCTACTACCATAGCTTCACGTCCCAGAGATAATTTCTGCCCCTCTGCATTGAACCACAACTCCCAGAAGGCCACACAGTTTTGAACTCTGGCTGATGAAGCTGTCGGATCAGATAAAAAAAAAAAAAAAAAAGACTGAGAGATGGAAATCATTTCAACACGTCTTGCACCATTTGTACAGTTGTTGCTTGGGAAAATAAATGTGAACGCTGCAAAAAAAGATGGGTATCAAGGAACTCTCCCACACTCTGGATGTGAAGTCATCTTCAGTTTGATGTGTCAGCATGAAATGATGTCACAGTATATATACATATAACATATAAGTATATAAAAATGTTTTTCCAATAGGTACAATTTTAAAATCAAACTATATTAAGGTAGGTGCAGTTTGGAATACTCACCACTGGATGGCGCTCAATGTGAAAAAATAATGAGCCAATGGCCTGATGTAAATTCTAATAATAAGTAAATCAGACTGCCTGACAGTGAGTCATACATGTTTTTGTTTTATTGCACTAGCAGGAGAAAACCCCAATCTTCTTCTTGATGAGCTTCTTTCTAATCTTCTCCATGAGCAAAGAATGAGATGATTTGAGCAGCAGGCTCCAAGTGGTTCTGCCACCACGCCTGTCCTGATTACACTCGTCATATTAAAACCATGTGCACGACCGCTCCACTCTGTCCCGGTCTGTTCTCGAGACTGTTCTGAGTGTCCATCAATAACACTAATGACCCGCAGCCTCCAGGGGGAACAACAAACAGTGTAATGATGAAACCACAACCTTAAGCTCTGCTGCTCTCTAAAAGGGATAGGGCATGGGAAGGGGAAATGAAGATGAGCAGAGAAGAAGAAGGCACAGTGCTTCACACAGACACACACACACACACACACACACACACACACACACACACACACACACACACACACACACACACACACACGCACACACACACGCACACACACACGCACACACACTGAAGTGAATTCAGCGTAGGAGTGCTACCAGGACTGTAAACACAACAAAAACTTGATGTGATGAGTCGTGGAGTCCCGTCCCCCCAACACACTTTCCACTTATGCCAAGTGTTACCCAGTACTACATTATACAACCCCCCCCTCCCACTAATCTCCTCACCTCTCCTCATGGGCTATACACTCCCTCACCAAAATGTTTCCCCTGGCGTCTGAGTCAGCACGGGTGCCAAGTCAATCATTGTGAGAGCTGCCAGCTGTGATGGCCCGTCTCTCTTCCTTTGGGGGTGTGATGTATGTTCCAGTGAGGGGAGCGAGGCAGTTACATGCCACACAGGGTTGGCAAAGGAGAGGAAAGGGAGGTGAGGGTGAGGAAAGGAAAGACGGAGGGGAGGAAAGAAAAAGTGGACAGTGGCGGAACAGGAGCCATAATGAGGTCTGATGGATTCTGAGGCTGTGCCAGCTGCCCCATTAGCTGAGTGGCTCCGGGCCCCTGTGAGCGGTGCCCACAGTGTGCCCACCCGTCCACACGCAAACACAAACACACACACACACAGTCAGGACACAGCAGCTTGGGGATCGAGCTCCTTTGACACACACATTTCACATTTACCTAGAACTGATTGCACTGACTAATGCACTCTCTTTCTGTCCGACTTCCTCAGCTCTTTGAACACACATACACGTACACACACAAATGCACACACACCCAGGGCCTTGCCAGCCACACTTCAATACACACTGAGCCCTTTATGAAAAGCTCTGGGTTAATGATGGCAATAACTCGTCCCAGCGTGTTGATTAAGTGTGAGAGGATACATGGGTGACACTGGCATCTGCTAATCAACACTGATCAAACCAGCACACACACATCAGTTAAATGTGTATCTGCCAAACCCACTTATGCGCCCTCCTTGCATACAAAGGCTTCATACACACTACTGTCTATTCATGATATTTTGGTGTTCTTTCAAGGGGCTGTGCCTTTGGACTTTTTTTTGTCCGTGATGCAATTACAAAGGCGATTTGAACTGCAGCGTGGGCGGGGCCAAAGAGGGGTGGTGGCAGAATCATCCAGCTAAGTGACTTCCCAGATGTAGTCAAGGTGTAATTCTTGTTTGTTAAAAGCTAGTTGAAGGGTTGTTTCTACATTGTTTTAATTGTGCCTGAGTACATGAGTTATTTCCCTTTTGGATAATCCCCGTGTCGATAACAGGAAAGACCTGTTTCTCAAGGCTATATAATTTTCTCGCTCGTATTTTGCTCCTCAGTTGCACTTACAGTATTACATAAATATTTTGGAGCACATACATTAGACATGCATTGCAAAAATAGAAGTCATTAGCATAACAAGGACAAAAAAACAACTTTTCTTTCATTTCTGCTCCATAGGAACCTGTATGCTAAGAAGTTCACCATGTCAATGTACAGTTGAAGATAGCATTGCTACAAACCTCTAAATTACCTACTTTACCAACTAACTTGGAGAAAAGTGATGATTTGGAATGACCTCTGACATGTTCTCATGACCATTTTGGTTGAAATTTGTCCATAATAGCACAGGTGGCAAAATTCATACTCAGGACCATTATCACTTCCACTCCATTATGTTCCAGGCCAACACCATCACTGCAGCTGACCTCATCAAAGCTGGACGACCTGTGCTGACCTCATCAACACTTCATGACCTCTGGTGACCTCATCAAAGCTGGACGCCCCACTGAGCCCTGAGGGCTGACGACAGGCCCTAAGAAAACACCCCATCCATTAGGGTGCCAGGAGCACTGTAAATGTGGAGTGTCAGCGCCAGCCATCTTCACTGTCATGCCCAATTCTCCAACCCCCCACCCGAGCTGGTTGGCGGACAATGGAGCCGCTGAACCTCCAACCCTCGCAGCCACAATGTCCGCCCACGTCGGCTGGCAGCAGTGACAGAGGGGGGTGCCGGATGGGGAGGCCTGCTGCAGGATGGGACGCTTATTGAGCGTTTGAGCGATGAGCCAAGTCATCACATCTACCAAACTCATCCATCATGCCCCACAAACGGACACAAATAAAGAGGACACATTCCTGCCTCTGCTCCCACTACCACATTCAGGCCCTCTCCAGCCTTTTCTCTCCTTCTTCCCTCTCTCTATGCGAGCCAAAGCCTGGAGAAAAAAAGAGGACCAGAGTTCAGACTTTCCCTCGCTCTTGGAGGCCATGGGAGCGCCAGAAGAAAGCGCCAGGTGGTTTTCTGACTCACGTCTCTGAGTACAAATCCCTGTCCGGGCCAAGATGATGGGCAGCCAGAGGGGTGGTGTTAGAAAAAGCGTTTTAGGAGAAAAAAAGAGAGGAAGGAAGACATGTCAATCCATATTGTAATCCTTTATTTCATAGTTGTTCCTCCCACAGTATTGAATTGAAATGCATAACAGTTACATTGTAGAAAGCATTAAAACAAAGTACCTCAACTTGCTGATTACTTTTTAAAATCGATTATAAACAAAACAACGACAAAAACAAACAGAAAATCTGGTCCCTCAAAACGGGAGAATAAATGAAAGTAATCTGTTATTTATCATAAGTTTGGCACAAGAGATTAACATGAACCGAACGTCACACAAGCTTGCAGACAACCGTAGAAAATGTCAGATACAGATCTTACCAGACCAATCATGCGTTTATGAAGAAATTATACCTGGCTTTTTTTTTTTTATTACTCATTCTTTATATTGTTTTTCATTTTTTACAATTGAATCGTTAAATTGTCATAGAAAAAAAAAAAACTACATCATATCTATTCATCGACCGGTTTCATTAGAAGAATAAGGAGTGAAGTGTATATTTAATACTATCCGGCACTCAAATGCAATCTACAAACCCCATGGAACTCTGGGATAGGCCCGGTGAGGAATCTCCCCTTCACCTGGGCTAAGAGCAGTGCTATTCAGTAAACAAACTACAGTTTGCCAAGAAATAAATACAGTTCTCAACATACAACAGCAAATAACAACAACAACACCAACAAAAAAAATGGAAACAAAATAATGATTGTCTAAAAATGAAAGACACACGAGCATGGAGAAGCTAACGACTAGCATTCAGGCTAATTAGTGGTATTGTTGGCTGACATGACTAGGATGGATTTGAGGGCCTTGGGGGGAAAAAAAAAGAAAGACATATGTCCTTTACAGAACAACAATTAACTTCAGCACTGACTACTTATCTCAGTAAAAAACAAACATACAAAAAAGGAAACATTGTGTTTTTCTTCTCTTCCACTAAAAAGACAATCTATTTATATCCTTTCACAGATAGAGCAGGCGGGCAGGATGGAGTGCAGACGAGAACAGTTGGTCGACACTTGTGTACAGTGCTATGATTGTGCAGACACACGCAGCCATGAAAACACATAATGGGAAACTGGCCTGATTTCAGTTCAACAATGACTTTTTTTTTTTTTACTTGTTCTTCAATGACTTTAGTTATATTAAAGCGCCGCTAACGCTGTCCTTACATGAAGTGTTTCCATTTGCACTGAGGTTACTAACCCCACCCTTCATTTTTATCATCAAGTACATATTTATGAGGAACTCCTGTGGATCGCTAGGGGTTACAGGTAATTTGTACAGAATTTAGTCAGATGAGTCAGGCTTCTTATGCACACAGTGAAACATCCTGGGCTGAAACTGTCTTAGAGACACAACCACAATCACCTTTTCAGCATAGAATGTTCTCCTTGTTTTGGATGTGCTCTGTAGCGATGATACATCAGCACATCCTTCTTCCATGTCCACCAGCTGCCTTTGCTGTGCAAAACATAGAAATTCAGCAGAATAAATACAGCTATTATTACTTTAGCATTATTATTTTCACCGCATCCTCATCACCATTGCTATCACCAGGATGGAGTTATTTCTGAAATTTTATTTTTTAAGGTCTCAGAGGGACGTATTGTTCTCTATCTGATGGGCTTTTTTTTTTGAGGTTCGGGCTGTGTGGGCTCTGCAGGAACAGGGACCCTGCTCTGTGAGTAAGGCGGTCTGCTCAGCAGTCAGATGGGCCGTGGTTCTGCTCAGCAGTCACTCTGTGGAACGATCAGGGGCCACCGCACGTAGACCCCTTAATGGGCTCCCAGTGCTATAGGTCAGGTTCTGGGGGTTGAAAGGTGAAAGGGAAAGCGCTTGAGGGGTGTCATCATACATGGCTGAGGGACTGGATGGCACTTGATTCAGCAGCAGCCCGAGCCAGACTGTGCCACATGGTGGCCGGGTTGTGGGTGGCCGGGTGGAGAGAGTCCTTTTCAGCCAGAGACAGCATCATGGCATACGCCTGAGGGAGAAGGAGATAGAGCAAAGTTAACTACCATGCTGCTTATAGTATACAGTGGTAAACAAGGGTTCAGAAAGATATTATCTTATTGTCTGTCCTACCTGAGACTTGGATTTTCTAAACAGTGGCTGTTTTACTGCTTCAGTCAGAGAAGGGGAGCTGAAGGATCCATCGTCCTCATCTGCGTCTACGTCCCCGTCACTCAGCTCACTCTCCTCCAGCTTGCGCATGTCTGAAAAGTGACGAATATGATCCAAGGCCGAGTAGCCACTCTGCTCCTCTTCATCGTTGTACCTGGAGGTGAAACAGAAAAATTGATATAAAGACTTTTCAGGATACTTAACAGCACATCAACCACACAGAGTCAAATATATCTTTACATAATGTGGGTTTGTATTGTAAATACCTCTTGGGAGAGGTTTTGCAGTTGAGGTTTATGTCGTTGGGCTCACTGAAGTCCATCTCATCTTGTATGATGTCATTGCTGCTAGGATGCACCTCGCCCTCCTGCTTCCCTGGGGTGTGGCTCGTCTCGTCTCCTTCATCTTCATCAGCACCGAGGTCCTCCACTTCCTCATCTTCCAGGTCACGTGACCCTTGGCTGGCCATCAGCGGCTTCTCTTCCTCAAACAGACCACCGTTTAACCTGCAGGCCAGGAGTAATGATTACTTCGTACAGCTTGGCAAAGTGCACATATTTTGCAGAAATAAATGACAATGACTTTAACTTGTGTACATTTTTTATTTTTTTTTTGCATCCTACACTTTATTGTGTCATTCATTTTCACTAATTAAAACACCATGGAGTTTTGGGGATAGAGAACAGAGCGAGGTGGATCTGAGGCAGCACACGTCAGCCGGGCTGGAGAGAGCCGGAATCTCGTTTGTCAACAGGCGTTTGGGGCCCCTTTGGGCACGGCAGCACTGAGCTGATCATTGCAGCACTTAACTGGAGTGCTTCGCCTCTCTCCCTGTTTATTTTCTCAACTATCTTGTATTCATCTAATAGGCAAAATATTTAGCTGACAGCCCCATTTGGTGGGAGAGTTCTGTGAGCATTGCCAACCAGCCTGTTCGTTTTTATCCCCACAGAGAGAGAGAGGGCGAGCTATCCAAACTGCCTGAGTCTTAATCTGTCCTTCTGTCTCAGCGCCACAGGAAACCGCTATTTGGTAAATCATCTGGAACCACATTAAGACTGATTCACTAATTACACTCTGGGACATCTTTCGTCAGCTCCCAAAAATGCCACTTCTCGCACAAAGGACTCAGAGGAGAGAACTCAGAATAGAGTGTACTAAAAGAAGTAGATTGAAAATGAAACACGTCAAGCATATCAGCACACATTGCCACGCATTGGATTTTAAATGGCGCTTTTGAGGGAGCTGTGACCAAAGAAGACCTGAAGAGGAATTGGAATTATTGCACATTCAATGTTAGCTTATGCACAATACAGAGAGATCATCATCTCTCTTCTATCAGCAGCTCATGAAATTACGTTTTCGTCAAAGCTCCCGCTGGGACTAAGAGTTGGAGGCTGATGGTATTTCTGCCGTGCCGAGCAGAGAAAAAGGAACCGGCTCCCAAAAAAAAGCGAGCGAGAGCTCTATGATTAAGAAAACAGATTCGCTAATTACGCTTTCAAACGTGGTAATTTGCAGAGGATAAAGTATCTATCAGAAGTAGTCAGGAGCACAGCACTTTGAAAGGAAACACGGGCCGACCCTTTGACCCCACCCCCTCTACCCTCTTCCTGTAGGCAGACATGTTGGTTCCAGATGTGCTGAGCTTACTTCTGCACTCCCCTCCCCTCCTGCTTCTCTCTTCCCCCCCCTGCACCTCTGACGCTCTACCGCCGGGTCCTGCTCTCACAGGCCTTCTGCACAATCACACACCAGTCTGCAGATCTCAATCTAGACCTGCAATCGGCCCCGTGATCACACTGATTTGAGGTACGTGAAAACAAACTCCGAGACCTGAGCAGACCTCTCGACTGCTATCTGACCCGATCGCAGCGTCAAGAATTTATTTGCATAATGCTCAGACGTAGTTGCATGCACGCAGATATCTGTTTGTACATGAGGCCAAAAGGAAACAGATAAAATGGGCTCCTGTACATTTACAGGACCTGCGATTATCTTAAATGTCATCACAGATAATTGCTCTGTCCTCCAGACCTCTGAACATGATGTGATAATTATCCAGGCTGGCTGGGTGGTATTAAAATGCAGGCAGGTTTACGGGCTGTAAGCAGCTGACCTATTATTTATACTTAATCAAGCGTTTGTATGTCTAATAATCTTAATGTTGGCACAATTACTGCAAGAGTTCAACACACAGTCATGTAGGTTGGGTATCAGGTGAAGCCAGGAGGCTCTGATCCTCTTTGTACCCGCTGTACAGACATGATGTGTAACCAAGAGCTAACTGAGATTTTCCTCTTAAAGGTTTGTCTAGATATTAGGGAAATGAAAACATAAAACTGCTCTCACCCTTCCTCAGAGGGGTCCGGTGATGTCTGGTTCTGGCCTGCGTTGCTGATGAAGTTTCTTATTTCATTGAAATAAGAGTCTTCTTTATCATCCAAAATGGCGCTGCCACTGTCCAGTTCAGACCGTGGGGACGACATTGCAGTGCCTACAATGAAAAAAGATATTGCGTTATTTTTTTCATTATTAACAGTAATTCAAATGCATGTTTACTTTTCACCAATATGTCTTTAAAATAAACTTCTAAATCGAGGCTTTGTGGTGTAAAAAGTATTTTTAAGGAACATTTTTACACTATGAGAGATGATGAATGAGATGATGTTAGAGGAGAACTGAGGTCATTCGGACAAAGATGGATTTTGCATCATGTTAATGCACACGTCAAAGGAACGTTTCCATGAAATAATTGGTGTGTTTGGAAATCTTGAGATCTTGATTGCCATTGGAATGAAAGGTGTGAGTTTGGACAAACCTGGCAGCGCAGAATGTATTCGTAAGGGACGTCACAAAGTGTCTCACTATGTGAACAAAGGCTTTTCTGCTTAACAATTTTTAGTTGATCGCAGTTGTGTTGCACTTTTGCGGATATAACCATCCGTGTACCACTGCCCCATCATGTGCACCATTTATTTCAGAAAACAACTGTACATACAAACAAACCATAGAGCTGTAAATATACTTAAAAATAATCATAATTACTTTCATTTTTAATGTATATTTTGGTAAGTTGTAGTCATCTGTATATATTTTAAAAGCAAAGACACGATTTCAACTTTTAAGAGAAAGACAAACTATTTCTATGTTTATACATGTTATAATGTCACAATCCTGCACAGCTCTGTTACTTAAATATTACATTTTGTTTTTCTTTAATTGTACTTAACTTTGTGTTTTATTTTTAATTTAGCTTAGGCAATGTTAACGTATATTTCCCGTGCCAATAGAGCCCTTTGAATTGAATTGATATAATGACTGATGCAGCAAATGGAAAGCCCTGATAGATAATTGAGTTGAGCATTAGACAGAGTAAACATTATGTCTGATTAAGTGAAAATATCCTCTGAGGACTGTTACTCTTAGCTGCTGATTCAGAGCGATGCAGCCTGTCAAACCCATAAGCTGTGCTGCTGATGAAAGCAGCTCATTTAAAAAAAAAAATATTGTTTTTTTTTTTTTGCCATTGCAGAGGAAGATGACAGATTTATGTAATTTAATTTTTCAGCTTCTTTGAGTGTTTCCAATCATGAGTAATGTTTTTCTCAAATCAGCAAAGTAGCTCTCAATCTCTCCTAGCAACAGTGGGGAAAAGAGGTTTGAAACAGCAAAGTCCAAGACGCATGTCCAAGATCTCTCACCTGACAGGTTGCCATTCTCGTGCTTCTTGAGGTGCCGGTCAAGGTTGGTCTGCTGACCAAAGCAACGATCACACAGGTGACACTTGAAGGGCTTTTCTTTGTTGTGAATGTTGCGAATGTGACGTTGCAGGTTGGAGGAGATGCTGAAGGAGCGGTCGCAGTATTTACACCTGCAGGGAAAGGAGAGGCCTCTCACTTAGACAACGATTTACTGACAAAACAGCAAAATGCACAAGTTACAAACACAAGTGGTTAGTACAACGCTGCAAAATGAATGGTTTTGTTCTATGGGAAACATAACAGGATACATAATGCAGGACACACACACACACACACACACACACACACACACACACACACACACACACACACACACACACACACACACACACACACACACACACACAATCCCAGCAGTCCCACAGTCCCAGACATGATGGAGGAGCTTGTTTAAGGTGAAACAGCTCTGCCTCTTATCTCCAGCCAGCGCAATAAAATTGCATTCTTCTCTCAGAAAATAAGCACGCAACAGATTTGGTTCTAGCCCTGCAAAATACGAGCCTCTTGCCAAGTTTCTCCATGCAAAATTATACGAGAAGATTACATCTTTTCTTCTGCTGGAATTAGCTCGCTCGATTGGCTGTCCCTCAGGAAACCCCCGGTTATCTCCACAAAAAAATTACAATAAACAGCGGTGATCTTTAATGGCATGCCAGCGTGTGGAGTGCAGGCTATCAGGCTGGGGCAGTCGAGGCCTGCGTCTGTCTCTCTCTCTCTCCCCTGTGGTCAGCAGTCCTCCTGCAAGCTTTGGGGCAACATTCCACTACCTTAGTAACTACAAAGCAGCGCACTGCTAGCCAGGGCATACTCATTATCCAAAATGTTGTAAATGTGCAAGATTCATTTTTAGTTGGGTACTGAACGGCTGCTGCATTGTTACCTTTACCTCAGCAGCACCTGGAGAGCCCTGCAGTGTTGAGGTAAGTCAGCGAGACTTTTACAACAAGATTTCCCATGAAACAAAATGCTATGAAACTTTGTGTATATTTTTTCTATTCGACATTATTAGACTCTAATTCCAAAAAATAAGAACTTAAACTTATGATAATGTTTTTTAAGTTGGCAAGAAAGTATAGCTTGGTGCGGCAAGTGGCCAGTCGACCTTTAAATCAGTCGGAGTCTGGCCTTGTACGCATCACAAGAGAAATGACCACAGCTGCCGGGCCTGGACATCTGCCCGTGTTCCTCATCACCCCAATTTTTCAGCAAACTTCCTCCCTTCCCCTTTGCTCTGCTCCTTACCATACAACCCCCCCCCCCCCCCCCCCCCCTTTTCCTGTCATCCTGGCGAAAGACACCATTCCTCATCAGGCTAATTATTTAGCAGTAGGCTAATTATTCAGGCTTTTTTTCTGCATTACAAAACACATGTTATCTGTAGAGGAGAATTTTCTAGGAAAAACATCCATGTGCTGGGAACAAACAAGCTTCCTCTCTCTGAACTGTGTGAAAGCATATGTCTGCGGCTCTCACTTATTCTTGTAGGGAAAGCAATACACCAGTAAAGTTCTGTTAAGCAAATCGGATTCCTTGCTTGATAATTTTCAAGTATCCTCACCCAAACCTCCTATAGACGTTACATTTCAAAATGGTAGAAATATTCTTACCTGTAGGGCTGCTCTCCTGTGTGAGTCCTGAGGTGGCGTGTCAGGTTAGCAGAGCGAGGGAATATTTTTCCACAATATCTATATGGAATAAAAAGCATTTTCAACTTTGGTGTTCCTACATCTAGTAGTTATTTAAAAAACTGCAGTATTCTAATGTGCAGACTACACATGAAAGAGAAGTTGTACGAAAGTCATCCTTAGTATCTTTAAGGCTAAAAAAAAAGGGGAATGAGAAACATCTGAAAGACTCACCACTCACAGAAAAATAATGCCATAAAGACATGTGACCAAAATGTAAGTTAAAGATGGACAAAAAAAAAACCATGCATGACCGATCGCCGTGAGTTACCTGCATGTGTAGCGCTCCTTGCCCTTGCGTAGCAACGTCTCTGGAAGTGCAGACGGTGGGGCTCTGAAGTCAAACATGGAGGGGACGGAGCGCAGCAGGTCACCAGAGTCCGGCTTCAAGGACCCAAACGTCTCCAGCTTCTCTGCCATGTTCTCTTGGCCGACATCTGAGGAGACAGACGAGAGGACGGACAGAGAGAGAGGGTTAACTCTGGGTAAAACACAGACAATTTTCCTTGCCATGTTTCTATTATTATCACAGGCTGTAGATAGCTGTACAATTATGTTGCTGAATACTTTTGATTTTTGATTGCAAAAATACAGCAATCCACTGAAAAAATCTAATGCACTGATAATTAAGACAAATATAGCAGTAGGGGCTAATGCAACAATGCATTTTTACATACAAACATTTTCACATTATGCTCTCCATGTCCTCTCAAAAAGATTTAGTTTCTTTATGATTGACTGTTAATTGCCTCTACTGAATATATAAAGAACGCTTTCTAGACAGATTTGCGGTTGTTTATGGGCATCTTGGCAGCAGGTGAAATGAAGTCAAACAGGTATGGAGTGAATTCTTATTATGATGTTCATCAATGATTCATGAAACACAAGGTCAAATCCCTGCCAAATGTGCATGGACAAGTACATTCGATAATGATTCATAACTTTGTAGTTCAACAAAAAACTGTGTGTTCCCATTCATGGTGAGCAGAGAGCAGGTGTAAAACTTTGAAAGTTAAATTCAGCCGACTCTCGTTCCCTTATTAAACATAGATGTGCAATGTATATGTGATGACATACAAACACACACACGTACACACACAGAGAGGACTAAGGACCACAGCCAATCTTCTAATGAAGCTGAACGTTTACTTTCATCAGATACTCTCAGAGGAGATATGTGGACTTGTCAGTTCGTATGTGTGGTGTGTTTCGGGTGTGTGTGTGTGTGTGTGTGTGTGTGTGTGTGTGTGTGTGTAGGTGTGTAGGTGTGTGTCAGTGTCTATGTGGATATGAATGATAAACTATGTGCTGCATGGTGGCCAAGTTGATTAATTGCCATCAATGTGTGCAAAAAAGAAAATATATGTGTGAGAGAAAAGAATGTATTAGTAATGTCGAATACTATGTGTGTGTGTGTGTGTGTTTGTGTGTGTGGGTGTGTGTGTGTGTGTGTGTGTGTGTGTGTGTGTGTGTGTGTGTGTGTGTGTGTGTCTGTGTGTGTGTGTGAACAGTGTGCACTTTCAGACATATGCGTTATATGTGAGCCTGATTGTACGTGTTTAGTAAGTGTCTGTGTGCTGTCAGATACATGTCCCTGTTTGTATGTGTGCTTGAGTGTGTGTGTGTGTGTGTGTATGTACATGTGTGTGTATGTGTGTGTGTGTGTGTGTGTGTGTGTGTGTGTGTGTGTGGCAGAGGAGTGATTCATGTCCACTGCTGGGCTGTAAACTATTCTGTGCACAATGCAGGCAGACAGCACATTCGTCAATATGAAAGATGTTGACATTACTGATCAAGGGCCAGACACGGGTAATAATGATATCGCTGTGCTGAGAGGGGCGGGATGGGGGAGGAGCGGGGGCTGCAGTGGGAGTGAAGGGAGAACTAGGGGGAGGAGGAGAGGGAGGGGTGGGTTGAGGGGGTCCCAGTAGGCCGCAGGGCCTGTCAGCCCATCTCACACACACACACACACACACACACACACAGGGTTTCTTTTTCTTTTGCAAGGGCCCACACAAATTTGCATTATTTTGCGTGTATTGAATTTTCGCCCTGTTCCTTATTCTGATTTCAATAAGGCAACAAATCAATGGTGATTCGGGTCCTCCACCAGAGCCCTGCTCCGACTCTGACATTTCATCTCCTGCTTTCACCCCCTGTCACTCTCAGGCTTCACGCCAAATGGAGCAGACAGAGGGGAAAGAAACAGGGGACGAGAATCGAGGAAGAAACATGATGAAGGAGACGATAGGGGAGAAGACTGGGAAGGGAGAGGAATGAAAGATATAAAGAAATAAAAAGAAAGAAGGAAAAAAATGAAGAAAGACAAAACGAAGCAAGTAAGGAAGAGAGAGAGAAAGGGTGAAGAGAAAGAGAGGGCTGATGAATGGTGGTGGAGCCTGCTGTTGAAAGCGGCTGATTAGGAGTGACGGCCAAGTGTAAAGTTCCTGCCGCAGCCGTCGACGTTCCCACTGAGGGAGGATGTGGAGTGTCAGGTCTGCTTGATTATGAATATGCCATTGCTGCATGCCGTGAATCAAAGGCAAAGGAGGAGAAAGAGAGGGACGAGAAGAGAAAGACAGAAAGCAAGAACAAGAGAAAAAAGAAAAGGCAACACATTGAAAGAAAGGCGAGGAGTTGTGGGGAGAAAGGAGGTGAAATGTTTTCATATTTCTTTTGAATCTGGATTGTGTATTTCATCGAGTGCTTTTTAAGGCTCTGCTTTGCTCAACGAGGAGCCGTAACTCTTTGGAACATTAGGGCCCCTAAAGCTGAAGTACTGAAAGTACTCCATCCTGACTCCATCTACCGGAGAATACCGTTCCCATCTCAAACATTTTTGTATCATACAAATTCGAGGCACTGTACATGTTACAAACATGTGATTTGTTTATAATAAAAAAATTCTCCGGATCAGAACACATTTTGAAACCGTTGCTGCATGGTCCATTTTAGTGTAAGACAAAATAATATATATTTTTTAATCACTATATGTTTCTACCTCTAAAGCAGTATTTCTTTGCCAACCATATTATTTGATTTAGGTCAAGCAGTAAATTATTTACATATCAAATCCAAGAGATTAAACACTTGAATGATTCAAAGTAGAAGGCATCAGTCCCCATAAGACACTTGAGCTGTTTTTATGGATGTTGAACCCGGTTCATTAGGCCACTGTTTGACAATGCTTTGTGTGTGAAATGTTCGACTAAAGGGACACGAGGATAAACGGCTCCACATTTAGCTCTAAAGCGATTTTTCAAAGGTTTTATAGCCCCCTCTACTCCTTTGTTTAGGAGAACCTCCAAACACGCACACACATATCCCAAAAACCCCCTTGTCTTGCCCCTGGGCAGTATGTGTGTGTCTGTGAACTTGCTTGTTGCTGTAGCGTCGCACTGGGACCAGCAGTTGATTGGCTATCTTCAGATGTCAGTGATGCTGTGAGGGCCTTAATTAGCAAGAAGCATTCTCAATTGTTGATCTTTATCAGGAACCAGATGTTTGGAGGGAGGAACTAACCCCCCCTGACTCGCCCCCCTGACAGTGTCCCAAAGAGACTGTTACCCTCGCATTGATGTAAAGCAGCCCCCCTAAACACCACCCTTCACCCCACCCTCCACTCATCCCCCAATGCCCATTTGCAAAAGCCCTGCTTCATTCTCCAAATAAGCAAACATACTGTATATTCAGAGCTGTTGGGTGTAGCTTGGCTGGAAATCCCCTCTAAAAAACTTTTCATGTAAATCAGAGAAGGGATACTTCTAGTATCATGTATTCATGTAAGAATAATATAAGGTGTTCAATACAAACACTAAGATGCAGTTTCTTTGTATTAACAAACAGAAAAGTGTTTCCTTGGCCAGACATGGGCACCAGTTCAGTCAGTGCATGATAGTGATGGTCTAAGACCATGCAAATGCTCGGTGATGTCAGTTGTAAACTGTTATTTCAGCCCATGTGTTAACAAGGGGATGTTGTTGTTTTGGTAGAGATACAGGTAGAGGAACTTACCCAAGTCCTCTGATCTGGCAAACGAAACTGAGGGGCGGAGCAGAAGGAAAAGAGACAGCAGTCAGAACCAGGAAGTAATGTATGCATCAACAGTTTTTTTTTATTGGACACATACTCATACAAGCGAATGATGGGTCTCGGTGTGATTAACTTTGAATGATGAATGAGCTGCCTATTGACCGAGTAACAGCGCGGGAATTATAGGAGGCTCTAGTAGTTCCCAACACTTCCTGGTGTTCAATAAGATCATTAAAGCACGCTACAAATACAATTCCAGTCATGTAATCTAAGCCATCATTACTTAGCAGTAAAGTTTCCTGCCAGGAAATAAAAAGCTGAATCACCAAAGGTTGAAAAAAATTCCAATCCTTCAGCTTTGCAACTTTTTTTCAAATATATACGTCTCAAGAGTGAGTCAGGTGAGTGAAACAAACCCCCTCAAAAGTATACAGAAGGGCCTCATGCCTGGTCTGGCTTAGACCCACCCAAGTCTGGTGTTTCTGGGAATGATTTGTGTGTCCAGACATCATAAAGTCATAAAGATGGCCTAAGCACTCTGTTAGTGTTTCTACTGATAGGACACCTCATTAAGGCATGTGGGACGGCCATGTGGCTGCTGCAGGCCGGGCCTGAGCAGCAGTCTGGACAGGGGACATAAATCAGACAAATGAAACAGCCTGTAAAAACCAGACCTGAAACGGCCAGAAAAGAGGAAAAAAAAAAAATCATATGCCTGAGAAAGTGGTGTTTTCACTTTCCGATGGACCGTTCTCACCCGCGGGGGAAGATTGAACAAATGAACGTCAGTGTAATACATCATAGACACATACACCCGCGTGCATGCACACACACACACACACACACACACACACATACCTATGGAGAAATACTGAACCCAGGGGCAGAAATCTTTGCTTTAAAAGCATATCAGTTTTTATAATGTAATCAAAGATATGTTATGGGAAGACATGTCAGAAAATGCCCTTCTACCACATCTGTTTCGAATCTGATGGCCTACAACAACTGACTTAACGGGCAGTAGCTCGGATAAGGCTGGAGCCACATACTGATCCTCATTAATCCAAATTGCTCAGTTAAGGAAAACCATTCTGAATTATAGCTCTTTATGCAAAGACTCATAAGATATCTTGAGGGGTCTACCATAATGCTGTTACAGTATCTCATTGGATAAAGGAAACTACAATTGGACCTGTAACAGTGATATTGTCAAGGTTACAAGATAGATGCAATCATTTACAAGTATCTAAAATGAAATGGGCAGGACAGACAAAGGGCTACCCCAAACTACACCTGCACTGTCTATTTATTTAATGCTAGAGACAAATGAGATGAACGTTTATTCCCCTCCCCCCCAAAAAAATTATATAAAACTCAGAACTCACCTGTGGATGGAAGAGAAAGCCTGGAGCTGGCCGCATGTACTTGTCTTTCAGAGACTCAAACGGATCGCTCATTCTCCTCTTCTCAACCCTGCTAATAGTAGATTTCTGTCAGCTCTTAACGCATGCACGGAAGCAAATTTCTGCCATATGAAAACTTGTAAAATATTCAAATGACTTTAGAAACTCAATATGTTTGTTAATTAAGCTACTGGGAATAACAATACCTGTAGATGGGGTCCATGAAGAAAGGAGTTGGCCTGGCATGCTGCAAGGAAGTGTCAGCTTTCGGGATCTCCACCACTGCTTTCTCCTCCTCATAACCCATGTTATTCTTTGTCTCCTCTTCTCTCGGATTGCAACCACGGCCTCTTGTCCCCAGGCTCAGATCCAGCGGTTGATCCTGACCACTGGAGTTGGGCGCCTCTGATTTGGAGGGGGCAGAGGCAGCAGACTTCTCCTCCTTCCGCTTAGTAGTGAGGTCAAATGGTGACTCGGTTGACGATTTGCCCTGGGCCTTCTTGCAGTCTTCTGCCGGAGACTGTGGCTCGCGCTTTAAGCCTGGAGGTCTGAGGTCTCTATCTGGAAAAGGGTAAACTGGAGGAGAGAAAGCTGGGAAGAATGGCAGTGGGAACATAGAGGGGTAGGGCAGAGAGCTGACCTTCTTGTCCTGCAGGCCAGCCAGTCCTGTGGAGCCAAAGTACTTCTCGGCAATGGAGGCAATGGCCTTAATAGAGTCATTTACAGCCCCTGTAACAGCTGTGTGCTCGTCCAGCGAGGATGGGATGAGCGCAGGGCCCGGAAAGTCTTTAGCAGCACTGCCTCCAGTCAGGCTGGGGCTTTGAGGGCCTCCTTCACTGGCCTTTCTCTTTGGGCCTTTCCCATTTTCTCTCGCAGCCCCCCTTTCCCTCTCACTGTCCATGTCACTCTCCAGCTCTGACCCCGATGTGCTCTCCAGGTCACTTCCGCTGGGTGTGCTGACATCATCCAGGTCGCTGCTCTCGGACTGGTCACTCTGCTTGTTCCGCTGCTTTGTGGAAGATGAAGAGCTCTGGGCATGGTGCTCTGAGCCCAGCATGTGGTTGCCAGGTAAACCACCATCTTTACGAAGTGCCTTAAGGAGCTCTCTGGACTCCTGAACCCCAGGGCTTGGGGGCAGCAGTGGACTCTTACTCAGCTCTCCACCAGGCCCGACGGATGCATGGGACGCTTGTCTGACAGGAGAGGTGGCAGGAATGAGCTGAGGCCGGTGGTAGAGTCCAGAGGGGAAGAGGCCAGGGAAGCTGAAGGGAAATGCCGGGGCAGCAGGGAAGGTAAGCCCGCCGTGGTGGCGACTTGCCCCAAAGTAATCAACCAGCCCAGCACTGCTGTGGCCCATTGCCAGAGCGGCTTTGTCCAAGCCAGGGGCACCAGGGAGTGGCATACCCTGGGCAAACAATCCTCCTGCTGTGAAATGGTTTTTCCCTTCACAGAAGCGCCGGTGCTTGTTGAGGGAGGATGTGGTGCTGAACATCTGCCCGCAGTCCTTGCACTTGATCTGCGTGCGGCAGTCAGCATGCATGCGTTTGTGGCGGCACAGGTTAGAGAACTGGGTGTAGGACTTGTGGCATACTTCGCCTGCATAGACACGGAGACAGATATGGGACGTATCAGTATGCAACACAACACACACGCACAGACATAACACAAAATAGCATCACATGACATGACAGCTCCAGTTAACATGTTTTCCGGCTGACTCAGTCTAAGGCAGAGGAAATGCAGCACAAATACTATCCTCATGTTCCCATCTATATCCTGATAATAGTTTTCAAGCAAAAAAAAAAGGGGGGGGGCGAGGTGTGTCCAGATCCTGGCATTGTAAGAGAATAAGTTTGGTTGACGGTGTGAGTCATTTGCTGCCACTCATCACCTGCACATCAAACCAAATTCCCAGGCATCTCCAGCCCCATTGTCCTCCCAGGGACGCTCCCAGGGAGTCCATAAACAATCACACACAGGCACACACACAGACATGCAGGCACATTCTTAAATATTCACATAACACAGAGTAACTGAATAATACACACAAGCATGCAGACATACAGATACACACAAACACACATTCTCAGCCACATGCAGTACAATGGCTCTATTTTAAGTTTGTGAAGGAAGCCGAGTTGAATGAATCCTATCCTGCAGTCCGGTTCCCAGGGACAGGTCTCACGTCCTCTGCAGCCTCTCTTCCCTCTCTGGGCCTCCCCTGTCACCCCCTTAGCCCCCTCACCTTCTCCCCATAGTTGAGTCCCTGTCGTTCCGTGCTAAGTGACCTTCCCACAGCTGACTGCAGTGTGCCTGTCTGTAGCTCTGTCTGACCCTGAGAGATGTTCAGTGGCAACACCCAGACCATGAGACAAAACCTCAACCCCTGACATTATCTATCGCCATTATTAGCCTGTCAACATTATCAACTACCGATGGATGATTTGTTAAGTTTTAAAAGCAGGATGATGGCTGATTACTTACTGTTTTCCCATGCTCCTTTCCCTTGCCCTTCTAATAAAAGTCAAGAATGCAGTTTATGAAAGGGGGAAGATGTTCCTGGCCCAATCCTGCATAATGGGATATTTTACAGATCTGCTACACTACAGCTGATCTTTGATCATCTGATAATATCAGAAAGCTGTTAGCCGTGGATGATTGATTTCACTCACATTGTTATTTGATTTTCAAAACGAGGATAAGGAAGTGGTTAGGCTCACACTGTGATTACGCTTCTGCATACTTTGGATGCCTTCCAGCCACAAGGTGCACAAGAGACAATTTAAGGGGATTGAGAGGAAGAGCGGGGAAAAAAACGGACTGTGGAAACACATTTAAATAAACATCCCAGAAGCACGCCAAAATCTGAACGCTAAAGCCAAGAGGGAATGTAATCTTATTAAAAAGTCTATTCTAATGAATAGATGCAGAAAACTAAATTTAAATAAAGCGCATTTTGCGGCTTGGCTTTGGCTGACACAATTAGGGCTGAAAGGTAGTTGTAAACATTTTGGAAACATCTGGGAAAATGGGACGAGTGCTTGATTCCTTTGATTATACACATGATTTTCCTCTCGAGAAGCTGTGCATGTGTCTTGCAAGAAGGAGGAAGACATTTGGAAACTTTAACTGAATTCTTTTTAGCTAATTTTGAGGAACCAGCTCGAGCTGTGAAGTAGACATTTCTATGGGATAGGTACGTCTAAATTTGAATGGTACATTCTATGCACACTACTTGTTTGTGTCACCCACAGAGTCATTTCTAAAAGTCAATATGTTGTTAAATCCTTACAGTTGGTGTGTATAAGGGAAAGATGCAACTATAACTTAACACTAAGATTCTATGTATATGCCAAAGAGTAAAGCCAAAGAAGAAAAAAAAAACATCTTCACCATTAATCATGTAGTACTGACATTTAACAGCACCAGATGACACACTAAGTGTGAGATGTTTTTTTTATGACACTCTTGTATTCATCAGCTCTTAATAAGCGGACAAAAATATATTATAAACACATTCCTGAGAGGATAGCCGTGGCTAAGTGTTGCCTATAGCTGAGAGTCTGAATTAATAATCCAGCAGGCCTGAGTTCTTCACAGCTCGGAGACACATAGATAAACATCCTTGACACATTGCGTGCACTAAAATACAAACAAAATCATGTGCGCATTCAGTGCAATACTGTTAGAAACATGTAGATGCGTTACAAGATGATTCACAAAAACAAACACTTGGGACACACACACAGTCTCTCTCCGGCAGCCATCATGTTTGAACGCAGCTCTGTTTTTTCTTTCTTTTCTTAGGCAGCCATTAATTGTTTTTAAACCTGCATATTTTCTGCTGATTACGGCAAATGGACTCCTATTCAGAAGGAGCTGTACAAGGAAGAGGGCCGTACATGTGGTTGCTATTTGTGAGGAATGGTGCAGCATGAGGTGGAGGGGAGAGAGGAGTCAAGAGGTCTGCAGTTGAGATGCAGTCGATCCGACCTATGAATATTACATATAAGTGCGTGTTTGTTTGACAAGGGGGGTGTGTATTTGTGTGTGTTGGTCTGCAGGGGTCAGTGAAAGAGAGATGGGGCAAAGGGTGAAGGTCATAACGCTTTAGGGGAAGGAGATCAGATCTGCAGTGTGAGGTTGGCGAAACTGTGAAAGGTCACAGTGTGTTTGGGTCTCACAGGAGTAAAGGTTTACTGACGAGCAGGAACAGAAGAAAAAAAATGTGTGTGTGTGTGAGT
This sequence comes from Labrus bergylta, assembly GCF_963930695.1. Classification (NCBI taxonomy): domain Eukaryota; kingdom Metazoa; phylum Chordata; class Actinopteri; order Labriformes; family Labridae; genus Labrus; species Labrus bergylta. The sequence goes on along the minus strand of NC_089205.1, from coordinate 12,544,356 downwards.
GAGAAAGCAGCGGAAAAAGAGAAAAGGTTGTTAGCTGTGGGTGATGCTGGATCACTGTGAGAGGCAATAGAAGGGTTAGACTGAGTGGGATTGAGTCACATTACATGCTATCTTAAATGCTGTTATGACCATATCAGCACTACATGAGAGTGCTGATTCAAATACAATTCTGTCTTAAAAGAAAAATATCTGCCAATCTAAACACAACTACAACATAATCCCACGTGCAATTCTTGTATAACATTACATGATTGACTCTTGAGAAGGAGCTGAGGAAGGATAAAAATGTATTTTTACATAACATCAGTTTTCTCTCTTAAAGGCAAGTCACAAGCATTATGTTGTTATTATTATAACGTACTGAGGAGACTTACATAGGTAGGGTCTTAGTGACTTACACATGAAGGGCTTGACACTGCTGTGGATGTGCTTATGCTGCTTGAGGCCCGAAGACGTAGCGAACGTCTTCCCGCAGTCAGAGCAGGCGTGGGCCCGTGCCCCGACGTGCTGCGAGCGGATGTGCCTCTGCAGGTTACTGGGGTCTGTGAACACCTGCTGGGGGAAGCAAGCAGACAGACACTCGAGGGAGTTAGTATCTTCTTCTCAATAAATGAAAACCCTCCTGTGAAATGCAGACACAGAGAGACAAAAGTGCAACACATCCTGCAAAAGTCATCACTGTACCTTTGAGCAGTTTTCACATTCATAGTGCTTGCCACTGTCGTGAGACATCTGATGCCGGATCAGGTTTGACTTCCAGTTGAAGGCCTTGGGACACTGGTCACACTTGTATTCCCTCTCTTCAGAGTGGGACAGGGTGTGGGCCTCCAGACTGAAGGGAACGAAAGCATTAAACACACATTTGGGTTAAGAACTGTGTCTTGTGCCATATTGTTGTCTGACAACTTCTGCTCTATTATATGTGTATGAATGAAGATCACAAGTTGGAGTGTGTCAGCTTTCCATATTCACCTCTGGACATCAGGAAAGACTTGGTCACACTCCTTACACTCAAGTAGACCATGGGACATGTGGAGGGGTCTCAAGTCTTGAGGTTCCTGGCCCTTCAAGTCACCGTCCCCTCCTAGATACAATGAAAAAGTAAAGCAAGAAGGGTTAAATGCATCCTGAGGATCTGTTTAAAAAAGTTATGGTCTTTGAGGTTTTTATGCCATTTGTATTTTAGATTTATGTTTCAATTGTACACATTTAAATGCTTACATGTTAACTTCAAATTCATGTCAAATGGGAATGACGTGTTTGGGTGTAGCAGTGAGCTGTAGAGTTGTGCTGTCTTGAGGTATGTGCGGTCTTCAAGAGCAATCTATTCCATTACATAGATTACATGGGGGAAATGTAATGACTTGCATTGCCACAGGTTCTGGTCAATTACTGTGTCTGTGGTCCAGCCTCATACAAATCAGGCATAATCTTTTGGTTATACATATCACTTTGTGAAGTCTTGGACAAACAATGTGGGATAAGTACATTTTTACAGTGTAGCACGGGTCATTCACTTTTGACCTGGACATCCTATATAAGTCTCAACCTGTATGAAATGAAACACAATTTATACATGTTTTGCCAACTCTTCTGTCCTCAGCGCATTGTCTTTTGTTTTTTTTGTTGTTGTTGTTTTTTGGGCATTTTTGCCTTTATTGAATGGGACAGCTGAAGAGGGACAGGACCACAGCATCTGCACATGGAGCGTGCGACACAACCGCTAGGCCATCGGAGCTCCCCTCAGTGAATTGTTGTAAGATCAGTGGCTCCAGAAGGAGATAAGCTTTGATTTGTTTGTGTCATATTGTCTCAGCTCAGCTACACATCTCTTATGTCACTCCTCAGTGCCCACTCAACAATGCTATGTAAATAACCCACCTATCTAAAAATAATAAAGTCAAACCTGGGTTAAGGAAGGAGGAGGGGGGCATCCCACACGGCTGCTTCTGGTGGTCCAACAGCTGGCTACGGGACTCAAAATGCTGGTCACAGTCCTCACAGCGGTACTGCCTCTCCTCTACAACGTGCAAAGACAGAGACATACGAGCATTTTATGCATTTGAGTGAATGGTGACAAACTGTGGGTTACTGTCTGTGTGAGTGGCTTTGTGGTGCTAACCATGAATATCCGGAGCCATGGTATCACATGAATACTCTTCAGCCTTCATGAAAAGCAGCAGCTCCTCACCGGGGAAAATCTCTCTGGTGACTTTGTAGAAGATCTGCAACACACACACAGGGGCGATCACATTTCAGTACAAAATTCAAACACAACTTTATACAAAGAGGAATTTTGCCGAGCGAAAGTAAAGATTTTGCAGATGTTTTTTTTTTTTTTTATATTGTGTGTTTCTGCTTGTTAATTAAGGTTAAGCTATCAACTTTTTGAAACCAGCAGAGGACACTTGGTGTAGCTCTTTGTCACACACACGCACACAGGCACTCATGCATGCACACATGTACACACACAAGGGGGATCTCCACATAAAAACAGTCACGCTAATTAACTGGTAATTAATTACCATAGTAATGAAAACAAAATTAAAGCACAAACAATTTCACTGTAAAATAAATAACCCGTGTCATACATTTTGTACACTCAGGCATGTACACACAAACACAAGATGCGCCAAAACAAAGGTGTGGAGAGAAAACATACGAATGCACCGTGCAACTTGAGTATTTGTAAGATGAATGAAATTGTCCAACTGTTATAACAGTTTATCAGTGACACTTCATCGTGTATCTATATCTTAAAATTAAAATTGTACTTACATCCACGTCTTTTCAAAGCTGAAGTATTTCTAGGCTAAAAATAGCTATCGTACAGATTTCATTCTCTGAAATACATATAGGTGAAAACACTCTGTCCCTACTAGAGCTGTGTGTTTGGAGGGTCAGTCATTTCTGAAAGAATCAGCTGAGAGACCCTGAGACTGTGGTGCTTCCCATGCACACACAATGGCCTTTCTCTGTAAAACAATCAGTCTTGGCGTTATTTTTGGCATGCTTTGGAGGTTTAACATATTACCTTCCTCTGCCGCATCGACATGACAATGACCATGTGGGAATTTATTAGAAATGCAATAAGAAGGGGGGGGGTTCTGGGAAGTAAAGGGGTCACAGGTATACAGTTCATGGACAGCATTCCAAAGCTCCGTAGAGACTCACTATGAATATCATTGTAACAAGAGGACATCATGATGAATTATATGCTATAATTGTTTGTGTCATTGTTCAAACTTCTGGGAAATGATATGATAGTAAGTATGACAGTACAGATTTGTGGCAACCTTCATTGTGTCTCACTGAAGCACAGGAAGCTCCTGTACTTGAGTCATTAGAGTAGAACTCAAATAAATATGAAATGACTTTTAAATCTGCTTTTGTGCATTAATTAAACACTGAGGTCCCAAGAAAGTTTGAAGTTTTGTTGTCTAGCTGAAGATAAATTCAGCACAGATCAGCAACAGCCATGCAGAACCCCATTGCATTAATGAAAAGAACAAAGGGAACAGAATGTGGGGTTCCCAACAGGAGCTTTAATCGCTGACATGCCCCACTCTAACCTCTATCTACACCATAAACACACATCTGCACAGTACTGCAGAGAGCACCGCATGCACACATGCACAAGCAGACACACTCTTTCCTGTGTCCGTCACCTCTACAAGGCCACACAAATATTGTGATTCAGAAACAATCAGACTGCAGTTCAAACAGACATGTGAGTCTGCAGGGAATCCGTTCTGAGAGACTGATACCGAGGCTGAGGAGGGAGGCTCTTTGGACAGCTACCAGGGCGCGGACGAAGGCCTCGGAACATTAAAGTTAATGGACACTGTCGAAACCACTTTGTCCATAAATACAGGACTACAAGTTCATGCTGAAGTGCAGCTATGAGTCTGTAATTTTAGTACGTTTTACTGCGAACAAGAGGTAATTAAGGACAACATATTGAGGAAGTGGGGAAAGCAGGTGAGTCTTTCAAACTATAGCAGCAGAGATCCACTTTGCCCTGTGCCTGACCGTTGACCCCCTCTTTCAGGGATCAATAAACATTTCTGTAGCCCTGGCTCTCTGTAATTGCTGCAGTAGTAGTTGTGTTTAAGGGGGGGGGCGGCATAAGTGCACACACAAGCAGGCACAGGAGGGTGCTTACCAATAAAAGGGGAATTCCCCCAAAAGCTCCACCTCTTCCCCCCACAGGGCCACCGCAGATAAACAGTGAAAACACACACAAACAAAACAACAACAAAAAAGCAGAGACTCAGTGCGTGGCAGCACACACACAGGGTTAGATTGGTCACCCTGAGCATGACAAACACACACTCGCACACTAACCAACATCGCCCCCCCCAGTGTAACAGTGGCTTAAAATAACATGTTAGTCTGTAGATAAGATAGCAAGGGTGTCTGAGTTCACACTGAGAAAGCCGTTCCCCTAAGCATCAAGGCTGTTTCTTGTTCTAACTGCAAACAAAACTGTTTATTTTTAAGACATAGACTTGAGATTTTTGTGTCCAGCTTTTAATGAATGCAGATGTTTTGGTCTGCTCTGCACAAGATGTAGCAGAAGAAAGAGAAACTTCATTTTGCAGTCTATGATTTGCCATTTAATCATAATCATATTAATATTTAATGTATTCTGTCTTTATTGCCTTTTAATTTATGGCGCTCCTATTGACCTCTCTTTCTCTCCCTCTCTGTCAAAGGTCCCAACCATAAGAGGATAAGCGGCTACATAATCGGACTACCTTGTTACCTTGACACCATTAGTCATTAGTATTGTAAACACAGTCACATTTTCCCCCGGTCACACCCTGTTGGCCGGCTCCTCGCTCACACAGAGCTCATTGGACAGGTATGTCTTTGGCTCGCGCCGTCCGGCCACAGTGTACTCTCACTCTTGGCTGTGCTCTTCAGCAAAAAACTTCAGGCCACTTTAACGCCTGAAAAATGATGGAAAAGAAAGATGCACTAGAGCCGCAATCAAGCTTTACACTGAAACACAACAAATATTACAGCAGTGTCTTAGAAGCTTATCAAAAAAAAGTCTCTGTTTTAATTAATTCCATCCAAAAATACACAAAGTAAAAAAAAAATCTGAACTCTTTTAAAAATTAATTCCTAAGCATTTTTTTAGTAACTGCAAAAAGCTTCCATCTGTTATCTCAGTGAGTTACAATCCCTTCGTGCTTTCCCCCCACCGTGTATTTACACAGTGAATGACTGTCAGTGTTTTGCTAATATGCCCCTCGGCCACTTCATCCCACTCAATACTGAGCGAGAATCAATAGAGCGGATGAGATTAACACTCATATCCGTCTGCACTGTCTTATGAAAGACTCTTCAGGGCCTCGTTTGGATGATGTTAATTACACTTTTAATCCATTTTGCTTTCAGTCGAATCAGCCGAGTGAGGAGCGCAGTTGAGGGTTTTCAGTCGCTAATTGCCCTAATTATCTGAACGACAAAACATGCTGATCGGGAAAGGATCCACGCGAGTATAGCGCTCAGGCTGTGATGCACAGTGCACGAGGACATCAGGCAAAGATAATCCATTGTGGTGCCCGTAGCAAATGTCTGCATTTGAACACACTTTTATTTCTACAGTTTTATTTTAAAGGACAAATTTGAAATGTACAGGTTACAGCATGTTGCATGAAGTGCAGAATGAAGTGTGAGTCACAAACTGAACACCTGCCATCTCCTTCCTCTCGGTTCCTTCCTGTCGCTCTCCACTTTACAGTGTCAAATATATAAAGCAGTAAAAAAGAAACTGAAAGGTCATAGAAATAAAGGCTACTCTTGTTTAGTTTAGTTTAAATACATGCGCCTAATTTTAGAATAACCATGTGTTCGTGAAATTTGAACAGTGACACAATGTTTTGGAGCCATTTAAGTCACCCTTTTAAACATGTTTCTTCACGTTACTTTATTGAATTTGTGAAGAAAGTAGCTCATTTTAAATGCCAGGTGTGTGAGAAGTATACAGATGATTGATTCTAACATTATAAACATTTTTAGTAGCGACTCCTTTAAAGACTGTGTGACAAACAAGGCTTGATTTTTCCTTGCTAGGTGCTTGATCATTCATCTTTCATGCCAACGTAGAAAGGCTGACTAGAAACAAATGCATGGTGATAGAGAAACAGAGAGGAAAAAAGGAGAAGTGGGATTAATTTCATCAGTAAGACAAAACAGGCTTTCTCTCTCTCGCTCTCTCTCTCTCTCCTCACACATTTATTCTCCTCTAAACTCCCTCACCCTCCTGAGATTGCTCATAAAGTTTTATGATAAACAGAACTGGGTCAGAAATAAGAGCACGGAGGCCGGTTTAACTCTCACACTGGCAGGAATAAATTGGTGTTTGAAAAGAAGCAGGGCCCAAATAACGACTGACACACCTGGAAATTGCTGTCATACGACATTGTCCTGAAATAAATCATGCAGCAAAGTCATCTCTGATGGGATCAGTTTAAATGTGGTTCTGAGGGAAGATTCAGCCAAGCAAAGAGTATGTAAGCCCTTTTTTTTTTTAGCTTGGTCAGGCCCTTCTGAGAAAACCTGGTGATGCTACACGTTGTGCGGCGAGTGTGTGTAATGTGTGGTTTCAGGCTGGGTTTAGACTCAGCAGTTCTCTGTGGCTGTAAAAACCTGCTGGAATCAGGTAGTGTGTGTTTGAACATTTCCAGCTCGCAATGAGGAGCATGGGGAGCCATCTGAACCGCAATGAACAATTCACAGTCCTGCAGAGCATGCACACACAGACACAGAAACACACAAACACACAAAGGCATACATCCACCCACGCATGCACACCATACACACACACACACACACACACACACACCTACCCACTAAAGCTCACACATGCATACATGTAGAAACACAGGCAGTTACAGGTGTGTGCACACACTCCAAACACATAATGAAACACTTCACACACTCACAACAAGCCATTGCACATAAAGGTCTGTGCACACATGGAGATAAACAGCGCTCATAATTTTGCACACACACACACACACACACACACACACACACACACACACACACACACACACACACACACACACACACACACACACACTCCCACACACACACACACTCCCACACACACACGCACACACTCCCAGAAACTGACAGCAGCTTTACAAGACCACCCTCTTTAGTCCATTCATTTTCCACCTACAGACAGGCATTGTGGGACACTCCAGTGTGTTTTCAAAAACACCAATGTTGGCCGGAAGGCTTAAAGACGGCACATTGTGCTCTGTTGTGACAGTGTGTAATACTTAACAATCGCCTCATCATAGCCATGTCCGTGACCTGTCGGAGCCTTACACAGCAACCCGAGCAGAACCACAGTGTTGACAGCAAGTCACACCTCGTGAAGAGGGCAGCTCGGGGAAGCTCTCCCTTTGCCTGTTTGTCTCTGTGTGTCTTTTAAAAGAGAGAGGGAAAGAAGCACTTATGGAAAGACTCTTCTTCTGCTTTCCTATTAGGGTTCATGAAAAGAGCACTGGCTATCTGCCTCTCTCTTCACAGGCCTGTTGCTTAGTGCAAGACATGTGAGATTTAGCTTAAGTCAGAGCAGGAGATCTGAGCATCTCTGAATTTGTAACTTTCAACATTTCCAAATAATATCAGGTCCAACAAAACTAAATGCAACCTTAATTAGCAGCCATGTAGAGTTACATGGCTGCTACTGTAATTCTATAGTTTTTTTTAGCTGTTATTTCAAAGGGAGACACTCAACAAGTAATCTGGATGGACCACCAGTGAGAAGTGATGACAAACATGCAGGCTGGATTATGTTTTTTTTTTATTTTGGTCAAGCCATGGTATTCTCCATACACATGTCAAATAAAGTTGAGCCTGTTGTCTGCCTGCTCTGCTGCATGCGTCTGTGTGAGAGGGCGCTTGGATTACTGAGGTGAACGGGCCCCCATGTGTGCACACACGCACCTCTCTGCACAGCCAGGTGAGCAGCAAAAGGACTGTGACATTCCTGGCATATCTAAGAGTTTATATCGCAAGCGTGACCGGGAAGTGTGCGGAACTATCATCTTGGCGGGCCGCCTCTGATCCTGCCCTGTGGTCCTCGCACGGCAGAAGCCGGAGCACAATTATAGAAAGAAAACCCCACACAGATAGCAAGGAGGCTCTGCAGGAGGAGATATGTGTTTGTATGTGTGTGTGAAATAAAGGCAGGGTGGGCCAGCCGCTCATGGGACTATCTGACTTAGATCACTATAACACCTTTTAACACCACAGCACACAGACAGGACAGATGTCTTAAAATACGGGGAAGTCTTCTGGCATTAACAAAAGCTTTTTAACAGATCTGAATGACTCTCAGTTCCACTTGATCCAGACAGCCAGATTTAGATACATCATCGTGTGGGAGTTCAAAATCAAGTCATGCACATGTTTTCTCTCTCTGTCCCTGTATTTTTTTTCTTGTCTTCAGATCATATTCGTCTTGTATGGTGTGGAGGTTGTTTTCTGCCAGGTGGTCTGCGAGTGTCTCCACATACCTGATCATCTATCTGGCACGCTGTCAGGTTGTGCTGCTTGGCCGCAGGGGCAAACTGGATGTACTTCAGCCAGCTCCCGATATCTGGCTTGCTGGCATCCACACAGAATTTTACATGGCCTGACCCGTCCAAGATCTGCAAGGAGGGGAGAGAGAGAGAGAGAGAGAGAGAGAGAGAGAGAGAGAGAGAGAGACAGAGAGAGAGAGAGAGATATCAGACTTTGATCAGCATCAGTCCAGGTTACTGTGTCCAAACACTGACTAACCACATACCTCCCACATGTCAGGAGCTGGTCTGTGGTGCATTACACACAAAGAAACACACAAACAGACACACACACACACACACACACACACACACACACACACACACACACACACTCACGTTCACACACACACACACACACACACACACACACACACACACACACACACACACACACACACACACACACACACACACACACACAATTTGGGTGGAGTATAAGCAAAGTGTATGTCCTCCAAATTTTGTTTTATCTAAAAAATATTTTGAGCATTTTGTTTCCTTATTTTTTAAAACAATATTTGTAGAAGACTCCTGTAACTTCATATAACATAAAATAAAAACAACAAACGCAATAAAAGCAGAGCAAAAAATATTATATAGGCCTTATACTGTATAGTTTTTCCCATGAGTGGGCTTTCATTAAATGATGTGATTTCCATTACAAGTAAAACGTAAATTATATTGAATTGTCAGTAAATTCAGTGTATTTTTTTTGTGTATTTCAAAATAAAGTCAATTTGTTTAGGTATAACTAAACTTAGATAATATAATTTAAAAAAGAAAAGAAACATTGATATATTATCAACATATATGGACAGAAAAAAAACATTATATTTTTTTCTCAAAATAAATAAATAAATGAATAAAACTCGTTGCCAAATTAAGCTCGATTAAAATGGAATTCAGCTCAGGTTTGAATTCGTTTTTGTAAATGTATGTTCATCGAAAAAAAAAACTGCATCGATTTTTCTAGTTTGGTTTTTAAATTGCAATCACAAATAAATAATTTTTTTAAAAAAACGGAAAAAAGAAGAAGTTAAACCTTAAATTAAATTAAAAACGAAGTGTTTGACTATATCCCATAAATAATCACCGCTCGTCAACATCTGAAGAAGAAAATGACAATAAAAACAATGAAGTGAATTATTATGCAAATTAAAAAAACGTTGAACTTGTATGGCTTGTACCAAACATTTATACACTTTCCCCCCCAAACGAACAGTAAGCGCTGTAACGTTGTTGTAACGTGTTAATATTTATTATGCTGCAGCAGTAAACTTTACTGGGAAACAAATCAATTGCAGGAAACCGCGAGCGATAAGAATTATGAAGCCGGAGACGATTGTTGCGATGCAAAGCGGACTCTCTCTCTCTTTCTCTCTCGGGGTCACAAATGTGTCTTTCTGCTTTTGTATGAGCGGCCACTGAATAAATATTTAGTTTGCATAAAGCCCTTTGTCTGGAGTAACACTGCATCTACACATTCACCCTGCAAAAGTACTCTACAGCCTTTCATGGATTTTAGTCTTCAAACTTAGTTTACAACGAACTGAACAATGGGATGATTATTTTCTCCGTACAAACACTTCAGCAAAACAAACGTTGGTGTTTATCTGCAAAGTTTTCTTCATTTCTTACCGTTAAAACACCGGCATGAGGCAGATTAACCTCTCAGAATAAGAAGTGCGTTTTTAGCACCGAGGAAAAGTGATAAAAACTCTGGTTTTATATAAAAAATGTGATCGATAAAACTCGACAATATAAAAATAAAGAACAACACAAAAAGTCTAATGCTCGCTTTCCAGATTTTGGCATTAAAACGAACCAGTGTTCTGTTGTTGTTTTCGGTGCCGGTGTCTCTTCGGGTCTCCAAGCCGCTGGACGAGTCGACTTCTCTCCGGAGCGACTGTCCCTCAGACGCCGCGCGCTAGGTTTAAAAAAAAAAAAAGAAAAAAAAGTAGATCCTCTCCCGCTATATGATCTCACAGACACCGCTGACTATGTAGATGTCCTCTCACTGTCTCCCAGACATCGCTACTGGGAACTAAATCACCTCCGGAACATCAACTTGCTCTCAACTTTTCAGTGTGTGCGCTTCGCTGTGCTCGTCCGCTCCTCTCTTGTCACCCCTCCTGTCCTGACGCACCCAGGTGTCCTCTGGTAGCCATTCAACTTTTCATTTTTCTCTTCCTCTCCCCCCCTCCTCAGCCACTCGGGATGTGTCGTCTAGATGATAGCAGGGAGAGATTCAGAGGGGGGTTGGCTTCAAGCATCGCCCCCTACTTTAAACGCGTCCTGGACTCGTTTCTCTTTTTACGCATTGTCTCATACACAGGGGATCCATCGCGTACATCCCTGGCGCACAGAGCACGGGACTGTCCTTGCCCCTGTCTCCCGGTCGGAAGCGACTCCTCTCCGCAGTAAATTTTAAAGTGACAGGGGCCCGGGGTTGGAGAGGGTGAGCGGGGTCAGGGAGAGGTCGGGATGGGGCTTCTAAAGGGATGAACTAGGCAGCACACTTTAATGAAGCCACATAAGCATCAAAGTGCTATTATCCACGTGTTCCTCAACTTCTCACAACACGCCGCAACAGTTCATGGAGCGTTTTATGACGTTATTAACATGAATAATAAAGCCGTTTTTTCTCTTGTTCACCTTAAGGTTTACATTTAATTTGTTTGAAGATGGCTACAATTTATGCAGAGAGGCGATATAACAACACAAAAGTAAGAACTTAAGTAAAAAAAACAAAAACCTTGCTCTATCTGTGCAGGCATGTATCAACTAAGTGTTCCTCCAGGGGACCTCTAAGAAACTCCACCAGGACCGTTGAAAGTCCCTAAACCACAATTTGGGAAACACTGACCTAATCACCTGCTACTCTCTGACTTAAAAAAAAAAAAAAGCTGCACGGTGTGAGTTGTGCGCTCTCCTTCCAAAATCTCTCTGCTCATCAGTTAACACGCGCACAAAATCAGCAGTGCGCATTTATTTTTTATAACATTAGTTTCAATCTGAGAGAAAGAGCATTTCATCTTCAGACACACAAGTTTAAAATCCTGAGTATGTACTTTGTCCACCACTCTTGCCATTGTGCACCTGCTTCCCACAGCGTTAAGGAGTAGAAAAAAAAAACCCCAATGTTGATTCGTTTTTATTTCTTGGGAGTTTAAATCCGAACCTAATGCTTTGAATAAAACAGACACGGGTATAGAATAATAAAGAAACGTCCTGATAGTCGGACAGCGCAGTTTATTAGGCAGCTCATAAAGCTGCAGAGGACAGGGCTTTGGCTGATGAGAGCAGATGATGATGGATAACGCCTCGCGCTGTGACATTGACCTTCCATCCCAGATAATGCCTATTGTTTGACGAAATCGCGGAGCAAATGTGCAGGAAGGACAGGAAAAATCATGTGTAAATAAGGCAGGACCCCGCCACCGATTCCCATCGTCTCGCGCTCCTTGAGAACCGAGGAGGGACCCCGGTCCGCCCGGTCATTGATTTCCTGCCTCCCCTCGACTTGTCCATTGTTGGAAGCCTTTTTAATTTAGCCATAAATTGGGAAAGCTCAAGTCGAATGAGCTGTTCTATTTTCTTCCTGTCAGGATGAGGGATTTGTTTTATGATGCATTGTGTATTAAATACTAGTAATCTGGGAAAGTGATTGCTTCACGGCCTCTCCGGCTCTGATCGAGGATCCTGATAGAGAGAGGGGCCAGAGCTCTTTTCTGAAGAGGAGGAAATGTCTGAAAAGAGGAGGATAAACACGCGGGGTTTGTGGTATCACCAGGGGTAAATTGGGTTAACAGTAACAGGACCCTCTTAAGCTGGCTAAGTGAGGAGAGTATGTAGTACTTTCCCCTGTCAGGAGAGGGCGCGCTCTTCTGGACTGGACTTTTGAGACATCTCTGAACATTTCAGATGACTAAATGACAATTAAATAGTGATGGACATTTGAGGATGAATTACATAACTGAACAGAATTACATTCATTACATTTGAAAACTTTGAGCAAGTGAAAAAAAAAGCTTCAAGACTCAAACGTGGGCTAAATTCAACGTTTACAATGTTAGCAGATAACACTGTTATCTTTTGTATCAGATGCAGTTTTCTAAATGCTTTGAGGGTCTCATTTTGCCAGGATGGTGAGTAAACTGACCCCTACAGCCACAAAAAAAAAAAAAAGAAGAAGACAAGAATCGAACTTCTTTAGGGATCACGTGCGGGCCTTTATTAATTTCATTAAGTTCATGTTGAAAGCTCTGCAGCTTACATCTCCCTCTGTAACAGTCTGCTCGATCAGCCAGCTTTGTGACTTATTGTATGATTGGGGGTCATTTCTTTCTCGTCTGTGTGAATTGCGGCACAAAAACCTCCACAGTAAGGCGTCAAATTGCGAGATGGAGACATGAAAGATTCAGCTGTATGACTTTGAATATATAATCACCTGAACGAGCGCACATAAATGTACTAAAAAAAGACCGATGGGGCTGAATATAAAACACTTGTTCATTTGTTAATAAGCCACGAGAGTGATTTGCAATGTAGGCTACAGATCTATTTTTTATTCATCCCCCCCCCCCACAATCCACCGTAAACACATTGTGATGTGCTGAGATGAAAAAGGTGTGTTTTATCTGAATTATGCCATGCCTTTGTCAGAATGATTTGGACATTGCCGCATAAATAGCGGTGTGGAAAAGCTGTTTATCAACAAATTACAAACCAAACACTCGCAGGCTTCGGGGTATGTTAGTTCGACTATATCATGGCACACAGCATTTCATACTTATTTAAAGGGGCTCTTAAAACATACAGCATGCGCGTATAATGTGGAGTGCCGAGGCTTTTAAGCGCTGTGAAATTCTTGAAAGGAGGATAAATTGCTTAAATGGGCCCATGCTTATTTTGCTTGCGGCTTTCTTGTTTGTTTAAGGAGTGAAGTCACGCAAAAAGCAATGCACAAATGAAAGTAGAGAATTCTTATGATCAAAAAGCTTCATATTTTACTTGAGGTTCAGCTTCACGGCTGTAACACTGGCTGACTCTTTTTTTTTTTTTTTTAATCGTTTGAATATCTTTGCAGTATTAATATTGTGGCGTAAAAACAAAAAGAGATTTGGATTTTGTCATATGGGACCGGCCGGAGAAGAGGGGGGATTCCCGCGTGGGTTGCAAACTGACTCCAGCAGTCCGCGCGCGCGCTGCAGAGCCAGAGCGAGCCTCTGTGCTGCTGCATCCGAGGGGCCACATGGAAACAGTGTTTCGGCCTGTGCGCTGCATTCCAGCACATCCTCCAGGAGAGCGAAAAGCAAAGGAGAAAAAAAAGTAGAGGAGAGAAAGAAAATATCGCAGCCAAACCCACATAAAATAGTTCCACCATTCACTGCGAGACCGCCCATTGACACCGGCGAAAAGCTGCATTAAGTCTCGATCATGCCTCTGTATACACACGGCCCCCCTGCGTATTTTATTTTGCCTAAATGTGGGCCGATTCAATCAAGTTGTAAAACCTCATTCAAAGCTCAAACGACCGGTTATCCTGCAGTTTGCACAACACTCTGCAACTTTTTACTTTGATTAAGGCAACCATCGGCCAAGATTAGTGCACAATTAATTGCCCGTGTGCAACTTTAAGTCCTTATACTAAAGGATAGACCTGGTGTCCATAGTCCAATTAGCATTAAAACAGAGCAGCGGAAATGAAAGGGGAAAATGTAAATACAGAATTTCCCCAGCTCTGGAAGTAGGCCCGTTGTGAGCGGCGTGTTAATCTCCACCTCAGTAATTTGGTTGTGCGGGAGAAGACAGAAGCCCTGCTGCTGTGCCCTGCACTTCATAAATCACTGCTTTATGTGGACAAGGTCAGCCCCAACCCCCCCCCCCCCCCTCCACCTCCACCTCCACCTCCACCTCTATCCCCTCTTCTTCCACGGGCTGGCCCCTCCCGGCCCCTCCGCCATGTTTACCCCTCCGCCCGGGGGCTCTCAGGACCAGAGCGGCTCACTTCTAATTACTTTGGATTATTTTCATTTGCCGGGGGTCAGCCAGGCATTCCGACAGAGAAAGAAAGAGAGAGGGATGATTTCTTGACAAATGCTGGGGCCTGTGAGGAGCAGGCCCGGCTTGTTTGCTGAATTAGCACCCGCTCGTTTTCTGTGGGCCCTCACTGTGATTGTCTTTGACAGCTTGTTGCTCTGACAGGTAACAGCACTGCATACATGGATATATTAACAAATCCCTTACTTGATTCATCTTAACGACAATAATTGTTTTTGTGAAAAGTCCTTCCAGTTTAGGGACATGGTTTCATTTGTATCGAAAAGGAAAGACATTTTTTGTTTAACTAGTTTTATAGACACAAGACAATATTTGAACAAAGTGGTGATCACAGGACTGATAGGGATGACAAGTAGGCTAATGAGCTCCTCTTCAGAAGGAGGTGTAAGACAGATTTCTATAAAAGGTATTGTTTTCATTTTGACCATTTAAAGGCATTTTTACCTGAGCTGCAGACCAATAAAGAGTTTGATTAACAAGATTACACTAGTGGTAGAACATTAAATGATACAGTTAGGCTAATGGTATCCCCACAACATGTGCCACAATACTCCTTATGTTTTTTAGCCGGAGAATGTGCTTTAAAAAACACAAACATACATCAATGAAAATCATGGATCTTTCATTGAAATCAATGTGATATATAATGGTTAACATTTTTTAATTACATATTGTTTCTTGTGCTGACAGTATTTGACCAAGGGCTGGAACCAGACAAGCTTAAAAGATATTTAAGTAATGAGTAATCTACTTTTGATAATCAATCGATCATCAGGTGGAAAAGGTCGAAAGTAAAAAGTTAAGATGAGCAACATTAAAAAGTCAATTTAAGATTTGGTGTTGAGCATTTGTTCTGTTCAGAGCCTGTAGTGTGGCTCTAGTGAGTCTGGGGTCTTTGAAAAGGTGCAGGGGGGGGGGGGGGGGGGGGTAGGGGTAGGTGAGCATGGGGGTGTCAATGATGTACAGAAAGTAGTACAGGCTGTGGTAATTGCAGACACTTCCTCTGCAGAGTCACTGCATACAGGGTCACACTGTATGTGGGCCACGGGGTGCGATAAAGCTGCACAGGGGTCAAGAGTCACGTTTTCCAAGCATAAATTCAGCAGGCACACAGCTCCTATACGCACGGGACAGGCTGGAAACTTAAACAACCCTTTCTGGCCCACTCCAGCTCAGCGCAGAAAGTGAGCAGGGAGGGGGTTGGGGGGGGGGGGGGGGGTAATTAGAGCATGTTGCCTGTGGCCGCAGGGCGAACAAATCGGCTCTAAAACGCTCATAGATATCATCTTTAAAAGAGCTTTTTTATGTACGGGAGGAACCGAACACGGCACTTCAGATGTTCAAGGATCACACATTCATTACCTTTATTGAGCTCTCTTCTCACGTTTAAAGTCAGCGCTCTGCCGCGGCATCACGCCAATCTGCTTTTCATGTCGTGTGTCCAATTGGAAGGCTAATATTTTAATGTTGCCGGATATCAGACAGACGGAAGACTTGTTCAGTGTTATCAGAGAGAATGCTGCCATGTCAGGTAGAACATATCCTGAAGCCAGCATGGAAAGAGAATCTTAACTGAAGGGAAACAGATATGATCTTTTGAAAGAATGAGAACATAGAAGAGTTGTTTGCATGCTAATTTGACATTAAGAAAATATAGTGTTTGCCCTTAGTGTTACATCTACAGCTTACCTTATGATACCAATGATTTTACTTCTTGGACAAAAGAATGAGCACAACTGCTAATCCTATTCTGCATAGGATGTGTTTATCTTCCGCCTAATTAAAAAAAGTCCTTTATGTTTTAACTCAGTTGATGAAATCTAAAGCATGAAAAGTAGTTATGGGAGTTATTTACACCTGGTCAGTTCTGCAATGTGAGAAAGTGAAAAAGGTTCAGTAAGTGCAAAGTGTAAACCGATTGTGGAAGTGTGTTCAGTATGTCCATCGTGTTAAAAAAGGAAATCCTGACCAGTCTCACACACACACACACACACATGCACAGACAAATGGAGTTCAACACTATTTGTTCGGCACAGGTCAGCTCAGTGTATGTGGGCATGATTAAAGTCCAAATTACCTCGGAAAACAACAAATCAGTTGCAACAGCCCTAAAAAAAGAAGCAGAAGGCAAGCGGCTCACACATAACACAAGGACACGGAGTGGCTCCCATTAAAGGCTTCACTGGCTTTCAGTAGCATCAAAGAGGCCCCTGAGTTAGGCTGGGATTATATTTAAACCAGGAGCGTGTTGCTCTGCTGAGTACAGGGCACATGCCGATGCCGCTGCCAGTGCGCCGTGCTTCTGGCTTTCAGACCGACGCTCTCATTAAAATGTGGTTTGGGCACTGTTTCCTATACAGGAACACACACATGCATGGACACACAGGAAAACAAATAAAACACAACAACAAAACAAAAATGTCTTTACAACGAGGACTCTTTTGATAGATTCATGGTCATATAGTAGATGATTTCTTAACACTTTAGGAGATATTTGATATATTAAACTCTAAATATTAAACTCTAAATAAAATGTATTTACCCTTTGGTCATTTATTCTACACTAGTTGTGCATGCTAGTCTTAAAGGTGAAATAAAGGAAAAGTGTTGTCAGTAAATTTCCAAATGTGAGGACATTTTCCACTGATATAACGTGTATCACAATGCAAAAATCCCAGATTCAATTTTAGGACATATTTGTGCAAAATGACATCAAATAACCCAACAGATGTAGCCAGTAACCCTGATCCCTCATATATATAAAAGTTCTCACATTTTGGTTTTTAAAAAGAGCATGTAGGATAATTAATCGGGCAAAATACATTTCAAGGTGCTTTATTGGTAAAGAAGTTATTCCTCATCCCCGGCGCATACAGGAAGTCACAGAGAAGAACACATCAAGTATTCCATCTAAAGTTCTCCATGCATTTGTGTGTGTGTGGAGATCTGCGAAAGGCTCTATCCTCAGACAATGCAATCTCACTTGGGCACATTTCAGCAGTCAGACTTGATATGAGCCATCAGATATGTGCGTCAATACTCCCAAGGTTTATTCAATTCCAAACCAATCATTCTGGTGTCATACACTTTTGGGTTAATATTCCAACTGTGAGGCCCTGGGCTAGGTGAAGATAAATCAGCTTTTATGATGAGTTGTTATGGTTTTTACGGCACTGGGTTTGTGAGGGACTGATTTGGGGATCAATCACCTGCAGGTGTCTGCTGGTGTGTGTGTGTGGGGGGGTGCTGTGAGGATCGATTGAGGATCTAGAGCTGGAGCGATGGAATGAAGGTGTGTTTGTGTGCGTATGAGGTGTGTATGAGTTTATGGGGGTGAGAGAGAGACAAAGTGATGAAGGTGTGTGTGTGTGAGTGCTGCAGAGACAGAGAGGGGATATATCTGGGGCTGCAGCAGCAGTGATGAAGGGCTGCTGAACTATGACCAGACCACCATTCTTATCCAAGCCCCCCCTCCTCCCTCCTCTCTCAATCCACTTCTTTATCTAGATGGCACTTTGTAAAATGTCATTGTCACACAACATTTAACAAAGACAAAAGCTAGAGATGACTGGCCCGACAGAGCACGGAGCTCGTGTGCTGAGTATCCCGCAGACAACATCTTCGCATGTTTTCCACTGGGAGAGGCCAGCACTGTGGGTGCAAAACATCACCGTGGCACACAAACAAGTGTGCACATCTGTGCGCGCACATGTGGCCCAAACGGACATCGATGCACGGACACATTAGTCGCACCGAAGTTTGTCCGTTTTCTCTCTCTTTCGCTCCCTGGATATGCTGTTTATACACATTTAACATCTCCCCTGCCTGTCAGATGGCTGCTTCCTTCGTGCTGTCAGCAGAGTCCGGCTGAAACAAAAGAGGCTGGAGAGCGAGGCCTGTGCTCTCTGAATCAGAGGAAGTTGGTGCTGATTACGCTGCCCCCTGAAGAAGCATTCCGATCCTGTTAACCCGCACGCTGGCTGCCAACCCCAAACCATGCAGCAAAACACTGGGAGAGTAAACCTCACACAGCCCCACCCTGGATGCCCTCCGCCATCTCCGGGGACAAGCATCTGCCTCTCTTTCGTTCCTATTTTTTCTTCTTCTCTTTAACTTCATCCTCTGGGTGCTTCTAATCTCATCTCCACCTTCTTTTTCTATTTTTCCTCCCTCTCTCCTTTCCTCTCCTTCGCCATCTTCTCAGCAGGCTCTCATCGAAGGAGAAAATGTTCTACCGTCTTCACACCCTCAACTCTCTATCCCTGATGAACACCTTAAGCTCCACTTGTTTATAAGACAGAGGGTCTTATTCATATCAAACCTGAGAGAGTATGTACACACTGTGGACAGCCCGACAGAAGACAACGTATTAAATTCCTGTTTGTTTGACAGGAGCGCTGTCTCTCGCCTTCTCCTTGACGGGAAGACCCCCATCCATCCAAGCAGGGGCCGCGACCCCACCAGCACTTCTCTCTCTTTCTCTCTCTCAAGTGCTAACACATATTAAGTAAATGAAGAGTCTCTTCATGCTGGCAGGAGACAAATGAGCTTCTTATACTTAGGAGGAGCGGGGGGAATGAGCCGATGATGGCGGGTGTTTACGACGTTACTGCAGCAGTGTTTGTGATGTTACCCCATCTAAGTGTGTTTATACTGTGGTGGTGGGCGCCCTGGTCTTTAAGCCAGGTGTGGCTGTATGTCTTCTGCTATACAGAGAGAGAGAGAGGGTACACTTGTGGCTTGGACAGTGTGTTTGTAAGCATTAAATCCCTGTGAGCAAGAATGTGTGTGGCAGTGCTTCTAGGCCAAAAGCTGTCCAGAAAAGGCAGACAGTTAATGTGTCCACAACAAACCCTGAAAAAGGTTTCAGGTCAAAGTGTCTGCTCTCATTTTGCTCTTGGTATTTCCCAGTGTCTGTATGTCTGTCTCATTCACTCTTTCTTGTTCTCTCAATGATTATTGTCACACTGGCTCCTGAAAAGAAAAAAAAAAAAAAAAACACGTCCAGTGGCAAGTGTAAAAAAGGAAGGGAGGGGAAGGACTACCAAGCTGCGGTGGGCTGCCGGTGGTGTTGGTGGGGGGGCTGTAAGGCCCCTAGGGTGGGTATAGGGTTTTGGTGAGGGCTTGGGGGTTGGTGGTGAGGTGTGCTCAGAGAGAGGGCCCTGGTGTAATCTCAGTGCTGAATAGACGGAGCTCTTAATAGAATCCCGTCGTCCGGCTGCCACCGAGAGAAACAAGAGCTGTAATGGATGGGCTCGGCTCTGGCTCCCACTCTCCCCCCCCCGTGACCCCTGCGTTGGTCAGAAGTAAGAGCTAAAGAAGCATTGTAGCCTCGGGCCTGATTGAATGGGGAGGGAGGGAGGTGGCAGTGGTGGCGGTGGCAGTGGGGAAGGGGGGGGGGGGGGTGGAGGCAGCCGCACTGATAGACCAATTTCCCACTACTGCGAGCAGTAGGGCTTGATTGATGAGGGCTGGTGCTGGTGAGAGGAGGCCCATCACATGCGATCACATAAATACTTATTCAGCTCGAATTGGGCCTGACAAGCCTTACGACAGCTTTGTGCTGTCATAGATATCATTGGAAGGAAAACGCTCCATTAATCATGCGTAATTAACTTTTCCAAGCGGAGGTTCTGCTTAGAACCAGTGGTAACCCACTCAGTGCCCAGATAAAAGATGCTAGGATCTTAACTGGGATTGGAGAGGGTCTTATTAAAGGCTAGAGCCCGTTTCCCCTGAGCCGCTCCGTTTGTACAGGAAACAGCTTCATTAGTATGGGTTTAGGGCTCTAATGGGCTTGATACAAAGCCTCCTCTCTCTAACCCGACCATGTTCAGTGGTCTTACAGTGCAATATCCTGTGAGTGCGCACGGCCATAATGTGCTCTGTTTGAAGTCAGAGCAAACCCATCTGAACGCCTGCCACTAGTTAACTACTTTGACCCTTACATAAAGCAGTGTGGAGGAGTGAGTGTTCGAGAACCAAACAAGCTACGTGCTTCCACTCTCCCTCTCTCTCTCTCGCTCTCTCTCTCTCCTTCTCTTGGTCAAAGGTAGCCTCCCCATGGGAGTAAACTCGACCAGAGCCCTTTGTTTTAAAGCAGCCGACCAAATGATCCGCCACACATTAGAAATAACACTAACATCCACAGACTCACACACTGGTGCTTGCACCCAGACCCACAACCATATCTCATCTGATCAACATTCCTCCTTCGGCTCTCTAATGCTGCCCACCTGCATGGCGGCTGGTGGACACAATGTAAGAAGTAGGCACAGGAAAACCAGAAAACAATGGGGGCAAAAGAAACTGTGTACCTTGAAGTGGAACAAAATTCAAAGCTCTGTCAGGAACACAATGTTGTATTTGAGCATACGAAAAGCTTTTAACAGTTCTTATACAATATGATTTTTATTTAGCAGAAAACAGCCTATAAAGATGCTCGTGAGTAAAGACCTCGTCATAGCACAAACAGTGCAGCATTTCATTTTGCAACACCTGTGCATTGATAAACAATAATCCAAGAAAAAAAATCCTAGTGTGGATAAAAAAGCTATCTTGGAGAAATGCAGGTAAGCTTGATTATTCCCCACAGCAGCAGAACCCATTTCATTCTCAGATGTTTTAATGGTTCTTGTGTGCATCACATATATCTCAGGAACTTTAATGAGTAACTCTGAACTTTAGGCTGTGAGTCAGAGTGCTCTTGTTTCATGAAATTATTCTGTATTTCTGTGACACCAAAGATTCCATTTGGCCATACGTGGTTAGAAATCAGATCACAAACACGTACACATGCTCCCAGATTCAGTCATCACTCTTCTTCAGTTGGTCATCTATGGTCATTTCCTCTGAACATCATCCTCACTTTAGCAGGAACTTGACTCATTTCCTGACGGCTAACTAACTCTGTCTGGCCCTCCATGAAGAGAAGACGACACACTTAAACTGAGTTATAATCCACAACCCACATAGACACCATGACATGTCTGAACAGAACTATTTACAGGCAGCAAAATACACAAGGTCAGACTTCTTTGAGGACAACACAATAATTCATTATGAAGTATTCTAGACATCTCTGCTCTGTAACATGTGGTGCAGAATAAATCCTCATGGCAAAATGACAGATGACTTGTATTTGGGTAGTAATTGCACAGGAGGCTGGCTGAGGACAACAGAGTTTGAGAAAAAAAGAAAGAAAAAGAGTTAAACACAGTGAGCAGCGTAATAAAAACTGGCACAGACAGGACATAGCTGATTGGAATCTTTGTCCGGCACATTGTGAGGGAATCAGCTGCCATTATCGGCTGCCCTGTCAACACCCCCATTTTAGTACAGTGAATCCTCTCTGAAATGCCCCTTTTTTTTACTTTGAAGTCATTTGGAAATCTTGATTATTATTTTTCATCATCTTGTTTCTCACTCTGAACCCTTCCAGCTAACATCACTTTGTCTAGCAGATAACTTAAGGTTTTTTTTAAATTCATGATCAGTTTGGGGATCACAGGCCTCAATGATAGCAAAATTAATTCTGGAGTCTTGGAAGGGGGGGGGGGGGACTCACTGTTTTGTGTTGGTTCAAGTAGTATGTGAAACCAATTTCAATTATACGTGAGTCTAGTATAGCAGGCAATCTAACAGTAATTGAGACAGGTGGCTAAAGCGAGACCACACGCAGACGAGAAGAGGAGCAGAGAAGAGGAAGAGTGGAGGAGTGTGAGAGAAAAGAGGGAGTGGGTGAAGGGTCAAGTACATTCAGTCAGCTTAGTTTGACTTATATGGAGAGGGGAAGACAACAATAAGTGCTTGTGTGTCAGGGCCTTGAAGGCTGCAAAGCTCTTCTGCTCTCACAATGGCCTCCTTCCCACTCGAGAGCCAAGCAAGGCCCGGCCGGAGCTCACTTACTATCATCACTTCAGTTTCTCCTGAAACTACATTTCATGGATGGTTTTCACAATGTGTCATGCTAGGAGAACAGGTTATACGATTATTAAAATGTTCAACTACATGACACAGAATTAAAAATGCGAACATGCGCCTTCTGCTTTGGTTCTTGTAGGTTGTACTTCAGGTCGTTAGGGGGAAAAGGCTATTGTGAAAGAGCTACAAAAATAGAGAGATGCTTGGCTGACGGTTGGTTTACGTTCTTTTATAGAGTATTATTATAAGGACGCCTGATCCAAGAGGTTCTTTTGTAAGAGAAATGGCCACTTAAAATTCTCAGGTAAAAACATTGCCAGCTCCACAGATGTAAAATCACCAATTTTAAGTCATATCATTTGTACCCAAATAGTCCTCAATTATAAATATCAGCTTTAAATCAAAGTGTTGTAAAATGGTTGTACTTTATGACAACTATCCTCCACATACATTTGCTTCTATAATCAAATTGTTACATTTCATCTGCGTAGATGTGATGCCCATGAGGCCAGCTGAAGGTGGATTATATGTGTCATCACCACCCATTTAAGTACAACAGAGAGTCTGTCTTGTACCTCTCTCTTAAGCCAAGCAAAGGTCTGACTGATGCTTGCTTAACCTCAGGAGGGTGTTGAATTCTCGAAAAAAAAGGAATGAAGAGGAAAAGGGAGGGAAAGGAGACAGCCTTCTTGGTTATAAAAAAAAAAAAAGGCCTCAGTGTTAATCAGATATTTCCCAGAAGAGCCGGAGTCATCGCCCCAGGGCAGAGAGAGTGAGAGAGCGAGAGAACGAAGGGTATAGGCACAGAGGTGAGGAAACGAGAGAAGACTTGAATGAGAGATAGACCGGGAGACGAGGAGGAGAGGAAGGAGGCGAGGAAGGCAGACTGCATTCCTGTGGCCACAGCTGCGGGTGCTGCAATCACTAAAATGTAGCGCTGTCTCAATGCCGGCAATTTCTGGACATGTTACAAACGAAATAAAACAGCACGACATGTCTGTTTTTCGAATCAAAGAAGAGACTAGCAATCAACATGCTTGGGTTTACACTACCTCCCTCCATCTTTTTTCTCTCCTCCTCCCTCCATCCTTTCCTCTGGCTGACAGTCATTCCCGCCATGGCAGGGACGACCCCTTCTCTGTCTCTATATTTGCCCCTCTTTGTTCACCGCTGGCCAGTTGGGGCAGGCATCTGAGACTGAAACCATCGATCATTGGCCTGACAGCGGGCCCCAGGCGGGGACAGCCCTGTTATTTGGACTCTGTGATGACTTCCTCAAAAAAAAGGGGCCCCTCCTTCCCTCATAGGCCTGGCATGGTTGAGGTTTGGTTTGGAGCCTCCATACCTTCCCTGTATGTCCATAGAAAACTCATTGGATTCACTGGCCGCATGTTTGGGTCACGCTAGGGTGAGCAAAGACAGATAGAGTGCGGAGTGGGAGTAAAATAGGTTGAGGGAGCACAAGTTTTGTAGCCCTGGAAGTTTCTCTGTAGCTTCTCCAGTCCCGAGGAGCACTGGGATGAGTACTTTGGCAGTGGCAAAAATAGAAGTAGAGGTTGATGGAGTCCTTTTGAAATAGGGGAAAACAAAAAGCCCCAGCTGGAGTACTTTATATATCGACATGATCTATCCAAGGCCTGTCTTGAAATATACAGTAACAAATACTTTAGGCTATCATTAGGACCCATGTGTTTATTTTATCTTGGTTTGCACTCCTACGTCCCACATGACAGTGTGTGAATTATCCTGGACTAGGAGAAGCTTAAAAAAAAAAAAACATTCAGTAACCCTTGCTCACGGTCATTATTTGCTACTTTACTCCAGCGGTTCTTCTTCTCCCTCTGTGTCTGTGTTTTCTATCACTTTTCAACACCTTATTCCCTCCTCTCTTCCCCCTTCCTCTCCTGCCCCCACTCTCCATGGTACTATTGTCTAGCTGCACACATCGCATTATCTTTACAGCTGGCTATAATTGGAAACAGGAGTCTTTTTTATTAAGGATGCATAGTGACACGGGTATCTGTCTCTTCTGATATTCCCACACTGGCTAATTTCTCCCCTCATCTGCATTCACCAGAGCAGAGACAAGAGAGCGCAAAGGAGAAATGGACTCTAGTAGTTTAATGCAGATATCCTACATATGTATGCAGATTTGAATTAAAAACATAGCTGTAAGAGGTAAACTGGTTGTTGGTGGGTCTTTCTCTATGGGCTGTGTTATCAACAAGACATTAAAAAATATATAATGGTAATAGAGTATCATTTTAAAATGTCCAGTCTCAGAACCCACTGGCATTTATTGTCTATCATTGTGTGACAACGTTTATATGCCTCTGTGAACAGATGCTAATTTGGGAACTCTGGTGTAGTCAGCAATCAGCATTAAACGACTGTCAGCCAATACCTTTTGGTCTGTGTGTGTATATATATATATATATATATATATATATATATACACACATGTTAATGATGTCATTTCTTAATCCACAACATTCCCCAGAGTAGTGCCAGCTCATCTATCTATCATAAGTCCCATTTCAACGATAGATAATAGGTCACACAGTGGCTTCACTCTGGTGCACATCAGCCCGAAAAATAATCTGATATTATTGTGATTTACTTACGTTTAACGGGAATTGAGTTTGCAGAAATAACAGCATTATGATGCAAATTTGTATCAAGTAAAAATAAAAGATTAGCCAGGTGTGTCCTAAAGAGGACTGTAAACAACTTCAAAAAAGCTTGTTTGTAAATCGGAGGTAAGACTTTTTATAATCTGATGCATTTAAGGTATTCAGGAAATCTAAACTGTGGTGAGCTTTCGCAACACAGCATCAGGCAGATTTGTCACTCCAGTTGAAATGTTTGATCTCTGTTAAGGACTGTTAGCTGCACTATTATGCACATATCTGTTTAAAGAGACAACTAAATCATGTTTGAATTACCGCAGATGGGAGGCTTCAAGTCACAACTGTGAATAGCGATTAGCCTGCTTTTTTTTACCCAACAACCACAACCAGAACACTTCCCTTGCTTAAAATCTAGATCCTTGTTTACAGATTCGACATTAGAATCTGTAAATGGAGATTAATAATGGCAAACTTTCGGTGCCGTAACTGCTTGCTGTAACCTTACAGACATCAAAAAATTGCAAAGACATCTGAGAAAACAGATATGTCTGTGTGAATGTCTGAAAGAGTGCTTGGCCCTGCGTGAGGAGCCTGTCTAACAAAGGATGCATACACTTCATTAGCACTGTCCGTGAGAAGGAAGGAATCTTACACATGGAATCACTCCTGATCTCTCTCGTCTCAGACTACTGCTGTGCAGAGCCTGGACTCGCTGGCTTCCTTCCTTCAAAATTCTCCTGGCCCCTGCCTAAACACAATGCTCAATTTGTTCTCATCGAGCGCCAAAGAAAAGGGAGACACACAAAGCGTCGGAGATAAGGTTACAAACTGTCCTTACATCCACAGGTGTGGAACTCTCAAAGCCTTCAAAACATCAGTTTTTGTTCCCCGCCCAATGCCACAACCACCACGCCGCCAACGCCACCTCCTCCTCCTTCGCTTTCTGGCAAAATTAAAGAATGGGCTTAAAGGATGGACAGATGAAGAGGAGGAGGAGGGTATGGGATGAGTGAGAGCTAATAATGGAGAGAGAGAGCGTTATAATAGACCGGTTGGTGCGATTAGAGAGGATTCCGTCATTTCTCTACACTCTCATGCATGCACAAGTACACACACACACTTTTACACAGAGAGCGCTCACTCAGCTGCTATCTCACATTGCATCACGCTGCTCTGCACCTTCACACATGCACTCGCCTTTGCTCTCTCAGTCTCTGCCTTGCTTGGTTTCAATGGCATCAAATGGTTGGAGTTGACAAAAGAAGAGAGGGAGTGCTGCCAGCTGCCCCAGTGAGGTCATTCCCACACAGAGTTCGGCTTTCACCCCAAAACCATGAACATGGTCTTGACCTCATCATCTTCACGACAATTACGTTATTCAACTAATTTACAAAAAGTAAATCCACTTGTCGTCTTACAATTACCCACTAGACACATCCAAAGACATGCATTTCATCATGCTTTATCCAATGAAGCACTGTGGACTGGCACCTTTTAAATGGGCTTTGGGGCCATGTATTATTTATATCAAAACTGGAAGTCTGGTGTCATAATCAGTATGATGAATTCTTAAACATTAAAAATACCAACGTAGGTAGGAAATACAAGAGAACTGGTGGCAAAATTATATTATATTTATAATACCCACAAGATAATTAGTTGAATTCCTGGTCACATTTTTTGATCAAGCATCATGTTTAAATAAAATCCTTAACATATTATGTATTTCACTTCTAGGAAAACTTTCTTTTTAAAAATTGACTCTTTTTGCTTGTTTAAATTCTACCCAAAAACTTTATCATATATGATGGAAAGCACAAAATGTCTTGTAGTTATTCTACAGTTTTCCTTTAAAACAGTTGAAATGTTGATTGCAAATTAAATTAAAATGAAAAACAGATTACACATTATAACTAAAGATAAACTAAAATGATTACTGAAGGCCTTTGACATGTGAGATGTTTAGCAATTAGGGTATAACTTTTGAAACTTGTAAAGCAGAAGGTAATTATCATTTGGTATGGACAAATATTTCCTAAAACCACATAGGAATATCCTCTGGAGTTCCACAGGGATCAATGATAGAACCATTGTCTTTTCTAATTAATGCTGATAATCTTTCATTGTCTCAATCAAAAGAGAATATTTCTCAGTAAAAGCTATTTTAAAGTTACATTTTAAGACTTTATTTAATAGACGTAATCGTTAATTTATCTTTCATGTATCTGTCCGAGGCTTGGTGATCTACATTGGACTAATATATTTATTTAGGGCAATTGATTTGTTTTTAAGGACAGCTAATGGGTGGTATTAGCTGGGTACAATTCCTATAACACTATAATTTCCCCCCCACTCTGTTTACCCTTTTTGCACCATCCCTCCAGCCATCTGTCCATCCATCCCAACATAAAGAAGGTTTATATGATAAGTCTTCTGAGCCACTGCTGGATGGTGTCATTTACTGTATCTTTCTCGGTTACACTAGCTTATCTGGGTTTTCATAATGGCTGCAGAAAGACTCAAATAAGCCAGTTAGGATCCTTTTCTTCTTCTTGTCAATTCTGCCAGTGGTATTTAGAAAGTGTGGTGTCGTGTTGGACTGTCGGTTGAATCATCTACTTTAGTCATACGAGTCTGATATATTTGCTACCAAATTGCACACAAGTGAGGTCATTGTGTCTATATCTCTTCTTACTGGTGTCAACTGTAGGTGAATCTATGTCAAATATTGTCACAGGATTTTCTCTCTTTCTTCCCTCATCTTTTTTTTGTGTTTATTTCAATGAAAGACTCTTTATCATTCTGCCATTAAGGCCTTTTCTTCCCTTGCTCATATCCGAAGGAGACGAAGAAAGAGAGCTGAGTGCCTTTCAACAAACGGAACAATGACACATCATCGAGATCCTTGGCCTGTGTACATTCCACAAACACTGCACAATAACTTATCAGTGGTGAAAGGAGGAAGGGCAAAAAGAAAGATAACTCATATGAAAGAAAGGATAAAAGGCAGAATTGTGGGGAGATAGGGGCAGGGAGGTGAAGAGGTGATCTGTGTGTATAAGGGAACTCCTGAGTTTGCGCTCAGGCACAGAGGTCATGGTGAGGTTGCTTGAATGTTGGGTGGGATGCATCAAAAACTAGGTGTGCATGTCAATGTAGATTTAACATCACACAATTATCCATATTTCAATGCATGTGAGAGTTTAAAAGTAAATCAGAGGGTATTGTTGATGGACTTAAGTGTGAGAAGTCCTTTATTCCTTACCATTATGTTGTGCAACTCAGTGTCTCTATAAAAGCAATGAGCTATAAATTAACAAAAGCTACATGCAACTTAATCTGAAAGTAGAGCTTGTCTGCAAACTTGATATTACAATTTAATGCTGCCTCTGTTGGGTTGCAGTTCAAAAGAGATTAGGTATGCACCATTTAGTCATGCGGCTCCTGAGCCGGAATCATTGGTGAGGGAGATCAGTCCAAAGGAAACAGGATCTCATCTGAGCTGATCCAGATCTGAGACCAAATCGTAAAACTGTCCCCCCTAATGGATCACCTCATTGGACGTCGTACACTTGCACAGCACATTCATGAACAATCATGCTTGCAAAGATGTAGACCTATACTCATAGGGATCAACATTTGAATAAATGTATACCTTGGTGAAGGCATCAACCAAAAGGCCACCACATCCCTCCTTCAATTAATCCCACACACACACTTTAACAGCCTTTCATCAACACAGCTGTCCTTCTGAGAAGACAAGTTGAGATTTTAAGCTCATGAATCCATAATACACAAATTCATGTAAATTGTTTGCTGTACCGTGTCATATTTGCATGTGCGTTTTAGGGCAAATAGAGCAGTGTGCACTTGTCCTAAGATGTGGACTGGCTCTCTCAGGAGAGCTCACACACACATTCACACCACTCCACACACACCAATAACATTCCCTCTTGCCCCCTCCGGCCAAGCCCAGAGCTTGACCTCTCCATGTCACTCAATCCAGCGGGCAATATTTGCTTTCGTCATCATAAATATTAAATATGTGCAGAGGCAAATATTTGGGTTTGGCGACCTCGAAGTGGTAAATGAATTAATGTATTCACACGAGGAGAGCTATGGAGTCAGGGTGTTCTCGCACACACACGTCCTTTCAGCTACTCCAGCTCTTTACCGTAAAGGCCTGTCAGTGGTCACGCAGGGAAAGACCCACAACTTCTGAGGAATGGCATAAAAAAAAGAGAGCCCTGCTACATTCGTGAAATTTGGAGGAGGATGGGTGGTACATTTTTTTTCCAGGTCTATGCTGTTGTGACACAATGTAAAAGCTTACAAAACAGAGTTCAACACAACTCCATTTAAAAGAGGCTGATTGCTCAGAAAGAATTGACCTTTATGAAACAAAACCCCTCATCTAATTTGAATCTTTTACAATTAAACTAAAAAAAAGTTTCAAGATACAATTATTTAATTCTCTTCTCTACTATTATTTTGTAATGCTTTCTTATCCTCTGTGAAGACATTACTGTCCATGGCTTCGTCTTTTAATGCTAATTCATAAAACAAACATTAAATTTGCATGGACATGTTTAACTATGGCATTGTATGATGCTTATGCATTGCCAGTTTACAAGACATCAATGCAGAACATGATTAAGGACAATCAGGGATTGGGGATTATGACCCTTTAAAAAAAGCAACTCACTTTCATTTGATATGATTAAGCATCAGTTACTGTCTGTATTGTTCCTATGACATGCTTTAATCATTTAAAGGTAACAGACTAAAGCTACTTATGTAACTTATGCTGAATATATTATAGAATTGCTCTTTCACTGCTTGTTCAAAAATACACAAGCGTATTCAAAATGAATCTTCTGGGTTTTATTTGTGTGTAGTAATAATTAAACATACAAAGTCTGTCTGGTTTTATTTATGCAAACAATGTCGTGATCATCACATCATAAGGGTGTTCAATGGTGCTCTGTGTCTGATGTGGGTGGTGTGCCTCAGAGGGTTGGGGTTGGGGCCTGGCGTCATGGGTAAACTGAGAAGAGCTGGCAGAAAGGCAATCCATAGCTGACCCTGGCCTCAGTGTGTAATTGTGCCCTCTGACCCGGTGAACATCCTAAATCACCAATCCAAACAGTCAGATCCCCCAGTAAATACCCAGGAAGAGGGTCTACACAGCACACACACCCCTCTACTGCTGCCCCTGTTCTTGTAGGCCTGCATGGTCACATATGAACACATATGGCCTCAGGCCAACACACTGATCCTTGAGTAGCTGTCCTTTACAGAATAGATGTGGGATCAGTTCACGTTTGATAAGAATAAAATCAAAGTCCGCTGAGGGGGGCTTTGATTACTGTGATCCCTCTCTCTGTATCAAACTTCCTGCTCACCTAAGGTCCGTCACAACTGTCTCTACTTTTGAAAACTTAACTCATAACCTCTCTTCTCCCAAGCATTACAATGGTTACTTTGTGTGTATGTATAAGACCACTTGTGTGTTTCTAGTTTGATTTAGTTGTTGTCTTATGGTGGCTACATGGTGTGCCTCTCTTGTGTGTGTTGGGTGCATCCTTTATTGATAAGACTGATGTGACTCATTCATGATTGTTGATTTCAATTAGCCCTGTTTTTACCCCTGTTGTAAAGGAAAATGAGCTCACCAGCAAATGTGCAGTATAAAATTGCTATTGCTTATTACTAATCAGTTTTATTTTGTAATTTTGAGGAAAAATATGAATAAGTAGGACATTTTGCAGGACTTTGACCTTCCACTGAGACTCAATCTCCTAGAAGAGGACAATACACATGACTGGGTTATGATCAAATCTTCAACACCACCAATTGAGTGAATAACTGAACCATCACTTATACTGTGTTGTCTTGTCTGGTTTGACTAAATACACCATTGAATGACAGTTGTCTCTGATCACAAACACAAGATACTCTGGAACACTCGGTGTCCCTGTTGCTCTGCCAAGGAGGACAGGATAGCAGCACTTAGAGGATGAGGGGAATTTAAGGAGGGTGGGGAGGCTCAAACTTTGTCGTTCGTTGGAGGGGTCTGAAGTAATGGACCTCCTGGGGTGCCTGACAAAGACACCCAACAACAGAGAGATGCACTGCATCAAACCAGGAGGACAAGAGGGGTTCAAAAAGCGTTCTCCCCTGGGGCTTTTCAGCCTGGCATCCATGCACCCGGGCCCAGCAGGGAGACAAGCTTCTTCACACAAACACAGTGGGAGGATGAGAGGATGGGACAGGGAGCGTTACAATAGAGGGAACAGAGGGAAGCTCTGAAGGACAGTGTGAAAATGACAAAACATGAGACATTAAATACTTTAGTCATTGTGGAGAGAGAGCGTCTGTTGTCACTAACAGATAATGGTCGCAGCTGCTGTATTTGAGTTCACGGGGTTTGAGGGATGCATCCTTCAGTTCATCAAATATAATTTGTGTATTATCTTCTTTATCCTTCTTGTCTTTATCTTCGATGTCTCTGAATCGGTATCAACTTATGTCCATTTTTTTTCTGTGGAGGATTGAGATCATCTTCACTTAATAGTCACTGATGAGCACTGCTCATGTAGCTGCCCTTCATTAAAATGCAGTATTGATGGAAACGCTATAGTCTGAGCAGTGCCAAGCCAAGCTGCTCTGTGCCAAGCCAGAAACTGCCCGCGTTGTAACCCTTCCTGGCACGCCAGAGGAGAGCATAAAGTGAGTCAGGTCCAACCTCCCTTTTGGGTGCCAAGAAGAACTCCATGTAACCCAAAACACTAACAGGGAGCCAGTCCCAATGTGAATGTCCTCAAAGAAAACCAATAAAACAAGACTGTCATTGTGGCATCCCGGAGAGGAGACAGTTCAAGAAGGTCTTTTTTTAAAAATCCACTTTGTAGTGTATACATCTACTGAATTAGATGGTTTACAGTGCATGCAAAGATAATCCCAAAAATACTCTGAAAACCCCAACAAGTTTGGTCTGTCTGAATATTTATCGTGTTTATCTGTGCTGTAAATGTCTGTCCTGTCATTCTGGGTAAGTGTCTGCTTCTCTCTGCAGCTGTCTGTCAGTAAGTCAATGTACCTGTCTGTCATCATGCAGCTCTCCAAAACAATGAAGACAACTGTAGAATCATACAATCAAAAGGTACTGCAATCCTTCAGTGCTGCTTCTATAAATGAGAAACTAACTGGTGAGAACTGGTGGTCTTTTTTTCCTTTTCTGGACATGCTGTCATTTAGTTTATTGCAATGTGGAAAAGTCTCCATTAAAACCACACACACACATACACATTCACACACGTAAGTCTCATGTGGGCAGTGGACCTCTACTGATCAGCCGGCTTTATAGCATTTACTCATCAACAAGAAAGGAAAGGCAGAGGGGGATGGAAGGAATAGGCGTACAGAAAAGAGTAAGAGAGAACGAGAGAGAGAAAAAAAAGTAAGGTGTCAGTGTTTCTGCTTTGGTGCCCTAAAAAAAAAACATAATCTGTTTGATGTTTTAATAGAAACATTTAATTAAGCAAAATGATCCTAACAGGTTACAGCTGGGTTTCCCGCTCTCACAATTGCCTTTATTGCGTTTGGGAAATCCATTTCCACTTTATTCATACTGGCTCAGATTTATAGATTTTACAATTGTCTTCTCATACTCTCAGCACTTCCTATGACTTCTGTCTTTTGCCAGTGGCTTGGCTGACAGTTGCAACACTCAACGGCGATGCTAAAACTCTGAATGGAAACGCTTAATCATTGAGTTTGCTTTAAATGCAAGGACATATATTACAGTGTCTGTAAAATGAAGAGAAAACACTGTTCTCCAATTCCTCAGGTTGGGTGTAAAGGTAAAATGTGGAATTTTTAGTTTTAAAGAATGCGCAGAATTTTTTACCACCCTAAATCATTTATAAGAACAACTACAATAAGTAATATTAAATCACATTGAATACTATAGAATAGTATTTATTCAAAAGATTAAACATGAGTCAACCACACAATAAAGGTGCATGGTAAATATTTACCATTCACGAACACTGTAAAGCAAAATTAAATATGCTTGCTATGTCTTTGTGTATTAAGCCTCAATTTAACACCAAGCCAGGCAGTATGTACTCAATCATAACGCCTTTCTGTGTGTCTAAATGTCCCTGCACACACACACACACACACACACACACACACACACACACACACACACACACACACACACACACACACACACACACACACACTATACACAGTGCCCAGCTCAGCTCAGCCCGGCCTGCGAGCCTCATGGCTGTAATTGAGAGTTAATGACGCAGTTGGATCTGTTCTTTACTTCATATTAAACAGAGCCTGCTGCTGCTGCCCGGCTGTAAAAGCAGAACACCTCCCCTTCTCTTCCTCCTCTTCTACCTCCTCCTCTCAACGCCCCTCCAAACTCCCCCCTTCCCCACGTCCTGCAGCCTTCCACACTTCTTGTCATTCGCCTATAGATGTTTTTAAGCATTTGATTTAACAAGCAGAACGATTGTTGTTGGTCTCTAGCTAATCTGCATGCATCAACTTCAAATAAAAACACCATCTACTGTACACCCCCCCCCCCCCCCCAACCACCATGTACACACACACACACACACACACACACACACACACACACACACACACACTCTTAACAAAGACCCCAATGTACAGTCATACTACATGAGCTCTGGCACGACCCACACCGAAGCAACCTGATAACAGATCAACACCACTTTTTTAAAAGTTTTTTCTCTTTCCTCTGTGCAGGACAGTGGCGAAAGAGAAGCAGCAGATGCCCCCCGCCCCCCAAATCACAAGCAAGGGGGGGCTCCTGCGACTGGCTGGCGCCAAGAACGGTGTGCTGCCCACAGCGAGCAGGTCGCTCTGGGCCCTTCCTCTATCACTGACCAGAGCAGAGGGAGAGAAAGAGAGGGAGAGAGGGGGAGAAGGAGGAATCGCGGAGATGTTAGAATGAGAGGGAGAGAGAGAGCGAGGGAGAGAGAGTCAGGCAGAGAAAACAAACAGGACAGAGGCTGCAGTGTGTGTCAGGTCAGCGGGGAGTTCCAGAATGTTCTCCACCGCTGTTCTCCAGAGCCAAAAACTCCTGGAGGGTTATCTGCTCCTGGCGCTGTCATTTATCATCAGTCAGGAGAAGCCG
The DNA here is from genome assembly GCF_963930695.1 of Labrus bergylta. NCBI lineage: Eukaryota > Metazoa > Chordata > Actinopteri > Labriformes > Labridae > Labrus > Labrus bergylta. Next base: position 12,509,959 of record NC_089205.1, on the reverse strand, counting down.
GGCCACCTATTTGGCCAATGCAGTCGACACATAAAGAGGCACACACACACACACACACCGAGGAAGAGGTTAAGGAGGGCACACGTGCAAAGACAATGCAAACACCTATACTTCTCATACACCCTTGCACATCCCAAAAAAAACAAAACACATAGGTGTCCATGCATGCATTCAAAATTGGCCAACAGTAGCAACAAAAAATAAAGACGGATAAAATGCATGTGTCAGACCGTTGCGTGTCCTTGTGTCAAAAAGAGACACAAAAAAAAGTCATAAAAACCCATGCAGAATGAAATATAGCTGCGTGAGCACATGCAAACAAAGTTGTGATAGTCAGGACCTCCCTGCGTTGGCCCAACAGCCCAAAAGTGTCTTTACAGTTCCCCTCATTCCCCAAAGTATGCTGCAACCATAAAACTATAAGTTTTGTTTTTGGATGTGTAGGTGTGAGTGTGTAACCCTAAACCTGTCCATTCAACCCCGCTGCCTGTACTGCAAGCTGTTGCGACTAATTTACCTTGGAGAAGCAGAAACGTGCACACTTCTGTAAAAACACATCTTAGTATAGGATCATTTTCTCTTCTTAATGTTTATGAAAACCTTAACTCAGCTATTTTACCTTTTACTTAAATACATCAATAGGCGCTTTTCTCCTTTCCCCCCGTCTGTTGTTTTTTCGGGGAGGCAGAGCATTATGGAGTATTGCTCTTGTCAGCCACCGTGAAGGCATCCCTGAGGTGTCAGAAGGGCCACTGATTTGTGAGTTCCACTGTCCTAATAGCCTCTGTCTCTTGTTCTTTCTTTATCTGTCTCTTTTTCTTTCTGGATCCCTTCTCCAAGCAATGCCGCTCTTGCATAACCATTTATTTTACAGATCTTTCTTTTTTTTTTCTTCCTAAAGTGCCTGAAGGGTTTAATTATGTACATAGACAACCGCTATAAACTTCTATTCTGGGGACTTTTTTTATTGACTTTCAAGCCAGGCTACCCTCGAGGCATTTCAATTAACCATTTATAAAGGAGAAACTGCAATTAAATTAAAAGTATCTATAAAGAGGCAGTCACATCATTTCCATTCTGTTTTGGAAGATGGCAGGCTTTATCTTTAAATGAGATGGTGTGGATATGTGAAACAGCTGGAGCGGGGTGCCTCATTTAAGGGGTAAAAAGGAGGGAGGGAGGAGAGAAGGAGGGAACTATACGGCAGAAAGAAGCATGAAGGGAGCAGAGGAAAAGGGGAAAAAAATAGAGATGTAATTAAAAAAGTGAATGAAAAGGGAAGATTGAGAGAGAGAGAGAGAGAGAGAGAGAGAGAGAGAGAGAGAGAGATAGCTGCAGCGGGGCAGGGCAGGGCAGGAGGGGCAAAAGAGCGCCGGCCGCAGGGCCAGGACAGGCTGACCTCCCTACTTAGGCCCTAATTACATGTTGTGAAACTTTAGTTGGCTCACAGTCATCTGGCCGCACTGGGCCTCCCGAAGCAAAGACAGACAGAGAAATTACAACACCATTGCACACTGTTTAAAAGAGGGAGAAAGTGAGAAAGAGGAGAGGGCAAGAGAGGGAAGGAGAAGTGTGGGGAGGGGGAAGAGAGAAGGAAGGGAGGCTGATGTCACTTGCGTTTTTTTTTTTTTTTTTTTTAAGGGAGAGTAACAAAGCGCGAGGGCTCTCCTTTGTACGCCGCTGCTGAGTGGAGCACTGGTATTTTTACAGGCCTAAAGATCTGTGCACTCATAACAATGTGGGTACACAGCACTCAGCAGGGGTGCCTCTGTGAAATATGCCCCTCTGCACCCGCCCCTCGTTCTCTTAATATCCTCCATCCACAGTCTGCTTACCCCTCCTAACTCACACACTCACACACACACACTCACACACACATGGCTTCTGTAGCCATGAGGCTGCATTTAACAACCCTGAGTCCTGAATTATTTGAAACACACACTTGCCACACACATACACAAATGCGGCTCTTTTACATGCCTACACTTCATAGTTCTGTAGGCCTGACTCATTCTGAGACCAGTGTGGGCTGTGGGGACCGTATGCAATTGTAAATCTGTTGGAAAGGTGACATCTGGGAGTTGCTTTTGCCCCAAACTTTCAGCATTCTGCACCACCTTGATCCCCCCCCCCCCCCCCCCCTTCGAGCTACACCAACACCTTCTCCATGTCATTCACCTCCGTCTCATGTCTCGCCTCCTTAACTCCATCTTTACCTACTCCTGACCGCTCTTTATCCTCTCCTCTTTCCTATTCTTTATCTTTTTAACCCGGCAGAGTGTTGTGGGATTATGCCCCCCGAGCAATGCATTGTGGGAAATCCAGGTGGACCCTGTGTTGCAGAGGTGGGAATTCAAGCAGGCAGCAGAAAACCACGGGGGGTGAAACCAGAGTAGGAAAGTGTTTAACTCTGCAGATTTTCAGTTTTATTGGTTCAGCGTGCGTTGGGCCAGTTAACCCCCCTGACCAAACACACACACACACACACACACGCACACACACACACACACACGCACACACGCACACACGCACACACACGCACACACGCGCACACACACACACACACACACACACACACACGCACACACGCACACACACGCACACACGCGCACACACACACACACACACACACACACACACACACACACACACACACACACACACACACACACACACTGCAGTGAGGTTTCAGATTCATTCACTGCAACAAATATAGGTAATCCTTTTTAAATCCAAGTGTGCGTTACTAAAAGCCTAAAAATAATGACCTTCCCTTCTTTCTTTTGTGCCAGCTTTAATACTGCAGTGTCTGATGAATTCTTTTTCACAACCGTTTTTATAGACACAGGGATCTTGTTTTTGATGCAGCAATATTTGCTGCATTAAGTTGTTTGTTTTAAATGCTCTTCTGATGTTCAGCCCGGTCTATTAAAGCCAGGATAAAGGGAAATTATTCATTCAATTACAATGTTTTGATCAATTAAAAATAGTGTGGGATACAAAAACAAATGTATAAGCACTAACATTACGTTCTTGAAAAAACGATGTAAAAAACCCCACTCATTATTTTTTCACTTAATGATTTGTCCTTATGTGCACGATCGTTATTATTATCATAACTTCTTATGGTTAGCAATACGCCCAACTCGTCAGAATTTAAAATTATTTTCCAGCATGGACTATATCTTGCTGGTAATACATGTAATTCCTAAACAATTTGGTAGTCAGTTGGTCTAAAATTCATTTTCAAGAGAGACCGCAGTTTAACTTAAACGTGTGCACAATATGTTTCCCAACGCAAGGCAACATAAAGTTCTGCCTTCTTGGCTGAATGAGCAGCAGAGTGACTCTGTGTGTTCATGAGTGTGCATTGATGAGTGCTTTACTGCTTGCACTCATTTCCTGATAATAATTGTCGGGGTGAGGTCTTATCTCAGGCTGATCTCCTGTCTGAAGGCAGAGTGACAGAGGAGCACTGGACTGAGCAGGATCGCTATCTGTAATCTGTGATCAATCTTGGCCGAAGTGGCTAGTACAAGAGGGAAGTGGGGTCGACCCCAGCTCCCCCCCCCCCCACCACCCCTCCCCTCTACGCCTCCTTCCTTGTCTCAGCACCCCCGCTTATCCCAGGGGTGGCTTGGTCAGCCCTGAGGGGAGAACATGCTGCAGAGCAGGCAGACAATTTTCAGGCTGACTGCTTTTACTTTCGGCTCGACCAGGGCCTCATGAAAACAAACTGACAAAACAAAGGACAGCAAATTAATGACCCATGCCCCCCCGTACCCCCCTTCACCCTCCAACCCCAACCCTTGACGATTGACTTCTGGCTTGGCACGTCCCTACCCTTCCTCTCCCCCTCTCTTCTTCTCCCCCTTCTCTCCTCTCTCTCCCCCCCCCCCTCCCCTCCTGTCCTGACTTTTGATCCCCTTTGAATCACACATGCACAGACACACACATATCTGGACACTGACACGCACACATACACACATCACTACCACCATCACCCTCATCTTTAACTCCGTGACCCGTGGCATCTGGTTTAGATTGTCACAGGAAGAGAGAGACAGAGACATACAGAGGGAATGAGTGAGTGTGAGTGAGAGGGAGAAAAGGCCTCTCTGTCTGTGTCTGGACCTTCATTACCATGTGTTAATATTAATGCAATTTGAAAAAGAAACAGACACGGAGACACACTGGGTGAAGAGGGCTCGTCTGTGCTGAAAGGAACAGCATGCTCCCACAGTGAGGATGTGATTCTCCTGCGAGTCTCATGTAAGACTTCATTCTGTTCTTGTCACTATACAGCAAGGATTCAAGCTGTTATTCATACATCGGATTTTATAGGTTCTGGATTACAGTTACATTTGTTTTTTTCTTTTGTACATTGATTTACTTGAAAATTGCAATGTTCTTTAGAGTAGCTTTTTTTGTTTGTTGCTCATTTCTTTCTTCTTTTTTTTCTCAAAAGGATAATATTTGGACACTTTTGCCTCCATTGTAGAGACAGGACAGTGGATAGAGTCGGAAATCAGGGAGAGAGAGATTTGGGAATGACAAGTGGGAAAGGAGCCACAGGTCGAACCTGGGCCACTCGCTTGGAGGATTATAGCCTCCCTACATGGGGCGTGCGCACCAACCACTGCGCCACCAGCGCCCCGCTCATTTCTTTCTTAAACTTTTATGGGCCCTATATCTCAAAGCCTGGATGTGCAGCGCAGGTGTGTTTCCTATTATAGTCATTTTTACAATAGCAATAGAAAGTTCAATAACAGCAAATGAACGTGCGCCCCACGTTAGCGTCTAGGGGTGTGTGTGTTTTTAAAATAGGTGTGGTCAGGTGACGCTAGCATGTTCCTATCTTGAGCACGCAGAATAACGACTGCGGCTTAGACAACCTGGAACTTTGTCTAAAGTCTAAAGTATGAGTTGCAGCTTTTTTTTGAGGATGCATTAGAAAGATGTGCATACATTGACAAGTTCACAACACACTTCCACTGAGCTTGTTCCACAAACACACACACACACACACACACACACATACACACACACACACATATACAGGGTGCACAACAGCACACATACTCTACAGTTTAATATCAGTGCATTTGCTGATACATTCAAATTGAGTTTTTTAAGGTATAGACGCCTGGGAGATGGAAAGTTTTTGTTTCAGTTTCTCTCCAAGCTCTTTTCAAACATATGCAGAAGCAAACTAACTTTCACGCTCTCGTGCAACATAATAAATCTTGTTCACAGCTATGAGCGCCACAGATATTAATACAGACTGTACGGCGTCCATTATGCACACATTAGAGAATATAACTAAGGATTGCAGCAGAGAAAATGAGCAACATTTTTTTTACTGCCTACCGTCATTTGATGTTGAGCTCACAGAACATTAGTTAAAATTTAATGAAGATACGCTTTTGTACTTCATGCAGAAATGTTCACACCGTCATATTGATCGTTTAGGATATTGTGGGACTGCTTCAGCAAAATATAACAAGAATGCCTCGTCAACATATTTCATACAGTGACATGTGTGTGTTGCATGTGTTCAATGGCACAATGTCAGGACAGAAGTTAAATGAGCTGGCTGGAGTTCAGTCTATTAAAGAATAATGAATGAAATCCGCCATGTAAATGCCAACACCTGCCCTCCAGGTACACCTGGCTTTAAAGGGAATAAGAGATGACACTCTGATTGGATAAAAAAGGTGACCTAATCCAACTTCTTTGCGCTCTGCACCTCCTTTGTGCCATCGCGTACACAATCACTTGGTCATAACATGCTTTCACCTTATGCTGTAAAAAGAGGGCCCTATGTCTAATTTGTTCTAAATTTAAAGAGGTTTAACCTTAAAGCTAAAAAAAATGGGCCATAGCAGAACATATTTGCACTTGATATAATTGTTCTTACCATCTCTGAGCACAATCTTGCACACAGTCCTAGTCCTAGTCCAAACATTTTTTTTTGTCAATGTAGTGAGTAATGCACACATGAAGCACATGTGTTGAGAAACACGCACACCAGATACTGGTTGAATAATCAGGAGAATGCCTTATTAAATGTGTAGATCTGATTACAGATTGAAGCAGATTCCTGAGCTGACTTTGACATGTGGTGAACACTTTGTGGGAGCAGCTTCAGACTATTCTCTGGGCTCACCAGAGCAAAGCCCGAGTCAGAGTGCCAAGGTCAATGCGTCTGTTCATGCCTCTCATCTCCACCTCCCTTCTGTCGTCATAAAATAAACCTGTGATGTTTTAAAAACGGAGATCCGGGAGCCAAACACAATGAAGAGTGCTCTCTAGCAGTTGCTGAAATATGTTGCGTGTTTTGCATGTAAATGTTTTATGAATGAGCATAGCTATAGGAGAACTTCCACTTAGGTCAGTCCAGTTTTGCACATCATTTAAATGATGGTCTTTTGAATACAGAGCAGGCCTTCCTGTTTGCATGAAGTTTTTCTTTGAGTGCTCCAATTTCCTCCTACCGTCCAAAGATGAAGATGGAGGTTAACTAAATATTTCTTATCTTGCATTGTAATGAACGTGAGTGTGGTTATTGATGAATCAAAACAGTTTTAATTTAACCAATGAATAGCCATAAAACATGTGGTAGTAAGTGACCTTAAGTAAAAATGATAACCGACAATCAAAAGCCTTCAAAACACTTGAAGATTAACAGGTTTTAATCATCAAAAAATCACTGCACCTCACTGCATCTTCTGGCTCACATGTTTATTTGTATGTTGTCATTGGTGTCGATGTAAAAAAAACAACAATATGATTGAATTAATGATGTTGACAGATCTGAATCAGTGAGAGCAGGTGACAAAGGAGAGAGAGGAGAGAACACACGCACACTCACGGACAAAGACGTACACATTCCTGAGGGATTAGTCAAAAGTCTATGAGCATTTCATCAAGTGTTTCCCCATTCAAACAGGCTTGAGAGCTGATCCTTAGAAAAGCTTCAGGTCACCAACCCTGGCTTTGGATCGAGGCTTAATATTTAAACTGAGAGCGAGGTGGAATGAAAGGGAGTGTTATCAGTCATCTCTGTATTAATAAGGCTTTCTAAGTCAGATAGAGCGCAGACACCTCTGCGGTAATAAAATGCAAGCTAACACAAATAGACTCGCTCGCTCTCCATCTTTCTGCCTGTGTGACCCCTATGAGGTAACTGGTCACTGCAGCCAGATTTATAGCTAATCACTCTGTATCGGCAGCAGTCTGCCATGGATCAGGCCAACTTCATAACATTACACATTACCACAGTGAGAGAGAGAGAGAGTGAGAGAGTGACGTCAGCATGGAGACAGTGATAGAAAAGGCCGAGGAGAGAAACAAGGAGGGGAGAAACTTAAGGATGAAGGGCAAGACAGAGGAACGAAATGAGTCAGTGAAAGAAAGATAAAGCGCAGGCGTGATTGATTGAATGCTAAAAGAACGGATTCAAGGAGGAATAGAAAGGAGTTAAGATATAGGTGATAGGAAGGGAAACACAATCTGCTCCCCCCCTCGTTCTTTGCCATTAGACCTCTTGCTCATTAGTCAGTCCCTGTCGCTGAGGCATTGACATCTCCCGCCATTCCATATAAAGCTATTGATCTCTCACAGTACTCACATACGCAATTCAAATCACAACAAATATATTCCTAAGGCAGTGTGTGTGTGTGTGTGTGTGTGTGTGTGTGTGTGTGTGTGTGTGTGTGTGAGAGAGAGAGAGAGAAAGATATAGAGAGAAAGGGCAGGTGCTTTGGTGCAAGCCTTCAGCCATTGTCCATAGCATGTATATGTGTGTGTGTACTTACATTTGAACGTGGAGTTTGCCTTCAGTGTTGTTGTATATCTTTATGTCCAAACTGAAATGTTTCAGTTCAATGTATTGACATCTGCTTATACATCTGTCAATACTACTGGCCAATAGTCTGAGAATGAGGTCCAAGCTTTTGTCAATGCGAGGTCACCGGCCTTAAGAGTCCATTCAATGAAAACATGATCACGAGGGGACCAGGGGAAACTCCATCAATATATGGGTGCTAAAATGTGACCAAGAAAAGGCTACTGCAACAAGCATGTAATATAGCAGGGATCTCTTTTTGGAAATCGAAAATCCAGAGAAAAAACAGATTCATGTTTAAAGAATAAGAAGGATAATAGCTTCAAAATAAACATAGGTCCAGAGACAGCTGGTAAAAATGAGCAGGCAGGGCTAAGCTCTCCCTTTCATATATATAAAGGTGACAAACACAACAAATCACTTAAAACTGTTTTTTTTTTACATTTCTGTGGAACCTAATTGTTACAAAACAAATATCATTATATCGTCTTATTTTTTTTACAGCCAAGTTACTGTAGCATCCTCTTCCATTCGCTTCAGTTGTGTAACTAAGTGACAGGTGTCATGGCACACCTCCTTGATTTGCTGCTAAATTCATTCAGCCTACAGGTCACAAACTTTTGACCAGCGACATAACTGTAGCATCACAGCTTGAGGAGATGAACTTAGCAGCTTAAGTAACAATCCATTGTACTTGACATTGTTAAGTAAAATAATGAGCTTATTCAATTATTTTAACCGGTTAAAGGCAATTTCCATTATGTGTTAGCATCAGAACTGCACACGATCATATTTGGACCCCCCCCCTTCTTCCCCCCTAATTTTTTAAACGGAACAGTAATATAATCTCACTTTTAAATTCTCACTTTACTAATCAGCCATATTTTTTGTCTTAATTGATACAAACACATTTTTGAGGGTATGTCGTCTCTAAACTGGAGGGTCGGGGGTTTCGATCCTGAGCACCTGAAGCCACATGTCGATGTACCCTTGGGCAAGATACCTAAACTTCTACGTCAGCAACGTGTGAATGTGTATGAATGGATAAATCCATTATGATGGACACTTTACAAAGCAGCCTTGGCAATCATGGTGTGAATGGGTGTGAACGGGTAGGTGTGATCTGTGGTGTAAAAAGTACTTTGAGTAGTCAGACTAGAAAAGCGCTATACGAGCTCAAGCCCATTTATCATTTATCGTTTACCATTTAAAATGACCCGTCCCCCGTTTTAATCTGGACTACACTGCAAAAGGCCACCGCAGCAGGCCCATCAGCACCGTCTGACCAAACCACAACCGCGCGGTCACGGATGGATTCCTCTAAAGCTCCGACAGAACAACCATCGACCGCCAGCCATCAGATTCCATCACCACATAACCACAAGCCAACCACTGAGAGTGAGGGAGAAAAGAAACCGTGGAGGAGAGAAAGAGTGACGAGATGGAAGATGGAAAAGTGGAGACTGGACTGTAAGAGAACAAACATGCAGGATGATAACACAAAACGGGGAAAGGGGTAACAAGTGTAGTTTGAAGTTTTCCTCTCATTGCATTTTTAACCTAATCCCCTCGTTTCTCCCTCTGTCAGTCTCAGTATTTCTGCACACACATGACCGTTGACCGCCATGATGTAAAAAGACAGAGAAGACTGAGCGAGCTCCAGACAGCATCGCCATCCAAACAGCCAAACACCCGGGCAATATGCTAATGAACTTCCTAATGACCGTCACCACTTAGCAACTGCTAATTAAAACCAATTTGATTCAGAGACACTTATGAGGCTCTAAGAAAGAAAAATGCTAAAATTTCCCAGGAAGACAAGCAGAGTTATGGCTACTTTCGGTATTTGTCAAAGCCCCGCCCCCACCCCCCCTTCTGTTCTGCCCCCTGTCTGTCTCTGTCTCTCTGTCCCCCTAACTCCATTGCCTCTAATGGACATGCTTTATCTGGGCTGACCTAACCATTGTCACAAGGAGCAGAATTTGTGAGCTTTTAGAGTGTGTACACTCATCGATGTGCATGGGGGTGGGGGACAGCGGTGACTGGGAGTATATGCGGTGGGTGCAAGGAGGGGGCTGCTTGGCAAGTATCCATCGATGCACTCTCCAGGCCACTTCGTTAGCGACCGTATACACGTCTCCCTGTCCCCCCTCCTCTGTGCTCAGCTATGCAAATAGGATGCCAGTTGGATGCTGAATAAGGGGTGAGATATGAGCTTTTCACTAATCTGTGGAGTGGGCAGAAAAGACGACAGAGCGCTGAATGCATCGCTCTGAGTTCTTTTCATCCATCAATGGAGAAAGTTCTAATTGGAAAAATCTTGTTTTCATATCTACCTTCACCTTCTATTTGCTTTACTGTTTAAAAAAAAACAGATTTCCTCAAATCATGAGAAAGAGGCAAGTGGCTGGCCCTGAATTAACCCAAGGTTGGAAAAAAATAGGGAGAAAGTTAGAGATAGAGCGAGGCAGTGAGAGCCCCCAACCCCATGCCCCCCCCCCCCTCTCCACACCCCCCACCCTGGAGGAGAAACCGGATAGGGCCACTTTAAAAATTGCTTAACACGCCCGACACAAAAGACAGCTGAGAAACTTGAGCCTTGTTTGATTTGAGTGTCAGGGTGGGAGGCACTAATCTGTGGACATGGCGGGCACAGGTGGTGAAACAATCAAACAGCCTTGCACTACTATCCTACACACACACACACACACACACACACACATACACAATGAAACACACACACAAAAATACTTAACCATGAAAACAAAACTGGCAACAAGCAGAACTGTTTACGTAGCCACACTTTGATGCCCATAAATGTATTCAGGCTTGTATGGAAATATGCAGAATGGAAAATGTATGCACACCCGTTCACTACAACGGGCAAAAGCACACACACACACACACACACACACACACACACACACACACACACACATGTGCATGTCTAAGGGCAGGCTGAATTGCTGTGGAGCGTGGAGTTGTTTTACTGGGCTAGATAAAGACAAGGTGGATCCGATTCCCGGCTCCTGTTTCACTCTCCTGCCTCTCAGCTTCCTTCTTATGTGTCAGCGGCACACGCCCTGCCTCAGTGATGGAGCACTGATTGAAAAAAAAAAACAAAACACATTCATATATCTAAAAGAAGGAAAAAAAAACATGCTCTCAAGGGGCACTCTGGAGCATTAACAGCTGTGACACATTTTTTGACACATCATGGCTATCCTTTTCTGCTGATATTTCCTGTTCATCTCTTTTTCCCTACAATAAAAAGATGTGCTTACACACTTTCTCAAATTAAGTAGTATATCAAAGTATATAATTAAAGTATATTATATCACAAACATTCAAACAGATGTCTACTTCAGGTAAACAGATTAAAGTTTAAAACTTAAAAAAAATAATAAAGTAATCACCTGAAGAAGAGCTCTGGTCAAAATGTCATAATTTAAACTTGTTTTTACTTTTTATTTTGAGGCTTTTTATGCCTTTAGATATGAGATACAGGCCAGGTGATAGAGTCGGGAATCAGGGACAGAGAGAGTGGGGAGAGACATGCGGGAAATGAGCCACAGTTCACATTTGAACCCGGTCTGTCATTCGGGTGGACTACATTCTCCGTACATGAGCCACGCGCCCTAACCACTCGGCCACCGGCGCCCCTGTGATTTTATTTTTTCGTGTGGCATCGTGTAAGTGTGTTGGCATATCTTGTGTTTCAGAATTGCCATGCACCTATATGTGAAGTGCACAGAACTGATGTTTAGCAATAAGCTTTTTCAAATCAATCCATTTTACCTAATGATTAAGTTCCGCGTACAACATATCAGTCATCAGTATCTTCGATGCATAAAGAGACTGAACCCAAATTTAAACGTCAAAGAATAATCTGACTATGTTGTACAATGCAGTAAAGTTTAAATTAATGTAATGAATTTGTTCACAGAGAAATGTATTTTTTCAAATAACATAAATGTTTTGTATTTGTTACAAGGCTTATAAAGTAAGATCATTTACTGAACACAAACTCATAGGGACAGCTTCCTCACATGACTTCTTCTATATCATCTATGTCACCTTTATAACACTTCTAATATTTCACATTTGACTTTCTTTATTCATCTGAAAACAAGTAGACATCAAACAGGTATGTGAAAACAAGACAATGAGCTCTTCCAGATGATGTTCTATTTGCATGCTCACACACATTCTCCCACACACATCGCGTGTCTATGTCTTCAGGTACTTATCCTTATATCAACTTAATATGACATTTATTGGCATCACCCTCACCTCTGAGCAGACACAGAGCACATGCACAGCCTCCTGCTGAATCTCAGCCCCGGCCTTTTTACACAGTCCCTGCCCGTACTATTCACGCAACACGAAACCTATCATAGACTGTCAGATGGAGTAACTCGAACACAGGGTATTATTTGCTAATAGTATTTACACTGAAAGCGAGCAGTGGAGTGTAAATCTTTAGTTGTATCTGGGCAGGCCTTCACTTCACACATAAGAATGTTGCTGCTAACACACTTAACTGCGCTCAATAAAACGGAGCGAGCAATTTGCATTTCCGCTTTTATTAAGTGAAGCAGGTCTGACATATTGGAAAAGTGCTGAAGTGTGTTGTGCAATGACCACACAAATCACAATACATGATGTTTGATTTTCTCAAAAATTGATTGACTTAAATATTTTTGATTGATTACAGCTTTGCCGTTATTTCTCACCGTGTGCCTGTTGAGAGAGATTGGGTTTTTACACAAGAAGGGAAGGGGGTCTTCCCAAGAGGACCTCCCCCCAACTCATACATTTACACACGCCACACTCACACATTCACACACGTTTTGCCCTCAGGCCAGTCTCTGTAATAGGATCCTCACTGTTATTTCTGCTGAATAAAATAAATCCCACTAATTAACATGTTAACATGATTGATGGGCCTTGATTCTGCAGGGAGCACAGAACGTCTGTCTGCACTCAGACTGCCCTGCTGCTGCCTGCACACACACACACACACACACACGCACACACACACACACACACACACACAAACGCACAAAGAAATATTTGGGAACGAGAAACACAGAGGAAATATGAAACATTTCAGACTCTTACAGGAAACTGAAGTTTAAAAAAATGCATCTGGTTGTAAATGACTATAAATAGAGCCAACAGGCGAGAAATATAATTCAAGGCTTTACCAGTTAGATATATGATTTATGTTTCATAAAATTTCCATACCTGAGGATAAACACTCTGTTTCAATGACGTCACATATGGAGCATAAAAAAACAATGAAAACTCTGTTATTGGAGAAGCATGAGAAAAGGCTTCAAATTAAGAGCAAAGTGATATGGGGCAGCTTTTTGCATGTTAGAACCAAACAAGGAAGTAAGGTGTGTGACATTGTACAGAGCAGGGACGTGATGCAGGGTGCATAGCCCCGTGAAAACAATCAGAGTATAATCTGTCCGCAAGAGAAACTCACAGAGCAACGATACATACAATGACCTGATACGAATGCTCAAACAGACATTCAGCCTTCAACGTCGTCTTAAGAGGAGGGTGGTTATCGAGATTCCTGAATATTAAATGATTTCGAGACACATGACATATGTATGCAGCAAGCAGATGTAACTTATCCACACAGTGAAACACTTCTAGATTAAAGCTTCTTTTTTTAAGATTTTTTATTTTTTGTCTTTTTTGTGCCTTTAATGGAGAGATAGGACAGTGGATAGAGTTGGAAATCAGGGAGAGAGAGTAGGGAAAGACATGTGGGAAAGGAGCCACAGGCTGGATCACAGCCTCCATACATGGAGCGTGCGCACCAACCACTGTGCCACCAAAGGCCCTAAAGCTTGAAAATGAAATTAATATTGATCCCTCATAATGACCCACAAAAGAAAACGAGGAGAGAGGAGTTGTTATTTTTATCCAGTTATTTAACATGCCTGTCACCCCTACTGCAGGATAGGTGTCAGATGAAGAATTAACAGCAAGCTGCCAAACCAGCCTTTTTTAAGCTTTTCCAAACCAAACATTCACTGCAAGTTGCACATTCGGCAAAAAAAAAAAATATATATATATAGAAAACACATTTAAGACAAGATCAGCAAAGAGATGCATCTCCCCACTTAGTCCACAGGGGGTGCCAAAATCAACACAACTCAAAACTTCCTCACAGAAGCTTCCTTTTTGTTGTTAGCCTATTGGCCTCACCGTGTAGGTGAATAGTGCACGGTATTGACAGATGTACACTACACAATGTATCTGTCTACCTCTTTTTCCGCCAGCCTCCTTTTCTTTGAGCAGTTCTAGAAACACTGCGAAGTGGAGGGGGCTGTCAGGGGGCTACGCCCGCTGTGCCCGACCGTTCTTTATGAATGAATTAATCAATAGTGACACTGCACTACATGCTTTTTCCTTCCTCATTATTTTAATTAGCCGTTTATATGGATGCCCAACCCTCCCTCCCCTTCCTCCTCTTTTGCATTTCATTAATACATTAACATGCACTTGACAAAAAGAGCAAGGACATAGACACAGTGGCTGGTCACTTTGTAGTCTCCAGCTTGTCTTGCCCGCTTTGCCCGCCTCCTCCCTCTGTCCTGCCCACATCTGCACTGCAACTTCTAGGAAAGTCATCAGCAATTATCATTAAATGATGCTAATTTGCACTGGTGGTGGCTTGCACTAAATGAGACACTTTACTGTGAGAGAATTTCAAAAAGCAAAAGCATAAGCACATGTGGAAAGTTGTAGTTTTCCAAACAAAACATATTCCTGACCGCAATGAGAAACTAAAAAATGTCCAAACAAAGAAGCAAATCACACCATTTTCACACATACAGTGGGTCAGTGTCATCAACATCCATTAAGAGCTCCTTCACACGTTTCCTTTCTGCTACAGCATGGGAAAAATGTCAAAAGTAAACAAATTTCCATCCTTTCCAGTGGTCGCTGAGGGAAAGGGGCACCGCGGGTGTTTGCGGGTAAGTGAATGTGTGTGTTGTTGGCGTGCAGCAGCAGCTGCGTGTATGAATGACAGGGTGGACTGTATGTGTGGAGTGGTATAAGCACGGACGTGTGAGGGTGTGTGTGTGTGTGTGAGAGAGCGAGTATACGTGTAGGTGTGTGTGTGTGTGTGTGTATGCCGGGGCGTGTGTTAAGGGTGCAGTCGCTCCGGTGATGAGGTGAGAATGATGAAGCCCATTCCTCTGGTGAGGCGCCATGTGCGGCTCATATGTTGGGTCTTTGTTAGAGAGTTGCTCATCATAACCTCGAAACTAAACTAACACATGCATGCACACACACTCTCCGATTTACCCCCTTCCTCTCCCTAACACACAGCAGTGTTAGAAGTGATACAGTGTACTTGCTGTGTCGAACAAATGTGAATGTTATGGATATAAGGAAGCACTTCACAAACACACACACACACACACACACACACACACACACACACACACACACACACACACACACACACACACACACACACACACACACACACACACACACACACACACACACACACACGCGCGCGCGCGCCTGCAGGCACAGAGTGATTGGCAGGATCCAGGTTGCCAGATTGTTCTCAGGAGCGTGAAGCAATGACATCACACTCATTACAACTTCTAAATATAAACAGTCCCACTGCTTGACTGACAAGTCTGTATACATGCATGTGTGCGTGTGTTTGTGGTTCCCCTGTTACCTGATTAGTGTGTTTAAGTGTGTCGATGTAAGAGTGTGTTTTGTACGCCAATGGTATGTCCCACTGGATTAAGGTGCACTTTCAGTTTGTTTATTACCTGCCTGTGATGCTTTAATTAATTCTTGCTTCTTTATGGGTGATCTCTTCTATAAATAACTCAGTATGTTATTGCTTTCCATTTCCTGTTTTTATGATTAGGATAAACAGGACATTGTTTAAAAAGAATACATGTATCAACAAATAGAGGATAGCACAATTGTAGCCGCTGATCACCTTTAGCATGAAAGTTGTATGTTTTTAACAAAACAGCAAAAATAGTTTTTTTTTTTTTTTTCAGTCATGCTGCATTTTAAATGTACTAGTGGGTGTTAATAAAGGAGGAACAATGGGAGGAGCAATGAGAAGTGGGCGGGGACATTTGATGACGAAGCTGCCAGAGGTTTAACTGAAAAAATAAGATTGGTGGTTTCAGGAAGAGGATGAAAGAACTTACATAAATGAAGAAACTCAAATGAGCACAGAATTTTTTTTATATAGTGATTCCAATGAATACAAAGACACTAATGATTTAAAAGCGCTTTCACAAAAGGAAAAAGTAGCCTCACTCACAGAAGAGCAGGAAGACCCAAACAGACTCAGACACCCGTACCATATGTTTTGTGGGGCTGCTGGTGAGATGAAGGCTTCTTGTCTGGCTTGCACATTGCAATTTACAAGCGCTCAATGTCACGTTGAGATCTCAATTAAGCAGCCCGGCTACACACTCGGGCCCTCGGGGCTGGGTTGAGCTGGGCCCACATTCTGCCTCTCTGGCCAAGGCACACTGCGGAGTTGTGTGCGCTCCTCCAAACCTTCCCTCCCTCACCCGCCGCCAACAGACAGCGCCAACAGTAAATATTTGAGGTTAGAGACAAAGAGGGGAGAAGGGATTCATTTAGCTCATTTGAAAACATGACATTGTGATTAAAAGTCTGGCAGTCTGGAGGAGCAAGAAGGTTTGATTCTTTTGCTCCTCCATGATGCGACAGATGTTCTTGTGAACATTTAACAAGGGCATTCAAGACAATTATTAAAGCTCAAATACAAATTAAGTTGACAAAATGACATTTTTGAAAAGTAACCACCAGGAACTGTTTTATGAGAATGTGAGGTAAAAGAGGAACAGATGGACATATAGTGTGCACCCAGTGAGACCCAGAGACATATCCAGACATGCACAGAAACAGAACTAACTGACTGAAGGAACTAGAGGGACACCATGTGCTGGAATAAAGCAACAGAAAGCCCTTAAGCAGCCACTACTGTTCTGTGATCAGATCCATATGGACCTTGGCCTGGGCCCTCCACCACCTGCCTCAAATATTCCCAGCACCTACCAAGCCAGCCAGCCACCAACTGGTCCCAGACACATTTTTACAAGCGGCCATATTGATGGCTATTGAGCTAAAGTGCTATTTAGCTCACCAGAAATCTTAAATTATACACTAGCCATGGGCACCCCCACGCAGGGACAGAGGCCACATCAGAGCGTCTACTTCCAGGCTTGCTTAAACCTGGCTCTGACTCAGCCTCCAAAACATCACACAGTGCATAAAACAATGTGGCCAAAACACTAATTCTAAAGAGGATGAACGAGGAAGCAATTTGAATCCCATTTGGAGCTGAAGATATTAATTAACTGCTCAAAGGATGTAGTCTTTTTTTAGCATTTTGCCTCAGTGTGAATGAAATATGTGTTTTCATTTTGTTGTTACTAATATAAAGCAAACTGACATTGAATAAGACATACATAATGAATATCCTATGTATGTCTTAAAGTGAATAGAAATTGAGGTATTTTGCTAAGTGAGTCAATAAAGTAGAAATCTATGAATCCACTAAATAATATGGATATAAAAACTTCTAGTGAATATGACAAAGAAAACGACAAAAACGACCCTGATGAGTGCCATATGACAGAATAATGAAAACATCATGCTTTATCGAATATGTCAAATGTTTTTGTTTAACGTAGACTGCTGCCAATGTTCAGAGGGCCTGCATGAAGGGCCACAGTGAATGCACATGGGCATCGAGCCGGGCCAAAGCTCCTGATTGGCATTATTCTAACTAGCTGCAATTACAGCCCTGAAATCCAGTCTTGCTGCAGTGGCTTTAACGAGGCAGGCGTCACGCAACCCCACAATTACCATCAACAGAACTATTAAACACGACGGCTACAGCCTTGTTAAATGCTCTCATATGCAGAGGACGAGCCATTCTTCTCAGGACTGACGAATGGACACAAACACGGACAAAAGGAGGTGCAGCGATGAGGTGGCAGGAGAAGTCACACAGGAAGTAAAGGCAGACACAACAGCAGTTTGAAAAGAACAGATATGGCCACGTCGGAAATCTCTCACTTCTGCTCCCACCTTTTTTTTGCATTTCACTTTTCTCCATTTCCTTTCCTTTTTCATTCTTCCTCTCTTTTTGAGTAGCTTCCTTTATACACTGCCTGACCCGGGATCCCTCCTGTGACTGACCACAAAAACTTTGTGCTCTCCTGAAGCTAGACAGCCATAGCTGCTGCAGACCAGTTCCAGCAGCAGGCTGCTCCCTGGTGGGCATATCCCAGTTTGGGCTTTACCACCCTGGGCTCACTTTTGCTTTTTTGTACTTCCAGTAAATGCTGACTGTAGGAGGAGAGAGTAAGACAGACGGTGAGGCCGTTATAAGGCCTTTCTGAGATAAAAGTTAGATTTCTCACCAACCAATCTAAGACAGTGGAGTAAAAGTTGAGACTGCATGTGTCACAAAATGCACAACATGCTGAAAGATGTTGGACGGAAAACATCAAAAGAGACCAAGTTTACAGTACAGCAGAAAATATGTAATACACAGATCAAACAAACATAACAATGTCTGCTTGATAATTCAATAATTTAACTTTCTACTACTACTTCTTTTTTACTCTAAGAAACAATTAACTTATTTTCACAACAGTAATACTCAAAGCTTTTCATTATAATAGCAAAAAATCGTTTCAATGTATTTTGCACCACTGACAGAGTTCTGATTTTTTTTTTTTTGGAAAGCAGAAAAAATGGAAAAACTAAATATGGGAAAGATGGGACCTTTGCCCCAGCTGGGATATGAGCAAGTGAAAGATCTCTCCTCACTTAATGGAACATTGGGAAGTAAAAAGCCTGAGAGTTGTAAATGAGGAGCGAAATGGAATTTATGTGACAGCATGAAACATAACCTCGTGTCATTTGTTCTGTTATTGGCTTGAGTGCATATGAAAGGGCAACCAGTGTAAAAGACTGGACTGATTGTAAGCAAATAAAACAGGAACAGCAACAGAAAGAGATACAACATGAGCATCAGTTCTGGATATGTAAAAGAAGAAGGTCAGAGGCGGAGGAGGAGGAGGAGGAAGGTTGTGTTTGGGGTGAGACTCTGCTCACAGTCAGGGCAGTGTGCCTGTCAGGTCATGCCTGGATTTGGTTGGGCAGCTGGAGTGTGTACTTGGCAGGGCGCAGCAGCGAGGCATAGATCAGAGATGCAGTGATGCTCCTCGGGGATGTGGTGGAGGTTTGGCAGGGTCGGGGACAACTAGGCCCCAGACCGAGGCCAGACTGAGGCCAGAGGGAAGGACCAGGGCCAAGAGCCAACTCAGAGAGTGGAGCCTCTGTGTAGGATACCCGCTCTGTAGGCCAACAGCTCTCAGCTCTTGGCTGCCAAATCCGATCACAGATGACTACTTAGACCTCCCTTACAGCAATTTGATATAGAGAGGAATTTCATGTAGCTTCTTACTCGTATAGGAAAAGGTGTTGCAGTGCCGAAGCATAAAAAATGCTTTGATATTTCGGTACAAATAAAAGGAAAATAAATTAGGGTGAGCACATTTCCCATAAGCCACAGTTTGGGCATTTTCCAGCAGCTTCTTGTATTTACTCTGCTTCGTTGTTGTACTACTTTTTATCCTCAAATCACTGCTGAGACCCAGAGGGGATGAGAAGTATGTCTGTCAGCAGGGCAGGTGAATTAGAGAGCAATACAAACACACATTTTGGGTGCTCTAGAGCTGTGTGCTTGTATGTCCTTGTATATAAAGTGTGCATGTGTGCGTTCCTGTGTACGCTTGGCTGCCAAGTGTGTGATTCTTGGTCACTGTGTATTTTGTCAGGATTGTGATTAATGACTCAACATCATGATAACATTGGCGGCTGAGACGCATTCATTCACACAAAGGGCCTCCTCGGGCCCTCTCTCTCTCTCTCTCTTTCTCTCTGCCACCTCATCTTCTGAGAGGGCCAACAGCTAGGCCTCGCACCAGCCCTTTGTGCCCGTTAACCTCCACATTTATTTACCCTCCCACTTGTCCCTCCGGTTTAATCTCTGGATCCTGCTTTCCATCAACTTGATTTTTCCTTTTTTACTCCTCGTACTTCTTAGATTCTATCGTGTTTCTCCTACTCTGTGAAGAAAAGTAAAACACATGCAGCTTAATGTGTTCAGGAGACACAACCCTGCTGGCACATATGTGAGTTTTTTTTTTTTATCCTTATCTAGTAAGATCTGTAAGGTGTGTGTGATTCTGTGTGTTTGCTTTTCTTCCTTGCACAAATACCCAGAAAGTCACATGCTCTGAATTCACCTCTATCCTCTATTTTTTACCACTTAGACCCACACACACACACACACACACAGACACACACACACTGACACACACATAGGGCGGACTTTCTGGCCGCTGATTAATGACAGTCATTTGTCAGGCAGAGGTGGATAAAACAGTGAATATTATCTTTGTGCTAAGGGCCAGAGCACATCACTCTCTCCCTGCTCGTGTCTTTCATAAGTGGTTGAACACAGCGGCACGCCGGGACATGCAGACAGCCGGGCAGCCAGCAGATCTATTCTCATTACTTCTCTATTAGGACATCAGCTCCCACTGATCAGGCCCTACATCTTTATACTGACATCAGACAGAGGAAGAGAGCTGGATGAAGGGTAGAGGGGAAGAGAAGAGGAATGGCAGAGAGGGGAAAAGAGAGGAACAGGGAGGAAGAGAGGAACTCTATAAGGTGGAGGGAAACTTGACATTTCTGGATTTTGATAAATCTAAATTCTAAATCATCCTATTTGGAAAGTCATAGTCCAGTACTCCCCTGGTAAATGGCATTTATCTGCCCTTATGTTGTCCTTCAGTGTGGAGATTAACATACAGTATGTGCTCTGCTTTGACCTTCTGCATTGCAGGAGGGGAAAAAAAGAGTTCAAACAGTATATGGGATTGGTAATTTTTGAAAGTAATTTGCGGAGAACTAAACGTGCTGACAGGTAAAATATGTGGAAAACTTTAAAAGTGACTTTCACTGGGGTAAAAAAAAAAACGGAATGGTCTGTGACCGGTGCATGAGAGACAAATATAATAGAGACAATTCTAATTTGCTCCAAGCGTGACAACACCATTAAGTAAAGTTAATTTTTATTTTTTTGTTGTTGCAAAATTAACTTTTCCTTTTAAATCATCTACATGGGACACTGAAATACTTCTTACGGTCACTTTTTTGAGATACGTTGTAAATACAAGTAATTACCATGACAACGTTATCACCAATCCTTCATGGTTGAGTTAACGATGATACATTTCTCCCTGACATTCCTGCCCTGGTCCATTTGTGTGAATATTTACACAAGACAAGTGCAGGCCCGTTGATTCACTGAAATAATCTGGATACAAATATTTAATGTTCCAAATCAAACTTGGCTCAGTATGAGAGAGTGGACATGATAGCAGCAAGGTCAGATCAAGGCAGAGTGGGAGGAATGGATGAGAATGCATATGTCCCACTCATTCTTATAATATCCCATGCACATGCAGAAAGTTTCACCGCTCAGGTAATGAGATAAGAATAACATTTTATTTAAAGCTCATGTGAGGATCTTTCGATTTGTGTTGTATTTAGCGACCCCTGTGGACAAAGCGGTACCTGTTATCTCTTGGCTGAACTGCTCCTGTACATATGTAGGTTGTGTTTCAGGAAAATAAATAAACAAAATAAACGCATCCATCTTTTTTAAACAGCCAAATGTCTGACTCTTCAAGAATAATATCTTGTAAAAACGTGTAAAAAAAAAAAAAAAAAAAGCCTGTTTCTATAACTTGCTGTTGATTAACCTATACTGCGGCAGAAGATTCAGGCATTAAAAATGACTATATAGAAATAGTTAATCCTGTTGCTGATGGTCGTGTTTGCTTTTGTAGGTCATAAAGAGACATGAGTATTCATTTCAGTTTGTTTCATTACCAGTTAAAAACCTCCTCAAAGTAGCTTTAAGCAGGTTAGCAAACAGATATCAAGTACTCAGTGCAGAAAGGCAACAGGAGTCATCAATGGCATCATGACGCAAAATAAATGTTTTTTTACATGGCTTAGGAAAAGGGATTACATTTTGTTTCCAGTATTCTACAGCAAACTATTTTATAAGATGTGGCTCAACCATATCACTGAAAGCAGAAAAGTAGCCAGAATCTATGTTACCTTGCCCCCCAAAAAAGTAAACAGCCTAGGTTTTATAAGCAAGCTCCAGAATCAAAAGTTAACCCTCAATGTTTGACCTCTTTTCTCCTTTACCCTCTGCATCCTGAAATGACTCTTCATCAGGGTAGAGCACATCTACCTGGAACCACAATCCAAACAGCCCATAATCAAAGGACTCAGGTAAGATTCCTTTCTCTTATTCAGTGTTTGACAAAAAGAAACAAGTTTCCCTCTCCTAACAGTGTCCCTGTGTCTCTCTGTGTGTCTCACCGACGATGCTCACATTAAATAGCGCAGCATGCTTAGTTATTTCCTCATTGGGACGGACAGAGAATGAGAGGTGGGGCTGAGTGCCACTGCCACTATATGCACCTGACTGCCATAAATCAGCGCTACGGCGGTCCCATCTTCATTCGGGAGATTTAATGAACTACCGCAGGCTTTTTATGCCTCTTAAGGCTCGCTGAGTGACCACTTTGTAGTTGTTCAGAAGAGAGGCGACGCTGCCTCTGCCCACTAAATCTTCCCAGTGCCACTGAGGATAAAATCTCCCTTTATTCATGGGCTATTTACCAGATCCAGATTTATTACAGGGGGTACTCTAACAAAAGGGGGGTGAGAGACAAAACCCCTGACTTCCCTCCCACCCTAAGGCGACTGGGTTAGAGAGACCTGGGAGCTCATCCTCATTGGGCTTGTTTGGCGGTGAGGGCAACGACACATGTGAAGCAGGTACACACACTCTTTGATAATGAACACACAAACTCAAGCTACAACCCACATCTATGCATGCAGGTGCAACTACTAATTCAGGTACAATAATGTAAGTTCAATGCTACTCATGCAGTTATATCGCATCTGTCCCCTCGCTGACCCAAGGATGCCACGTTACCATAACAACGCCTCTCTAAGCCCCTTGTTGTATTGGCTTTCTGGGGGTTATAGGTCAAAGAGATACTAGATACATGACCTTTGTGATGGCTTTGTCCAAAGACCTTAACAAGCCCCTTTAGATGTCTTAACTCCAGAAAGTCACTATCTTAAGTATGTACTGAACACATAACCAGAATATATTTAATGCTGCTATAACCATACTGTATGCTGGCATGGACGGATCTAAACATGGGCTCAATCTACTGAGCATAAAAACGTCTTTCTGGGTTACATTCCTGTGGCATTAAAACGCAAACAGCTCACCTGTCTATCTTGCACTCTCTCACTTCTGCCTGCCACCACTTGTACCCTGCAGTTCATGGACTTTGCTGACCCAGCATTGACCCTTTTTTGCATTGTGTCTCCTTGTTCCTCTTGAATAGACTCTATACACCCTCCTCCTTCCCTAACAGGGAGGTGCCCTTTTTTTTTACAGCTCCTTTTTCCTTTGGTCTCTTTGTGTGTATTGTGTGTTATCTCAACTTTGTGCCAGGCTGCTATGCTTCGACACTGGCATCACTGATTCTCATACTTCCTCCTGTCATTTTTTCTCTCTGTAGTTTTCCTTCCATTCATAATCATTAACCACATTATTTTTCCTCGCTTAAAAAAAACCTCAAACAATAACAAGAGTGTTGAATTTACATAATTGGCAACCCTTTATGTTTCTTTTCTCTTTTTAAGGAAGCAAAGTGTGTTATTTGGCCCTCAGGCCTCCCCCAAAAAATCAGACAACTGGAAAACTGTTGGGCTATTTCATATAAAACACATAACTCACAAATGAGTATACTTCCTCAATGCGTATCCAAGAATAACAACACAATCTGAGTGCTTCTAAGCAAAAGAAGTCCTTATGGAGTTCAACAGCCATTTCCAGTCGTCTCTGCCACTTTCTCATTAGCAGCATGAAAGAAGACCGCCGGAAACTCCACTGGTGCGTGCATACAGCTGTGAGCTTTTGAGTTTGAGCAAAACTTTAGCTTAATAATATATTTTTTTTAAAAGCAAGCAGATTAATTACCAAATTTGATCTTGCTGGAGAAACTCTCTGAGAATTTAAAGTTAGCAGAGATAAGGGGGACATCAAACAGCCACATGTGTTTGCTTATTTTTTTTTTTTTTTAAAGCTGGGACTTGTTATCAGAGCTGGGCAGGACTTTAGGCTCCACACATCTTGTTGTTAGGAGCCTTTCTAGTCTTAAGTATGCTGTGAAGATGGGGGGGGTTGGTTGGTTAATGGCAGTATTGGTGTGTGTGTGTTTAAGCGTGTGTGTATGATGGGGCTTGAACCCTGCTGCTAAACCCCCCCCCCCCCCCCCCGCACAGGCAGAGGCCGATGTCTGGATGGGTGCCAAAAGTTCTGAACTAATACTCACAATAATGTTCTTGCTCTGAGGGCCCAGGGACAGAAAACACTGTGGAGTTTCCAGCGTTTCCTCTCCTCCTCCTCCTCTTTCCTTCACCTTTCCATATCTCCCTCGGCTCCCGCTTTCTCTTTGTGTAGTTGTACCATTTTCTCTCTCTCTCTTTCTTCAAACACTTTACATCTTTGGTACAGTGAAGGTTATTTGTTGACATACTATATGTGGGTAATTGCTGTATGCTAACATTATAAGCATATAACTTAAAGCCTAAGCACTTCTTATTCAAAATGGTAACAAATACTAAGAGATTGTTTTACATCAAGAACATGTTATGATAAATGTAACCTGAAAATGTCATCACTCTTTAAAATCGTTCCTTTTTTTTAATAGAAAAATAAACGTGGAATTTAGTTTTTGATTATTTTAAGCTTGGTGGTACAATAAAATAAAAGTAAAGACACACAGTGGCTTAGTTTAGTTGGCAGCAGGCACCCCAGAGACTATAGACCCTTGTCACACTGGTCGCAGGCTCGACTCCTAATTCTGACGCTGTTAGGTGCAGTAATCCCCTACTCTCTCTTCCCACATTTCTTGTCGCTTAATACAATTTGACCGCTTTCCCCTCTTCATGAGTAAAGCATTAAGTATCGGCTGTGGCTCAGTTGGTAGAGTTGATCGTTTCTCAACTGGAAGATCAGAGTTTCGATCCCCAGCTCCTGCAGCCACATGTCCGATGTGTCCTTGAGCAAGACATTCTATCCCGAATTGCTCCCACTGCTTTATCTAAGGCATACAAATGTATATATATGGGATTAGTTAATACTGATGGTCACTTTACATATCAGCGATTTGAGCAGAAGACCAGAAAAGGCCATTAACCAATTACCATTATTAGACAATGTTTCTTTTTAAAGGTGAAAAGCTAAGTTGTATTATTGATGTTTTAGAAGATGATTGGTATTATTGATGCTCTGTTGGCCTTCTCGTGTAGCTTCAAACTCTCACATTTCACAGTGCTTCTGACCAGACTGATGTTATAAGGGACCAATAACTGAATTTATCATTGAATTGACTGAGATTCCTTTTTCTTCACATTATTTCTGCTACTGCTCCAGAAGGAATAACATGAAGTAAAATCCCAAGACGCTCTTTAGCCAGTCTCGCTATCTCACAGTTCTCTAAGTTTTCATCAAACAAAACTGAGGTTCATGTGCTCATGTGACCTGACCAGTGATCCCTGAATGGTAATTCTATCTCAGACTCGTATTGAATATAGCCCTTGGCTCACTTCACAGCACACCAGTGGTGAACCAGTGTTTTATTGCACTTTCTTTATTTGTACTCGGCTGTGGAGCAGGCGGACAGAGATGTACTGTATCTCCTCTGAGCCATCTCCTCTCACTCCTCTTTATGGACCCCAATCACACCACTGGCATTTATCTTACCATTGTGCATGTGTGTGGTGTTTGTATGCATGAAGAGTTTGTGTGTGCATGTTGGGTTGTCTATGTATGTATGTTAGCTTGGGCCCATATGTCTGAATGTACGTTACATGTATGTCAGAGGCATGCTGCACCTCCCTCAACTACTGTGTTGATTGTTCCATTGATGACAGTATGCATCACACCCGCTGAAACCCCCCAAAAACTGATGATGCTGTCACCCCCAAATCCCTTTTGTGGCCTTTCCATCGAGGAATCACCATAAATAACCATGACATCATCCCATTCTTATCTATGGGACGCCCCGTGCTGATCGATAGCGCAGCTCCTGCAGTGTAAATAGCTTCTAATGCCCCATCTTCCCCTTCAAATAGGTCTACATTATTTATGATGGCTGTTAGGTTACCAGTCCAGGACACAATTTATTTCCACCCACCCCTGCTCCTATTATACCTCTGCTTTTGACTCTTGATGGGAGATTTGGGGGGGGGAGCGTTCTTCGAAAAAAAAAAAAAAAAAGACATGCATGTGTTCACAGTAAGCACCCACAAAAACACGTTCACCTTAAACTCCTAGTGAAGTTCAAAAGGCTCATCACGGGGATAAGTTGATGAGAGGTGAAAGAGGTTGGAAAAAAAAAAAACGAGGAGGAGCGAGAGTGGACCTGAGTGTTGCCTGGTCCCACCCTGTGGTAACGATGGGACATCCGTTACTCAGATGACAGTGAGAGTGGCAGGCCTATTTACGCGGCCGGCGGCGTGCTGTGACGGATTGGACAGACGGAGCGGTTGGAGGCTGCGTGGAAATGACAGGCTGCATTTCTATTTGGGTGAAAAATCTGGCTAACGTGGTTGGTCGGGTGATGAGAGCCTACTGTTGGTTGGTCAGTCTACTGTTCAGCCGTCTCGATGGTCTACATGTCCCCCTGCCTCTATTTCCTCTGTCTTCCTGTGTGAGTGCAACTGTCTGTCTGTTTGTCTTTTTGTGTACCGCAAAAAAGAAAGCTTGGTCCACACGTTTAGAAAAAAATATTTCCACAC
Organism: Labrus bergylta; assembly: GCF_963930695.1. NCBI lineage: Eukaryota > Metazoa > Chordata > Actinopteri > Labriformes > Labridae > Labrus > Labrus bergylta. The sequence goes on along the minus strand of NC_089205.1, from coordinate 12,483,066 downwards.
CTCACACTGCTGATAATAATTTCCCTTTGGGGCACCTTGTAACAGCAGCAGTCAAATTAATAAAATACAAATATTTGTGTTTTACTATATGACCAGGGTTAAAAATGTTCTAAATCTAGCCCGACAAATTGATGTATAATGTTGTCTTGTAGAACAAGTTTACATGTGAAGCTCTGCCAGCTTCATGTAGGTGGATTGAGACAGCTAAGCAGAGGATTGTGCAAATAAAGGAAAACACCGACATACACAGTTTGTCACTGCTTCCCATAGACAGTAGAATAACACCGCATTTCCATATTCATCATTAACACAAGCACAAGTGCATACATAAAGCAAGGAAACTTTTATGTAGAAATGGTCGGGGTGTGTGTGGGGGGGTGGGGGACTATTTCAGCAGGAGAGACAGACTTTTTGCTGAGGTGGACAGCACAGCAGTCAGAAAAGAGGGGCAGCAATTATTCTCTGAGCAAAACCCAGTGGTTTGTGTGTGAGAACGGCCTTGAGGAATGTTCATCCTCACGCCTCATTGGTGTTCTCATTGCTGCGCGCAGATCGAGCAGTGGAGATGGGACACCCTAGATTTACGGGACATGTCAGAAGCTTCACATCCTCGGGACCCCCGGGGCCAATCTGCTGTCTTGATCTGGCCTGCAAGGAAAATAGCCGTCCCTCACAGGCTGACAGTGAGGTGGAGCCATCCAAACACATGGGGAGGACGGAGACTGGTGGAAATGAGGAATGTAAAAAGGAGGGAGGTAGGGATGGAGGGAGGCCACCTTTTGGCGAGGGCCGCCGCAGCTCTGGCAGTCTGAGCCTTCACACATCACTACACAGTGATGAAATGGCCAAGTTGGACTCCTGCAGACTCTGAAGGCTGATGACTCTATCTTGGTGAAGTAACGTCAATGAGCAGTTCCCATGGTGATGTGTATAAACAAACAGTGGCTGATTTGATCAAGAACTGCAGTTCAACAGGTGTTCCCATTCAATAACTATCTTAGCTGTAGTTTAGTCGTAACCTTATTAGACATGATTAAAACAAGAGAAAGAGTTTGTGTGTACGCTCCGTCCTAATCTTTCCAAGCTTTGCTCATAAACCTTAGAATCCTCAAAGAGGAGGAGAAGAAGAAATTCAGATGTGTTCAGTCTACAAAGGCCTTTTTGTCCCCTGCAGGAACTGGTAGCTGTTCAGGAAGTTGCGCATGGTGCCAGCCAGATGATTTATGGCTCCGTGTCCTGGTTGGTGGTTGGACCTGGTCCCACTGTCACTCAGAGCCAGGGAGAAGCACTGCATGGCCCAATCAGAGACTGCCCAGAACTCATAAGACATTATAATGCCTGTCATATCGTGGCTTGGACGGGACGGAAGCAGCCATAAAGAGCTTGGAAAAAGAGGACAACTGGACGAGAGGATCTGGATGACACACACACACACACACACACACACACTGCACTCAGAGAGACTAGCCTGGTGTGTCTTTTCATTCTCTCATCTCCTTATCTCTCGTTAAGTATTGATGACAGCAAAATGTAGCAAAAAAAAATTAGATTTTCCAATTTTTTTTGTTCTCATCTGCGCAGAAGACGCTAACTCGTTAGGACTTCACAGGGCTTTCCAGGACTGGAGACAACAATTAGTTTGTTGGAGATGTCAGAATTGGCCGCTGAGTTTTGTTGGAAGAAATCCTTTGTGACAGATTGGTGCTGACAGCGCAGGCCGACGAGGAGGGAGCGACAGTCTCCCAGAGCGCCCTGCATAGTGGAGGAACCTTTGGGCTGCATTAACCCCTATCTGCGAGCACCGATGAACAAAGTTCCCTCACAGACTACCTGCTGTAGCCTGGAAAATCCTATTACAGACTGCAGAGGGGGACACTTGAGAGCAGTCCACCGGGAAATCTGTCTCCCTCGGCACGTACAAGAGACAGGACATGGAGTTTTCTCACCACCTCCTCAGCTCATTCCGCCTCTCTTTCATTCACTCCGACTGATTTAGTCTCTCTCTCTTGTCCTCTTCTCTCCCCCTTTATCCGTCTTTGTCTAGCTTCTGCCTCATCTATCACTCTTGTTTTCAGCCTGTCTAGTTGTCTAGTTTTGCCAATCCTATCTTCTCACAGGCTGCCCTCTCCGTCACTATGCAAAACCAATGTTTAACGTCTCTTTTTTTTTTAAACCAGTCTCCTTTTCTACCCTCTCCTGGGAGAAGAAACTCTATCTGGTCCAAGTAATCTTCAGATGAGTGAGCTGCGTTTATCTGTGGGTTTCAGGGTGACTGCCATTTGTTAAGCTCAATCTCCCATGCTTAACTTTAGAATGATATAATACAAAGCATATGAGCATACAGTACGCAGGGTGTCTAATCCAATTACCCAAAAGCAATCTCTTGTTGTTGCTCAATTTACATCTTTAAACAAAGAACGATGCTGGGTATGAAAAAGATACCCTACAAAGGCTGCTGTGATACTGAAAGAATAACATTCCTATAGTGTCTGCGTGTAAACAAGACATAACTCTGCCGAGCACAAATTAAGTCTGATGTGCAGCATATGTAGACAACCATGCAGCACAGCAAGTCATCTTAAAGAGGTTATACTTTGAGAAGAGCTTAGCTTATGTAGCCTTAACACACCATCACATTCTATGCTTTCAAGTTGTTCTGATTTAGTGACTCTTGCATTCTAGCATTCTTTCATAAAGTTGTATCTACCGTTTAGTTTTCATTATTTGAAAGAAATGCATGTTTGTCCTGAGAATAATTAACCATCCCGTACTGTAATTACGCAATGACAGAAATTGATGGTCTGTATCGTTATTATGCAACCTGAAAGCAATTACAAAACAATTACTGACCAGGATGTGATCCTGGCTTATTACCGCGCTAATTAACCCCATTAAATACAAGAGCCACACTCATTTAAAATGTGACCTTCAAACACTGTACAAATAATTATCAACAAACACACTCTTAGTTAATTGGGGCTTGGTTCAACAGTAGGCCAAGAAGTGCTTTTGATTGCACAGTGATGCGTTCACTCAGTCGTTTGTGTCTGAAGTGTGAGCAGTTAGTGCAGTTCTGTGTAAACTGTAATGGGGCTGGGCATTGGTATACATTGGACAACATTTCATACACTGAGCATTCCAAATATAAGTTATTCAAAATGTGTTTCAATATTATCAGAAAAAAATATATATTTAGGTTTTAACATTTTATTTTATTAACGGAAGATTCTTGTAAAAGCAAGTGTATAAAGTTGAATCTAGTGATGTTTCCAAACAATCATAACACCAATTAATATTTCCTGAAATTTCCTTGGTGAGCTGCTTGCATGAACCTAAACAGACATTTTGTGCAGCCCGGCTTTGTCCAAAATGTTTCCATGTCCTCCACCATTTCTGAGTGAGCACATGTGAGAATGCAGCAGATAATATTCAGGAATATTCACTGTGAGTGAGGGGACAGGGGCGATAACATTTATATGTCTTGATCAGTGATTGACTGATGTAATCGCAGTGAATTAATGAAGCTACTTTTACTTTGTTTCGACTTGCCAGTATGTTCTTTACTTATTTGTTGGAACTGTGAATTTGTCAAATTACACTTTGCATTCAAATAAAAGCAAAAAGCATTATAACAGCGTTCATGCTGTTGCTTCGTCTACCATTTCCACGTCAACCTTTTTACATCATGTCCTGCCAGAGACCCCCCCCCCCCTCACCCCCGCCCTTCTTCTTTCCTGACAGAGAAAGTCTTCTGCCATGAGGGGTTTTGTGAGCCAGCATTTCTAGAAGATTTTAGGGACAGACTGTCCTGATATCTTCTAGAAAGGAGAGCAACAATGAAAAAGGTTCAGACAAGTAGCAGCTAAATGCCATTTTTTTTGTTTAGCTTAATTTATACAAATGTCTCATATTTTATACATTCTTCTTGGATATTTATATAATTGAAAAGCATGCCCTACTGATTTAATTCAGATAAATAAATTGAGGTTAAAAGTACAATTCTTTTACATGAAATGTTGTGGAATAGGAAGTGAAGTCAATTACAATTAGAAACATAACTGCACATAGCTTTTGTTTAGGATCAGTTCAATTACTTAAAGGGATACTTCACCCATTGAAACATGAATCTGTTTTGACATTGGGTCATATATGTAGTAGAAATGTGAAATACATTTTGAAGTTGGTGCCTTCTTGGCCGAGAAAAGGCAGAAAGTGTCTTTTTGGCTCATGTGGATGAAAGACACCAAATCCCAGAATGCACCACAGGACACTCCCACTAAGGTCCTCTAGTTCAGAATCAGAAATACTTAATTAATCCCAGAGGGGAATTCGATTGTTACAGTTTCTCCAAAACATACAGTATAGCAGTAAAAATATAGTAATAAAAACATTTACAGAGAAATTTACTTCAACACATAAGTAGCTGTCTGCAGCAGCCGTCTCACCGCTATATTTATATTTTCTTGCCATTATCAGCTTTCTCCATAGAGTCTGTTAGCATAGCTTCCAAGCAATATGGCAGACGTTAAGGTTCGATTCTGGGAGTAAGTTCCTACCCACTGATCTGTGATTGGTCTGTAGCTTCAGTGGTCGAAAATATGAAGAACTAGCGTTGTAGTTTCACCTTGCTAACTACAACAGCTTTGAGTAATGCAAAAATCGTCATTTTGCATCATTGGAAGCTCCTTTTCAGACTTAGAAACACAAAGATTTCCCATCTCAGGGGAAAATGAGGGCAGGATGCACGACCATTCAAAAATACTACCAGGTTTCTAATGGCAAAAAGCTTAATGCAAATGGATGAAGTATCCCTTTATACCTTTCTATAGATGAAGAGTGGCCTTTAATCTATGCATAATCTGCAAATGTGGGTGATGGTCAACCCGTAAATTAACCCCCTTTCCATCTTAAACTTCTTCGTTTTGCCACAGAGACAAACAGATCCACCAGCTTGGGAAGACACGGCATACATTTTTATAGTTTTACGTGAATGATTGTGCCAAGAAGCACGATGCCATCACCTCACAATGCAACACTTTCTCTGAGGAACTTGACATGATCTTCCCTCCTGTCAGTCATTTACTCCTCAGACATCTTTGGCTTTTTGCACTAACTCCCAGGCCACATCTGAGGGGAACAGACAGGGCAAGCTAAAAAATATTGACTTTCCAATAACATGAGAGTGCGCAGCAGCCTATCATATGGCTCGAATTAAAGCATTATGACATAATAGAGCGACGTCGGGGTTAAGACCTCATTACTGCCACCCGGGGCCTCTGCTTTCTCTCTCTGCAAACCTGGCAGCTCTCAGTTCTGGGTTTGGACCTGCTCCACTCTAATTGGAGCGGCAATATGGAGTAATTGGAAGAGGGGGGGGCGGTGTTACCGGGGCTGAATGTAGCCCGGCCTGCCTTTTTTAGCGCTTAACCTAGTAATAAGCTCTCAAAGCAGACCGCACCTTCACATTAGCCTTTGAACCACAGCGAACAGTTAGAGGAGAGGCTTAAACACACACACACGACAGATATGGAGCAGCACACAGAAAATGCGTAGTACATGGGTACAGAAGTGTGTGGAGATTGTGAATGTGTGTAGGTTATAATAGCCGTGAGAGAGCGAGGGTCTGGCAGAGACCGAGAGGAAAAAGGGCCTCGGCTTGTGCCTGTTAGAACGGCTTTGACCACAGACACAGAGAAAGTGGTTTCGTAGAGAAGTATTAGCTCTTGATTATTTGCGTTAACCGGTACTTAGATTTACTGCCTGGGTAATGCAATCTGACTGCCAGTTAAGCACAAGCTGCAGCTCGAGGCTGGAAAGCCAGGACAGAGTTGCCGTTCTCTCTCTGTTTCCCCCGGACGGAACCAATAAAAAAGCCTGTGAGCTCTTGCCCCCGAGTTGCTGTCTCTGCCTCCCTCCAACCCTCCTCATTGGGGAAGACATTTGGAAACAATCAGTCATGTGTTTAAGGGAAGGCCCTTCCCCTATCAATACCCCTAGATAAGGTATCTATGAGGCTCGCTCTGCAGCCCAGCACACGGAATTCATCACCTTTGTTTCCTGAAAGCCGCTTAAAGGTCCCCTCATTTTCACTCCTACCTGTGCAGAGTGCAGAGGGCACATTTTGTGTGCTGGTGTGTGTGTGTATGTGGGGAGGGGGGTTGCCAGGTTGGTGAATATTTAAGGCTAACTGTTGAGTGTTCATACCAAACATGCACTCCTGATATTTTTTTTGCTCCGGGGAGCTCTGTAGACTTCTGCCAAGGTGCGTTTGATTTGGGTGCTCCTAACCTTGGATGGAGTGACGAGTTCATGCACAGTCCACTCACTCCTTTCCCAAATGTTACCTCAGTACTTCCACAACATTTATAGGGTAATATCTTGTAAATGAATAAGAGGGTGGTACACATTCTTACACAAAGGACCACTTGAACAGTCTGAACTTTAAAAAAAAAACACCTTTAACGCTCTTTGGTTGGTAACATAAAACACAAATTCTAAAGTGGAATTTTATTAAAGCTGGTAAACTTTGCTTCATGCCCCTTTTTCTTCTCTGTGTCACTTTCCTCTATAAATCATCTTAAAATACAGACAAGACTTATTCCAGCAGGTTTTACGGTGTTGATCTTTCTCAGAGTGTTTAGTGTGCAATAACAGCCGAGGATCGAAGATGTAAATGTGTGATGTAAGAGGCAGAAGCATTTATATACCACCCGATTAGTCAATGCACCTGCTTATAAACTCCATTATATCTGTGGCTGTCTAGACGTGTGTCATTGTGTCATTGAGTTTGTCCTGCATGTGTTTCTGATCAGATCAGCCTTCCTTTTTTTTTTCCAGCTCAGTGTATTATGCGAGTATTGTGAGGCCCACCATGAGCTAACAGCGAGACAGATTTTTGTTTGCCGTTCGGAGATAATTGGGGAAGAAACACAACCCCCTCGGAGCTTTTCAAACAGGTGAACTCCTCCTTCCTCATCATTCATTTTCCTGACTTCCTTCTTCACTCAAATGAGTCCTTCTATTCACTCCAGATCTAATAAGGCCAATAACCTTTGACCTGCTTGGATGGACCCCCGACAAGAGCCTCCTTCACCTGTTATTGTGCTGCTGGCTACACCTTCCAACTGGCATGGGCCCCCACTCACGCCCGCCTTTGTCCTCCTTCAATTCACTCTGACTTTGTTCAGTTAGTTAACCTAGCTTCCCCTCCCTGCTGGGAACTCAGACAGAGACAGAAGGAGGAGGAGGGTGTAAGGAGGAGGAGAAGGTGGTGGAAAGGGGGAATTGGTGCAGAGGAATGAGGGGAAATAAGAAATGTAAAAATGTTTGTCCCCTTAACTAGCAACAGAAAAGTAGCCTCCAGTTGCATTTATGGTGGCATCATTTCCCAATTTATCTCTCACACACTCTTTATCAATGTGCTACAGCTCCTCTCACTAACATCAATACAACCAATCAGAACACACACACACACACACACCCAAACAGAGACACACTAGCCTCAACAAGCACAACAAACAACAGATTAACCCAAAGAAAGGGATTACCAATCAGTTGAGGGGTAGGGAGATGGACCCCCAGCTTGTTTTGTCTTTGGGATTGTGAATGGAAATTATCCCTGTCAAAGACACTCTAGCTCCAGTTACATCGAACAGTAAACTCATCTCTCTCACAGACACCAGGAGACACAAAGAGCGAGCAACATGACACACACACACACACACACACACACACACACACACACACACACACACACACACACACACATACCGCTGAAGGTATTATGGGGCTGTTTTAACAGAAGGGAGGCTTTACACTCTGCACCATGTGGAGGAAGTTAGAGGCCCGGGTATTTCTGTAGCACAGCAGGTCCACACACATGATATTGACTCTCCAGGACTCCAGCCAAACTCGTTCAATCAATTCTGAAATCGGTTAAAAGAAACTACATACACTCGCTAATTCATTAAAATAGTTATTGGAGAAAGCTCAATGAATTTTAGACATTTGAGGGTGTGATCACAAACAACAAAAGCATGAAACATGTGATAGACAATATTTGCCTATCACAACTACTGTATGGATAAACAAAGGATAGCTCTTTGTTGTGGCAAATAATTTATGAACAACATGTAACTCTGGTTAGGCAACAACAACAATCTCTAAACCTAGTCTAGATAAATGTAAAGAGCACTGCTTCCTGCTTTGGCACTGACATAAACGACAAATCTCATTCTAACAAAGTGAGAGGATTTCTCTGGTACTGAAAACTGGCCACTACTTTCAAAAGAATGACGGCAAAAGTTGCTTTGCAATTTGATAAACATGATACCAAAAACGGCAGACTCTAGTGGCTATTTTACATTGACACAGATTTCACCTGTTGCACCTCTTTTGCAACCTCCAATGAAGTGTTAGTGACAAGACAAAATCAGGACAGTTGAACCCCAACAATTGTCTTCACCCTTTCAAAACAGCCCCCCTTCAAACATGGGCCATGCTGTTATCTACTGTACGAAGTGTACTTTATATTATTAAGTACACCATACAACCCCACTTCAAAAAAAAACCTTATCTATCCCTTTAATGTTTTACTTTCAATTAGGTGCCAATGAGTCCCAAGTGTATTTTGTGAAGGGTTTCTTCATTATCTGTCTCAGTAGCCTGTTTAGGCTCCTCTCATGAGAGAAAACAGGGCCGACAATGAGGTCAGGGCAGCCGTTGTGTTCATGCAGCACAATACATTGACATAGCCTTTCAGACACAGGATTTTTTCACTTTGAATTCCAAAAAAAAAAAAAAAACTATACGTGTGTAAGTGTGTGTGAGAAAATGAGAAGATGTGTGTCCATTGAGAGGTGCGTGAGTGACAGTGAGGTTCATCCCTAGCGCCTGCCTTTCTAAGCGCTGCTGTGGGCAGGGCCATCTCCGCTGACAGTGGATGGGATGTGGCAGGGGCTTGGGGATTAAGAGGCTTTGAGCCCCGGACTGAGAGTGGCTCTTTCTCCTGGTGACACAGAGAGGTGACGGGCCGTCAGTGCACAGGGGACAGGCGGACAGCCAGCCAGAGACATCTGCATTCATTCAGGACAGCGGCTTATCCGCGCACAAAAAGCACGCCCTCTAGAAACGCCCTCCATCCACACTCTCACACTCTGTCTGACACACATGCACGCAAGCCCACACAAAAGTGTATGTGAACCCAAATGTAACACAGTGACACACAAAACCTTGATAGTAGGACTGACCTCACATATGGAGTTCACACTGTCTGTAAACGGATGACAAAAAAGCAAAAGCAGGAACAAATCTGTACATGTGAAACTTTTGGTGTTTCTACTCAGAAATGACTGCTTTTACCACAACTACAGGCATAACGAGTGTAGGTCAAGATTTATCATACAAATGCCTCAGAAAATGTTAATATGAATATGGCTTGTCAAACCCTTGGTAATATAATCACACAATGATCATTTCTCACTGTTGGTTATTTTCAGTACAAAGTTTTCAGTAGACATGATTTTAAACGATGGATCTCTTTCTAGCCAGGCATCTGCCTGTCGTCCCTCCGTCCACCCATCCTCTCATGACCAGGAGGTTCAGGAGACAGGCCCTGCCCAGCCGCCTAATCCTCTACTCCCATTCACCATCACTGCTAATCTCCTCCACCATCTCCCCACCACCGACACTATCGCCTCAAACTCCACCTCCACCTCTGCCTCTCACTCAAGAGGTGCACAAAAGGCCCTAAGCACCCCTCTCCCGCCCCACTCACCATCCCAAACCCTTCTCGCACCCCTAACCTGCTCCGCCCATCGCTCCTACAGCAGGAGGCACCCAGCTTTCTAAGACTAGGACCCATAATCCCATGGGGCTGTGAGTTTGGGCGAGCCCAAAGGCTCATTGAGCGCAGGATAACTCTCTCCCGGATTCTAGCCCTCTATCTTATTGTTGCTGCTGCTGAGAAGAGGACAGACACAGATGGAGTTTGAATTTCAATGTGCCTAACGACTCAGAGAGAGAGACAGCAGAATATGGACTAGTGGGCATCCAGGCGTTAAAGAGCGTTTTCAACGAAGGCATGGAGAAATAAATGCAAATACAGTCTAGGCTGCAGCATGCTTAGTGTTAGGATGGAATGAACTATTTTGCCGTTGATAGTCTTTTCTTCATACTGTTATTTTTGTTATCTAAAGCGTCTCGTACATTGACGTAATACCCTTTATATACAGATTTGAAATAATTTGAGCAGGTTAATGAATTTCCAACAGGTCATGAGCTTGACTTTGGTTATCAAATGTGAATGTTGTTCAGTCTGGTTACATGGAGACATGAAAGTGTTCACCATGTTCGGAAAAGGACATTTCTTCTATGCAAAGCTATTTAGAATTATATTCAAAGTATTTTTCTTTTCATATTTAGTGTCTTTCGTTTTGCCATTTTAAATCCAAATACAATTAAATCAATTAATAATTTGCAATCAATCAGATGTTGGGTTGTTGAAGGAGATAAATTAATATAACAATAATAATAAAGAAATATACAATTCAAATTCAAAATTATAAACTTGATTATTCATTTTTCCATGCTCACAAACAGGAATACATGCAGGAACAGTGACATGGTCACATACCGGTGAGCAGAGGACTATCGCCACAGTCAGCACCTCAGCTCTGCATACGACAGTGTACTGTAGGTGAGCGTCTCGGCCTGACAGACCCCTCACTGCTGCCTCTCTACCTCTTATTTACCGAAGCTATCTTTCCCATAAGTCACCATTCCTGTATTCATAAAGCATCATGGGCGCCATAACTCACTCTCCCCTTTATGAATAAAGCCCCCAAATTTATGGTGATGGTGCTGAGGAGCGCTGGCCTCCCTGGTGACAAACTTCCCCCAGTCTGTCACCACTGGCCTGGGCCGCTCAGGGCCCTCCATCAAACGCTCCAGATGGGAGCGCCACTTTAGCGTTCCCCAGTCGGTGACATCACCTCTCTGCGCCGCACTGAATTGATGATGAAAGCAAACATATCTATCTTAACTCACATTTACCAAATCAATCTTATTTTTACAGACCCTGCACAGGCTTATTGGCATATTGACTGTTTGCAGGCAGGAGAGGGGGTTGAGGGATGGTTAGCGGGTGGGCATGGGAGAAAAGGGGGGTTCAGGAGGGCTTAATGGCGTTTACCATATTTAATGCAGAGGGATGTCATCACTGAATATCCATTCTGAATAATGTGGCATTTCATCATAAATTCTTTACAACTTATTTACTTAATGGAAAGAGTTATGGCTCGCTGTCAGCTTGGTAATTAAACATTGTGATACAGTGCTGCCTCACTGGGATCCCATCTTTCCCCTCAGTCTCCCCACCCGCCTGCCCCAGACACACACACATGCACACTCACATCCCTGTTCCTCAGCTTTTTAAATACATATTATTATTCAAGGCCCCCCATAAATTACTGGCGGATTAAAATTCATGAAACCTCTTTTTCCTTTATTTCCTTCCCTGGGAAAAAAAGAATAACCCAGAGAGCATGTTCAACCGGCTGTAAATCTCTTTAGGAAGGAAAGAGCCATTTTATTAAGATATTGTGTTATGAAAATGGGCAAAATGAAGAGTTTTTCCTCGCTTCAATTAAGGATATATTTATATACTGGGTCTCACCCAGCAGTTGATAATGTGGGAGAAGTCGTAAGCCTGGAGAAATGTAGTCCAGAGTGAAATAAGACATTTATTTAGGTTTAGTCCAAGCCAAAACCACTGAGTCAGAGCTGATGGGCTGGAGTAATCCGTTATGATCCAAACCCAATGAGCAACAGTCCAAATCCAAAACTATTTATATGAGCCGAATGTTGATACTCTACCAACACGTTCTCAGTCAGCTTGCAGCAGTAAAATGGACTCCATGGGATAGGAAAACTCGAGTGTGATAAAGAATTTGGTGATTAATCCTGTTTTTATTTGGACCTGTGACTTTCACTTCATGACTGCATGGTCAGCGATTCTTAATGAGCTTGCTTCTGTCTGACAAAGGGACAAAGACTTGAATATGAAGGACCAAATCCTCACATCCAAATTAGATCTATTTTCAGAAACTAAATGAAGCGGATACTCCTCCAGCCCCTTATTCCAGCTTTATAGAAACCAAACTAGCCTGACGCTGACTGAGACCACATCTAACCTTTGACATTGTCCTGTGACCCTGTCTTCGATTTTTTGTGCCGGCTAACCAATATGTGATTTGCCAATGGCCGCAGTGGGTCCCTAATCAGGATGAAAAGGGGATTTATGGCTTTTCATTTTAATTGAGTTAAGAGCACAACCTCGACTGCCTTCCCTAAGCAGGCTCTGAGCTCACATTACATCACTGGGTAGCACACGGCCATAACAGCCCTGTGGTCACTGGGCTAAAATGTGTAAATGACGCCATGGGAGGAAATAAAAACAGGACTGATGTGAAGGCTAGTGTGTATATTAACCAAAGGAACACTGTTTTTATCAGAAAGAGTGCTACTGCCTTTTGCAGACAATCCTCATGTGTTAACATTAGCCAAGTTTAAACAAAGTTGCTCTGGTACAAGAGACAGTTTACCCACTTTTGTAGTTTATCAGAAAACCTGCAAAGAATGTGGTGCAATGCAATAAAATCTGGATATTGTTGATTTTTTTTTTTTCCTTTGCATGTAAGGAACCATAAGTTTGTGGTATTATTTATGCATATGAAGGAATGAACTCCACAAAGCAGAACTCTAAATCATGCCAAACCAATCAGCTCTTCAATATGTATGATGTTCCTACCTCCCAGCCTTGTGTGGGGTCTCGCAGAAAAGGCAGTTGCTCTCCTTCATATGGCCCAAAACGTTCCCCGACATTTACCCTCCTGTTGCTCCAGATGCCCAGGCCTCCACCTGCAACTTCTGACTCTCGCAGTTCAAAGTCCAGGGGAATGCTCAGGTCTTCTTGGGGTAAAAAGATGCTCGGGTGTTGGAAAGACAAGGAGTCCTGGGGTGAGGCCTCGTCATCAGAGAGCAAGGGGGATGATGGGTCTTCTGCCAGGGCTGAAGAAGGTGCAGGGTCACCATCAGAACCACACACATCGTTCAAGATGTGACACGGGTAAAGTGAAAAGTCATCGTCACCGTCATCTGTGAGAAAAAAGATAGAGAGATATTAATGTGAGGGTGATGCCCTTGGTGATTGTTGATGTTAAGAGTGGAGATAGGTTTTCTAATGTTCTTACGTATTTCAACCACTGAGAAGAAATTGGTCAAACATAAATTGTACATTGTTGAATCTAATAAGATCAAATAATCATAATAGGGGTGCTGCTGATTTAAAAACCAACCCCATGTTTTCTTATGGCAAAGTCTTTGTTCTGTTCTCATTGTTTACACTTATCTCAGTCCTTATCTTCTACAATAAATTATCCTGGTTTAGGAGACACCCAAATGACTAATTTAAATCCAAATTCAAATTTAAAGTTAGACTTGAAATGTAAAACTTGGATTTTAGAGGTAAAACAAACCCAAAAGCAACATCATGGCATGGTTTTTGAGCCGATGCCAAGGTGGATAAGCCGGGTCTGCTCAGCATTGTACTGCTTTGACTGTTTTATGTTTCCTTTTCCTGAACTCTTTCTGCACTGTACAGTGAAAACAGAGGGAAAACATACTGGGGGTTAATTGTGAATAGAGTGAGACAGGACATAGACGTATGACCCATGAACCCACACTGGGCTTCTTCAGGGAGACGCACGTGGCTGGTGGAGCTTAATGACGGAAGAGCGATTAAATCTTTAACAGTGTTGACACAGTGTGCAGGTGAAGAAAAGAAGCACTGTTCCAAGGTCTTGGGAGTTTAGAAAAAGAAGGTGGAAAGAAACTAAGAAATGAGAAAAAAAGAAACATAAAAAAAAAAGGCTCTCAGACAGTCAGAAAGACAAGACAGGTCAACGAAACGCTAACAGAGACATTATGTTCTCAGACAAGCGAGCGAATGAAGAAGCCATTAAGGATGACACACAGCCAGCCAGTAGTCACACTGAGAGACACTCCAAGCAGGAAATGATTCACAGGAAGCTGCGCCTCACCCAGCATGTATCTGAAGAGGGCTGCGCCTAACGCAGGTTGACAAGGCCCGGGAGAGGGGGCTCTGCTAATGAGGCTCCACAACCCATCCCTGCACCGAGGAACATTCCTGAACGGCTGCCTGTGTGACACTGTACTGCTGCGCTGTCAGCCATGGAATCTTTGATCCACACAGATACACACACTCACGCCATGTGCACTGGGCATGAAAGTAACGCATTTCTGATTGACTGGACGGGGTCATGGCGACTGGCCACAGGTGGTCATAAACCAACCTGAGAGATTAACCCAAGACGTGGACAGAGTCATTCAACTTTTACATGTACTCTATCCTTTAAAACTACCAAACTGTTTCATACAAGACGAGATGAGTGCATTGTAAAGGCAGTTATCTACAGTTTCTGCAACTTCCACTTTGGCAAGGACAAGGCACATTGTTCAAAACAATCGCTACATAATTATTGTATGAGCTGTTTTCCTCAACCGGTTAAGAATCATGATGCAGTCAGAATGTGTGTTTGCCGTGCAGATCAAAATCTGTGCATGAACAAATTGTTGCTGAATAAGCTGTCCATCACACGTACATTCTGCATTCTCCATGTTAAGAGGTATGTGTCTGTGTTCATCGAACCTGATCGAGAACTTCAGTATTTCCATCGTCGTTCCCTGCAGCAATACCTGATCACAGTGTCTGTGAAACTATTGTGTTTGACAGACACACTGTGTGGGCTACACAGTTTGAAGGGAATGTCTTTAAAAGACTGTGCTGAGCCGGGGCCGGGCATGAAACCCAATGTGGCTCAGGGAGTCAACATAATGATTTTCAGCATGGAGACCCTGTAACGCGGTTATAGTCCTGAATGTGAGGCTTGCCATATGGTGGAGGGACGAGAGCTTTTAAAGGTAACTGTATCCCTCCATTGCTGTTTCTCCTCTGACATTTCCCCCCCTCACACTGGTCTCCAAGTTTATATTTGATTTAGACCAGAAATTCCCCCTGTCCAGCGGACTCAGCGAGAGCATACCAGCTCATAAACATATATGTTTCTGTAAGATAAACGTTGGCCAAAAGCAAATATGCTATGTTCAGAGTTCTGAAAATTGTGGTTTCATGTGCAGATGATTGATAAGTCAAAGACCGTAGCTCTGCTTAGACGTGTGGGGCGGTACAGATACTGAACACAGATGATCGGATCGGTATATTTCTGTGTTTGTGTGCATTTCTGTGCGTCTCTGCCTACTTAAAGCAAATAGTCCTGTTTGTTTGTTCGGTAATAGACATTACTTCATCATTGCAAGCTGACGCCCCTTCATCAAAGAAGGAGCCCTAAAGGAATTCTGGGTAGAGAAGGGGAACTCCAGCTGGGAGCAGAATCATGACTTCAACTGTATTATTAACAGAGATGACACATGATGATAGTACACCAAAGCCAGCGTGGAAAAATAAAGGAGGAAAACTTTGATGTTGATGTATTCTTTAAGACAACAAAAATGATGGAGTGCTAAATAATGAGGAAAACAATATAATCGGCTTATCACAATCACTCAGGATGAGAAGAAGATACATCACGGCACTGTGCAAAAACACTGTTATACACACACACACACACACACACACACACACACACACAGGACTCCATATATGTAAATGTTTGCACTTGACGCTTAATTCATTAATTCTTATTAAAAGGGAAAACATTTGTTCCCGCGCCTGCTATCTGCATGGGTGGAATGATTTTCACCTCTGCCACGAGGTGTTGGGCGGACTCATACATCACACGATTACCCCGAGCAGCGAGCAGGGCCCGCCATCATCAGGGAGTGAATTAAAGATGATAGAAGGAGCTATTAATCACTGTGACAAAGCCCCTAATGGAGGTGTGACCCAGCCACTGCCAACGAGACGGCAAGGGGACGCACCCACGGGACAAATGGATACATATGTTTACAGAGAGAAATAACCTACCTGTGGACAAAGTTACACCCCCCTACCCCCACCCCTTTTTTTCTGTACTGCTGTCTCTCTAGCTTTACTAAAACAGTATCACTATCTTCAATTGTCTTTCACTGCAAGACCCAATTTAATGGTTTGTTAAATATTTCTATAGTTTTTTTATATATTTCACATTTTAATCAGCTAAAATCTACTGATCTCTCCTGCATTTAGAAAAGGAGATAGGCGGTATTGTGATGATCTTATCATGTATTTACATACAGTATACTTTTTAATGACAATTATCTGTCCCTGTTTTATGCCTCAACTTTTACAATGTTAACCCTGTTATAGGTTCAAGGTCAGCACATTAGTCATGTCCTAAGAGCAGTTCATCTAAGCAGAAAGAAAGGAGGTCTAACCGTTGACTGATGATGCCTTAGATCCTGAAATATTTAAATTAACTCCTCACTTTCCTTACGACAACTGGACCTTATGCTTTCCTGTAGACATCATTCGTTGTTGATAACAGAAACAAATGGGGGGGGGGGGGGGGGGGGGGTGCTTACCCTTGCACTGCAGGCCGAACATAATCGCACATGATCCCGGTCATTAGTCATCACATCCAAATTCTAAATCTGCACACTTCATCATTCCTCTGCTTTCTATTTCCATCAGGTAAAATCATGAATACATGTTTGTGCATGTGTGCCATTGAAGACTTAAGTATATAAGGTATGCTGAATCAGTCAACAGCTAAACCAACTTAGGAAGTGTTTTAATAATCCATATAATATGGGAGAGTTTAACGAACTGTGGCAAAATTGTTGTTATTGAATAGTGATTAATTTGCTGGAAAAATTAGGATACCCTGAGGAAGAAGCAGCCATAGCAACCATTGCGAGGGACGACTCACTGCAACTGAATGTGAAAGGAAATAAAAACAAATCATCTTTAAATTGGTTAATTGTAATGCTTTCACAGCCACTTGCGGACACAAAATGGTGGCTGTTAATTTTGTAAAGCACTGTTAATTATAGTGCATCAGTTTGTGCCTAGATTCCCTCAGCAGGGTGTATAGGAGAGTGCTCGGAGCCCCGTGCCCTCGGGAGAGGCAATAAGCTCCCTAATTAACTCCGTCTTTGTGCTTAATGGAGGCCTTAGCTCCGCTTTTGGGGAGTCTTTTGGTCCACAGGTCCGTTGGGATGACTGTGGTAATGAGTGATACAAACTAAAAACACAATCATATAGCCTTCAGTAGCATGTGTGTATTTTGATAGATTGTCATTATTTATCTTTTAAATGTATCTCTCTTTGTTTCTCAAACCAAGAAAAAAAAACATAGATATTGGGTAAAAAAAAACAGACCATGCTGTGTCAGATAACGTGTCACAAATGCAACATCCACAAATATTCATGTTCACATGGTCGCCATCAGGCATTCATATTGTATAAACGGTTTAAGCCCACACACACACACACACACACACACACACACACACACAAACACACACACACACACACACACACACACACACTCCAGAGAGCAACAAGAGCAGAGCTCTTTGCACAGTCTTAATTAATGAGAGAATTGTCTGTGTTTTTTCACCCCTGTGTTAGTCAACTGCTCCCAGTTCCAAATGGAAAGCACTCTACTAAGGGCCATGGGCTGAGTTACCAATTAACATCGTACAACAAGCTGAAACTTAGAGCTACTCCCTTTGTGCGCGCACACACACAGACACCTAATTAATTAGCATTAGTTGTAATTAATAATGAGGCTCCTTTAATGGTAAATCTGTAGCTCCAATGGCAGGCTGACACAACAAAGGCATCTGTGTGCGCGGCAGGATTTATCTGGGGAGCTGCTCGGGGATTTTAACATGTTTCTCGCAGGCCTGACAAATGGCCTATTAATTATCTAATGTTGTCTGACAACAGCCGCTTGATAAAGACGTATGTTTGGACAGGGTGAGGAGGGGGAGATACAGCGGAGGGAAAAAAAGGAGTGTGTAATAGAGAGGGGATGTGGGTGGTTGCTTGAATTTGAAAATGAAAAAATCAAGTATTTGAGAGTGAGAGAAGACGCTCACAAAATCCTAACAGTCGATTACTTAGTGGCACACGTGCATACAGACACATGATGTTCTCAGAAAAAAGGCCAAGATTGATTCATTTGTATCAACAAATCACTGTGCTGTTTATTCTGAAGCTGTTTGAGCTAATCAATATGAAGGATTAACAAATCACATCTCTTCTTAATGAAATGCAAATGAATGAAGTGTGGATGAACACAGAGATGGATGCACACACACACACACACACACACACACACACACACACACACACACACACACACACACACACACACACACACACACACACACACACAGTTTATGTCCTAAAACCACAATCAATATCATCAAGAATCCACATCAACCCTACCACTTCATATCATTAACTCTCTTACAACATGGAGCTTATGGGTCTCTCTCTCTCTCTGTCTCTCTCTCTCTCCTCTGCCTCCATCTATCAGTCTTTCCTGGTCCAGTCTCAGCCCAACTCTAATTTTCAGAGTTTATCTGCCTCCTGTATGTTGACAGGTGTTGCTAAGTGGGATGGCTGTTGCCAAATGATTTTTATGATTGTTTTAGCGACACATTTGGCCTAATGAGATAGGATCCCAGTTGGGCGCTAACTCAAGCCTGTCCGATGTAAAGCAAACAGAATAACAAGCCGGCGCTCACATTGTTTCCCCAAGTCATACATCAGCTGGGGTGTAGGGAGGGAGGGGGGTGTCCCTCTGATTCACTTGCTGACTCTTGGATTTTGAAGATAAGTAGAACAAGAAAAGGAAAAGGTAGGATTAAACTTTAACTTTACAGTAAAGGGAAAGATGATCAGATAGATTATGAATAAGAGTAAAAACTGGGTGATCGTGAATACAAAGTTAAAAGAAATGATATTGTATTCATTGATTTTGACTGATTTGGTTATTTAAAAGAGGGGGGGGGGGGAGATGTAATCCTTGCCTCTCTTTATTCTGTTAGTTAATTTAGAAGTTTTTGATTATCTTGTGCTTAAATTGGTCATGTATGAAAGTGTATCATCTGCGTATTATCACACAATTGAAAGTACTGGAATAGTTTATTAACCCCCGTCATCCCTTCCGTCTTCACCTGTGATTTAATCCTAACTCCTAACCACTAGACATGTCACACTTTATAGGCTTTCGATTTGTTTGTTCTGGCCCCCTGTGCCTTACGTTTATCTCTCCTTCCTCCATCCTAATCCTTCTATCTTCTTTGGAGCATCAAATGCAAAAATCCCACCAAAGAAGACAAAACAACAGATTTATACTGAAGGTGTGACGAATTTCAACATTTAACATTCAAATTATAAAAAGGGGACTGTGTTGAAACCTGAATTTATTTTTAAAAAAGTAACTTGAAATGTTTATTTTATTAACAATACAAACCGTGTCCAACACAAATAGATGCACACACTCTCATTCTCCCTCTCACAACCCCCCCCCCCCCCCTTTCATTTTCATGTCATGGCTAACTGCCATTGGGCCCTAATATAATTATGGCTCACAGTTGTGCACATTTGAGAAATTGATTCCTTTGATGAAATGTGAGCGTGCAGGTCTGGTCAGAGCAGAGAGAGACGTATATTCAGAGTGGTCGCTGCCAGCCCCCCCAGCCATGTGGAGGGCCCCCTGGGTACCAAACCGCCAGCTCAGCCCGGCCCAGCCTGTCCCGGTCATTAAAAGAAATGATAGCATATGTGCTTTGTTTAAGTTTGATGTCTTCATAATGCATTACACAATTAGATGGATTTGACAATTTCCATTATACTTGATAAAATATTTATGTAGGCCTGAGGATGGTAGTTCTTATCAAAGGGGGGCGGATCTGCAGCCCAGATGGGAGCTGTGGTCTGCAGTGAGCCGGCCATTCAGCCCGTTAAAGCGGGGAAAAAACTGTGGGCAAATACAACCTGACTACTTGAATTTTTTTTATTGGTTGCGTACAGTTATATTTTCTAAATCATGCAACCAGTCTTAAGCACATTTAAATGTTTGACATGAATAATCCAGCACACCTGATTGAGTTTAGATGCATGCAGACGTGCTGTGCATCTGTGAATAAATAACTTTGCCTCCATATGTTTTCCCTGCAAAACAAAAAAAGAACTTGGTGGACATTCACTGCATTATGATTTTGGCCACGCTTCTAACAGATTTATTTTTCCCATTTAAGACAATTTTTTGGCCACACAAATTTCCGGAAATGGCGCACAAGTTTAAGATTCGCTTCAGTTAAAACCCGGAAAGGCGATGTAATCAAACTTTGTGTTATGTCTAATCAAAAATACACACATCTATTTCTTTCAAACAGTTCAGCTCATTTTGATCACTTCGAAGTTTGCATAATTCTATAGGATACATGTGTGGTCTACAAAACTCCAGTATAATAAAAAACATACTTTTCTGAGTCTCCATTTGACTCTTTCCCCTCTTGACTATATCTTCTAATAAGGCAACCAAGAAAATCAATTTCAGGAATACAATTCAACTGCTCATGCTCAGAAATGACTTTCTTTCGCCTTTCTTTCTTTCCTCCCTTATTCTCTTTTTCTCTCATATACCCTGGATGCCTCCCTCTCTCTCCCTTTTTCTCACCTGTCCCCCTTCTCTTTCCTCCCTGTCCCCTTCACACCCTTCTACCAACCTCTCGGTGTGCACAGCCACCCCACATCCATCACAGCCCAGAAATTTAAGGAGCCAAATTGGCCTCATCTGTCTCAATGTTGGATGCAGATGGAGTTTCTTCTGCTGAGGGAGGTGCAGTTAGTCACCCCTGCTGCCCCCACCCCTTCAATCTACTGCCTTAAAGCCCAGCCTGCCTGCACCAGCCTCCGCACTATAGAGCCACGTTATAGGGTTGGCTGCTGGGATAAAGAGGGCACAGCGGTGAAGTGACCACTACACTGACCACACACACTCGCTGTTTCATTCACTTTTCTCTCAATCACATTTTTCTTCCCTTTTTTTATTTCTCATCTAGCCCTCATTCTCGCTCACTCTATTTCCTTTACTCACTCCCTTACTCTTGCTTACTATATCGCTGGCTCACCAACACAAACACACACACACACACACACACACACACACACACAAACACACAAACCTTGTAAAATACAGGCAGCGGTGGCCACAGCGCAGCCTGCATTATAGTCTCCAGCAGCCTGGTCAGACCTGGCTCGTTAATAAAGGGCCTAAATGAGGCAGCATGCATAAAACATGAAGCGCGGCGTGCTGCCGTAATGAACTGCTGCTCCATAATTGCATCTCAGAGCCGTAAAATGAAGACAAAATATTTGAAGAGGGATTCTGTCACCTCTCTGCAGACGCAACACTAATCACAGGCGTTCTGCAGGGCCCTCTGGGTCTCCCCTTGACAGAGAGCAGGGGCTAAACGCCCAGGGCGGCGACATTGGCAACACCCTCCAACTAATGGGACATAATTGAATAATTGCTGATTGCAAAATAGGGGGAAAGGAAATAGTATAAGAGTGTCCAGTGTGTTATCTGAAATAATGCCTTTGGGAAGGAGAGTATGATAATACCAAACAGAAATATGTAATAAAGCATATACATATATGTAGAGCAGCTCACACCTACTGGGAAATCATTACCTTCATTAAGGGGTCAGTTTATATTCCTGGAATTATTGTTAAGGAATAAACATAAAAAAGTGTTTTTTTAACCTTTTTGGGCAGATGGATGAATATATTAGAATAATTCACCCGAACAATCTGTTAGCCGCGGGGAAACTAAATTGAAGTGAGCAACAAAGCTATCAAAGAGTTTGAAATATACAGACTGATTCAGACAACAAAAAAAAAATCACATTCAAAAAGAATCACATACACACACAAACACACGTACACAGTGACAAGCTCGGAGACAGGTAGTCCTCCAGATGAGAGATTGGAGTCCCACCCAGGGGTGTCACCCAGACAGTTAGAGAGTTGCTGTAGTGACAGGGTGGCCGCGGTGACATAATGAAGGTGCTGTGGTTGTCACAGAGGGTCAGTGGTGATCACACTGCCCAGATGGGGAGGGGGGAGGGGGGGGTTAGGGACACAAATAATGAATCCCACCAGTGACAAATGGCCCTCAACTCGGGGCTGAGGCATCTGACAAACTCGAACTCCTCACTTGGATGACTCAAACACCCACGTGGGCAACAACAGACACAAACAGACGTACACACACACACACACACACACACACACACACACACACACACACACACAAGCATATAACTTATTAATGAGATCATTTAGATATCCACAGTGTATCAAAAGGGTGCTAATCATGCATTTTCTTTTAAAATCTAAAAGAGGACGGTAAGTTTCATTTAATGAATCCCTCCCCTCATGTCTGGCTGTCACTTGAAGCTGCAGAAACAGAGCCCGTATCATTTATGTTATGATACAACAGCAGCAGGTCAGAGGTTATCAATACTGGCATTGTTTAACATGCACAATGGCCAAGACAAAAATCCCCTCTCGCACTATTCGGAAGCATGAGCATATACAGAGTGAAAAGCATGATACAGATTAGACACAGTCTGCTCATTTCCCCCCCAGTCAGAAACAAGTTCTGTGAATAGTAAAGAAAGATAAAAACATATTTTAGAATGAAGGAGTATTTTTTTAATGTGACAAGCTGGACACCTACTACCAACCTGCTATCGCCCATTTAATATTTCTGGATATGAATAGACTTTGTCTGAGGGTTGCTTTTCCACTCTCAGGGTCCGCTTGCCTCGAGCACTGCCACAGCAGCAGGCCAATTCCACCTTAACTTTGTTACAGAACTTGTTACATACAATAATGTCCGCGGCTGCAGAGGCTTTCCAAACCACAATGCGACATGTGCAATAGACCCATGCATGGAAAGGTCCTGGAGAGGATGTTTGTTTAATGATTGTTGGAAGGCTAACATTCAGCCCTGCGCCCCCGAGCTAGAAAATCCCCGTCAGAGCACTGACACTGTTTATGTTATTTGTTATGGATGTCAATTTCCCTTTATTTAGGAGGTGATTTAGCTGGCCGAACACAGTAGGATTGTGTTCTTGCATGGGGATTGTTGTCTGCTTGTATAAAACACTACCAAGGTCTACATGTAAATAAACAGCGAGAGTCATTGTCAAGACTCAGAGGGGCATTGATCTTGACTGCTGAAAAACCTGCCACTTCAAAGTTCCATGCTGACATTCAAATATTTATATTCAAAGTTTCATATAAAGTACATTCTCTTTACTTTTTGCTGTTTTAGCATATTTAAAAAGGTATTACATGTATTTCTTTAAGGTATAACAAAAATATACAGCTACACAAAAATATAAAGTATTTTTTTTTAATCTCTCTCTATACAGTGTATATATAGTGCAAATATATGTGCATTACAAAAAACCCTGCATTGCATTCATTTCCTCGATATCTTGATATCCAGCAGGCTTTTTCTTCTAGCCTGCATGTCTGTGTAAGGATTGGAGTGTGAGTGTGTCTGTGTATGTGTGTGTATCTGTTAGCTCGAGAGGACATAAATGGAGAGTGACAGCTGCCAAATGACAGTGAGATTGAGGTGGAAAGCAGAGGGACAACCAGAGAAGGAGAGGAACATGACAGTAACAGCAACTTAGATTAGACTGTTATCACACACACATACACACATGGGATTCCGGTGCTACTCCACGTTTAGGGTTGGGGGGCTGGGGGGCTGTTGGGAATTGCATCCCTGTAATGAGTCCTCAGTATGTCATTCAGACAGATGAGAGGGATCACAGAAATTCCCAGTTTCTTCTTCCTAATTCAAACAAACAGGGACTGTAAGCAGAGCCACATGGCCTCCCTTAATGACTGACATTTTGTTTAGGAACCGCTCATAATGACCTGGTTTTGATTTAAATGCTTGGTGTTTATTTCACAATGAGCCGCCAATATTCACCGATGAAAAATTCCATTGTGCTTAAGGGACTTGAGACTGTTGACTTCATGCTTTTTGTCTCTCTGGTTTTTCCTGTTTTGTCCATATTTTTAGGGGAATGAAGGACAGACTGCACAGATTATCAGGAGATCTCCCGTTAATGCTTTTTGGATGGCATTTTTTTTCCCCCTTTAAAGTCTTGTTATGTTGCACTTTATGCTTAATAATTTCTCAAACTGCATTTCTTTACATTTCAAACCACCACTGACTGAGCAAATTGAATTCATCAGCTAATTGTTTGTATCTGTAATAATATTACATTTGACTAAATAAAGTGACTTGATTTAAGAGTTGTTGTGAGAAAACAGAAGATCACAGGGTGTTGATATTTCACCAAATAAAGCATCAACTCTTCAGGGGAAGCGCAATGCAGGCATTTCTATTCCCACACTGTAAAAGAAAAACAAATTTTAAAGAACTATATTGACTTGGGAAATAAAGCAATTACAAACCAAGACAGCGCACAGATTAAACTTCTTTTGAACACTGTGATTCATTGAAAAAAGTGCCAGAATGAAAAGCAGCCCCTGAAGACATTAGAGTGTTGCAGCCAATTAATAACTGCCTCATTTGAACCTGCCGCATGCACTTGTGCAGCCAAAAATCAATCAAGGTCCACCTTTTCTTATATTGATGGACTGCGTTGAGTGAAAGAATGCTAACTCTAGAACTAACAATGCCACAGCCATGTACATAGATGGAAATCAATTGTAATTAAAAGTGAACAAGTGTTCCGCTTTATACACTCAAAGAGTGCATTGGTCATTAAACACATTTTCATCAGTTATCAGTTCAAGCTTTTAAGTCAAATCCATTGCGTCTGCCTCCTTTGGGATTGCACTCACTGCTTCCACACTTGCCTCGCAAATTTACTTGTGCTTGCTTTGCAATCAAAAGGCAGCCAAATGAAGTATCAAACTATTTAATGTTGTGTGTCACTCTCCAAAACAATCTGTATTAGAGCCTTTTAATTAAACTTTCAAATTCAAATGTACTAATCAGTTTGCAGCAGAGTGGGCGCTTGTTTTTCCCACATGAAACGGCACGGCTGGCCAGCCCGGCCCGATGCCTGCTCATTAACATGAAGGTGCGATTTGCATTTCCTGATGGACTGTTCCAGCTTTTAATATCCCTTTTTTCTGCTCTTACATCAATCATGGAAGAGGGAGGCCACCATAGGCCACTATTAACCCTCCAAATCTGCCACAAAACAAATATTACAAGAGTTCACTAATTTGGAGATCAAAAAGCCACTTGTCCATTATATAATTGAAATGAAGGTGGAGTGTTGCACTTCTGAAGAGCTCTATAATTACCAGCTGTTAATTGCACACTTGTGGTGTCTCACTTTTAATTAAAAAGCGCAGCTCGTTGCTGGACGATAAGCAACGGTGGAGAGGCAGCGGTTTAATCAACAAAGCCAGAGGAATTTGTTTCTGCTGTGGCCAGCAGCGGGCTGGAGAAATCTTCAAATAACCCAGGGAGATTAAAACGTGTCCATTAGGAGCAGTCAGGTTTTATTTAGGGTGGCAGAAGCGAGGTGCATTTGAAGTCGTCCCGCTGCAGAGTCCTCTGCGAAGCGCGGCTGGGGGTGCGGGTCTAATCAGCCCGCTGCTGGCCCTGAGCACTCAAGTGGAGGAATTGGACCCCGCTGGTGGGGCGAGAAGGAAGGGAGGGAAGGAGAGAGAAAAGGATGGAGAAAAGGAGGGAGTACAGGGGAGGAAAAGCAAGCCATCACTCTCTTTCTCCTTCATTCACTTTCTCTTTTCCTGCCTTTTACGTGATCTTGTTTAGCGACTATTATGACAATGAGTCCAAAAAAAAGAGTCTTCAAACTTTGTCTCTTTCTCCCAGTTTGGTGGTTTACTTCACACATTAGTCACCAAACGACAGCCTGGAAGCCTTTACAAGCATGAGATATCCCTCCAGGATGTGTCGATGCCCTCAGACAATACACAAAGATCCTCAGGTCTCTTTTGGACATACTGGAGAAAGCCCTTCCACCTTTTGCATGGCCTTTTGAACCACGGCATAATAGTCTAAACCAAGGCATAAAAAACAACTTCTGTTCTAGATAGTCCCAGCATGTAGCTATAACTCACACAGTGTTTATATGAAAGAGACAGTTGCCTTGGTCAGCAACTCTGAGCTGCTGCCAGGCCTCCTCCGAACGCTCTCTGTGCACCAGGCTGCATTTACAGTACATGAATACCAGAGAGCGATAACCTCATCCACCCTCTCTCTGACCCCTCTGCTCCCTCGCTGATAAAACTGTCTGCCAGGAAGTGTCCTTCACTATGCTTCCTCCTTCTCATGCTCAATCAACACCTGTCACCACAGCAATCAGTACGACGATGTGAACGCAGCCGCCTGAAGAAGCTTTTGGCACTTTCTGCATATCAAACTCAGAAATCCATTTTGTTCCTATACTTCTGTGATGAAAACAGGGAAAACAATGTATACAGAAATTCCTTCCATGTTTGTATCATATATGTATATGTGGATCCAAGAAATAATAACAGAGTCACTAGGGGCTTCCCAGACCCCCTGAGTCTAGCAACTCTCCTAGATAAAGGGCTCTGGGTTTATCTAAGGAAACAGTTGCTGGGGCGAGGATGGTCTGGCCTCACTGACAGATTAGACCAGTCCAAGCCCACTTCCTGCCTGCTGAGGACACTAATTAGAAGGAAGGACTGACACCACAATAAGAGCTGACAGTTGAGTGCACTTAGTACAGCTTCACACAATCCAGCGCTGTATTAGTACAGCAGCCACGCCAAGCCATAAATTTCATCACATTAGCCGGTGCTTATCTGATGTGACAGAGTTAACCTGGATGTTGTTTGCACAGAAAAAAGCACACGGGCCGGTCTGAGAAAACTGTGAGGGTGCTGATTTATCAGTGGAAGTATGTGAAGGGTTTTATTTGATATTTTATCCCCCCCCCCCCCCCCCCTCCCTCGTCTTTTTCTGGCCCCCACCCTAGCACAAAAAAACACTCACACACACTGAAGGAGACAAAAGTCATTGTAAGCCTGCCCAGTCCCCAGTGTTAATGACGTCCTGTTTACAAGCACGATGAACAGCGCCGCAGAGGTCACGGTCGCTCACACCCTCACACTCTTGTCTGTCTGGGTCTTATATCTTATCATTCTATTCAAAAAGCCTTTGACCTTAACAAAACATTTAACATGTCTACCACTGGGGGGTGGGAGGGATGCATCACCCCTGGCAAGTTATGCTCCAACAACAGGAACCAGAAGCATGCACGACACAAAAACACAATGTAAGAAAAATGTGTCCACATGCACTCTATAGAGCTTGCCTTCACGCAAGCCTTGCTTTAACTATAATCCCCAAATCACCCAATGAAGGAAAAATGTGCTATTAGCTTAAGGGTAAGTTCACAGTACAGTAACACGTACGTGCATGTAATGGGCTGAGCTGTTTTACAGCTCCACCATGAGCTGAGCTATTGTTTTATTTTGAGAGGTGCTGGCTGTTATTGGATTGTTTTACACTAGCTGTGAGAATTTGATTCCAGAGGAGCTGTGGTGTGGAGCGTGTTTGACTGATTCATATACAGTAGAGAGTCTGCATATCTACCACTGTGGCGGGGTGTAAGCTATTAGAACAGCCTCAGGAGTGTGTGCTGTGGCTGGAGAGCTTCTGTTGGTGTTTATTCATCAGGATGCAAATGTCTCCCCCACTGAGGGCCAGCAGCGCTCCTCAGCTACAGGTGGTTGCCGGGCACTTCAACAAAGCACTTCACAGTTGACAAGAAATATTATTTTGGATCAATTAAGCATGGAAACCCAGTCAATGCAGCGTAAGTAATGCAGCATTTAGTGACCTAAATGTAGTGATTAAATGCAAAAGTTTTTTTTTACGAGTGCGCCTTATACATACGTGCCAGTACTGCATGCATTTCTCTGTCTTGTAAAATGTTAAAGTGGAAAAGCAGGCCCTATCTGGGACTCTCTGTGGCCATGCCAGCGGGCAGAGCGGTACGTCAGCATGGGTCGAGCGACACAATGTGCCAGTCAGTCCATGGGATGTCCCTCAGGAGCAGGGTAAGAGGCAGCCCCCGGCAACCTTGCCCATCCATCATTGTCACACCACAAGCTGCAGTCATGGGAAACTCACCGCTGACCAGTCGCTCTGGACCAAAGCTTGGAGAGGAGGAAGGGGGAGAAGGGACCCTCCATCCATTAAAAAACGCATTGTGTTGTTTATTATAACTAGTTAATGAGGTTGAAGTGAAGCCTCACTTTGTTTTTCTTCCAGAGGGGAATTTGGATGCAGGCAGCCCTGTTGCTGGGTTTGGGCAAAGCTACTCAAAGGGGCCTGGGTATTTTATAATGGATGTCTATATATTTTATGAGGGTGGAGTAGGCCTTGTTAGGAGTGAGATCCTTGCTTCTTGTAAAATGAATCTTTTTAAGGGCTTTTCTCCATATGCTGAGCTCAGACTGAATACCCCTTTCTTCAATTTGACATCCTTTTTTTTTTCCTTCTCCAAAACTCTGCCAGTCAATTCTTGACCTGCAATTCATGACTCTAACAGAAGTCTTGTTTTTTTTGCTCCAAAAGCTTTAACAATGGTGGCCAGCGAGTGTTGGTGTCAACCTTTCATAGAGGTCAGGGATGTCAAAACAAAGAGACGGTTAAACGACAGACAATGGAAAGAACACATCTTCTGAGTGGATCTGTCTCTTTAAACCCTTAAAAAGTGTATTCATAGATATCTTAAAAAACACAGAAATGAGAGAAGAGTGTTATGGAGAGTTGAAATGAAAAAAGGTGCGTGCTTTCGCAGCATCAGTGGTTTGTGGAGCCGGAGGCCCCCCTGTCTCCCTGTCTGGCCAAGATATGAGAGAAGGCCCACTCCCTGTCCGGCCACAGCAGGAGCCATAGCTGCCTGCTGACATACCTACTTTAATTGTTAGTATTAAATCACTTGCACTTCAACTCAAGATGCTATCTGCCAGCCTGTTGAGATCTTATACGGTAGAGAGTGTGCGCTGCTTAAACGAGAAACACCCCGGAGTGACACACAGATATTCACTGTAAGCCTCACACACACACACACACAGACAGTAAGGTGTGTTCATGATCACACACATGCTGTTAGATTAAACAGACACACATACCCACACACACGCTGACACAATGGAGGCCTGTGTTGGACTGATTGTCAGTGGACTGGACGGACAGGCAATCGGACTCCACCCCAGACCGCTGCAGGCCACCCGTCAGTAACCAAGCACACCACACCACCAGCTGTTTGCTTTAGGAAGGCGGCTCAAAGCCAATTAAAATACACTTAGTGCTGTGTCCGACTTGTGTTTGGAGAGATAATATATGTCCAGGAGTCCAGTCAACACGGTGAGAGTGAGCTGGTAGGAAGCACTCCGCATCATTGTCTCAGAATCCAGCAAGTCATTATCGCGCAGACAAGATACTTATCTTTGGCTGATTACTAAAGCAGAAAAAAAAAACAGACCAGCACTTCATTCCAATTTTAAGCCTTCAAGAAATACAAATATTATCTTTTGTTTCATTGTTCAGCCATGTTTAAAAGCTGCTTTAAAATACATCTCTACATTAGGCAATATAAAGATATCACTTAACTGTCAAAACAGGGTCAATGGCCAACCCGCAGATGTTATTCCCTCAAAAAATCTAGAAAGAAAAAAAAAGGCTGAAAGTGTGACTGAAAACATTTATCATCCAAAATTAGCAGCCTAATAGACAAATGTGAAACACATGGCGTTACCACTGCATGTGAAAAACCCATACGGGGACGGACAATACGCAGGGAGCGTTGGAGCAACACACACACAGACGCAGAGGGCAGAGGGTGCTGATATGAGTGGTGGTGAGTGGTGAGCAGAGACGGGAGCTCCATGTCTGTTCAGTGTGTTTTAAGAGTGTTTAAATGAGTGAAAAGTCAGTTATGGCTTCCAGATGGGGGCCGGTTTGATCCGGATCATTCTGACAGGCCTGGACTTTGATGTGCTGCTGCCTATTACTGACATTACAGGGAGACAGGCATATTTCTCCCTAATCACTTCCAACTCGTGGAACTGGCCACACCAGAACAATGTGTTAGTGTGTGTGTGCATGCGTGTGCAAATGTGTGAGCCTTGTACTACTTGTTGCATTTGGTGTACTTTAGCAAAAGGGAATGTATGATGAGCATGCAGTACTGCTTTTGTCCCATGCAAACTAAACGCTGCATTTATGTACCCATTGATACCAAAACCTGCTGTGATCAGGGATGTCTTTGTTTGAGCTTAGGTTTATTTTGATCTGATAGTAAACGTCCTCTTTACATTTCATCGTAAAGTTTCCAATGAAAAGCACAGCACAGGACAAGAGCTGAGAGTATAATGGCTTCATTTATGCCGAGAGTAGAATTCCCTTGGAAACATCCATCTTGTCAGGCAGGTTAAATATAGTCCAGACAGACAGACAAGAAGGGAATAATTCCTCCACTTCCCTCTCCACCCACACTCCCCAGTAAGCCCAGTGGAAGTCATTTCTCAGTGACCACAGAGGAGGAGGACCAAAGGGGAAAAGGAGCGCCACTGTGCTCCTCACTAATCACTCTGTGAACCTGAGACCACCCCTCCACTACCCCTATGCTCTGCAATGCAAAAGCCTTCTCTTTTTCTCCACCTCCTCCTCTTCGTCTGGTTTTTTTTTTTTTTTTGGTTGGACTTTGGAGAGGGCTGAAGAGTGGAGGAGTGAATCGGGCCGAAGTTCCCCCTCTTTATCTCCCGAAGGCAAGGGAATGCCAAGGGGCCAGCACTTTGGAATCCACTTTTTGTCTCTCTCTTCGGGAGAGCTGGGCTGAGTCCACTTGGAGCAGCACAGGGAAGCATTCAGAGCAAAGTCTGGAGGGCCCTTCAGCAGACAATGGAGCAGCCTGGGGACAAAGTGAGTCCTTGATGAGGGATCTGTGGAGAGGTGCAGGTGTCTGAGGTGAAGAACAGTCTCTTGGGAGAGACCCACTTATCTTCAGCAGCTTCTCTCCTCTCTTCTTCTCTCTTATCCTCTCTTCCACCGTTACCGTCCCTTGGTCACATTCCTCTAAACAAGAGCTTCTTTAGGTTCTTAAAATACATGTGAAATGGGCATACACCTCACTTTGCTATGCTTAAACGCCACAAATGTGTGTGGATCCTAAACATGGACATGGGCAAAGAGACTTGGTCTAACCCATGCCAAGGATGGAGACAGGAAAAGGCCTTTGACCCCAGGGCTTCACTCTACATTCCTGGTAATTGCACTCCATCATACTTTGTGCCGGAAAAAGAAAACATCTAAATAAACCCTGTCAAACCATGTTGTCCATCTGTCGGCAGATAAGATGAAGAAAACAAGCCATGTTCTATAAACACAAACATAAGGGCTCACAAATCAGCGGTCACGGTCAGCAAAACCATAAATTAGCCTAGGAAACATTTTTAGCGTCTGAGCCGGACAGTGAAAGGGTAGGACAACCCGCTGTTTAAAATCTCATCACTGCTGTCATTGAGGGCTGCGCACTGTGAAACAACACTGGGATAACACCGACATGAGCTGGAAAGAGAGAGAACAACAAAGATGTGACCACTAAACTGCCGGATGGGATAGCCTATGATGGCAGGGCTGGGTTACCCGGCAGCAGTGAAAACTTCAGAAAAGCACAGGAGAGAGAGAAGGAAAAAAAACAAAACAGGTCAGAGCCCCCTAGTGGGAAGACTTCAAGTAGTTCTTGCACATTCAGTGGAAAGGGAGATTTCTACTACATCAAAAGAGTTTTGTATTTGCGTATTTTCAACTGTTTTCTCGGGTCTTTCAAGTCTTTTTTCTTTGACAAATCTAGACTGATTTATAAATTTGCATCATTTAGTTTGGGGTTGCACATCAGAAAATAAATGAATGTTTTGTTTACAATCTTTTCTCTCTAAATTAGTTTAAGTGTCCTGACATATTGAGGAATATCTCATACAGAATAACAAATGAATCATTCAAACATTCATTCGACATTGCTTTTTCCTTTTATATTACAACGCGAAAGAGCCCCTGGGAAGACATTACCTTTGTACAAGAGCTCCTGCTACATGAAATGACAAATTGACAATGCTCTGAGGAGAAAGCTATGTTTATATGCTACTCCGACTCGCCTGGTTGTGACATGCAGGGCCTCTGACTCTTTTTTTTTACAACCAGATTTATCTTATTTTCCCAACTTATTTTCATATCTATTTCCTTTTCTTTGTGAATTAGGCAAGTCAATAAGGCGGCAGGGTCCTGTGCATAGAGTGAAATCAGCTGGAATTGCCACATTAAAGAATGCAGGCGAGGTGTAGCCGGGGCCATCCTCCTGGATTTGGGCAAATTCAGCTGATGCAAAACAAGGAATTAATTTGAGGGGAGCGGCTTGCGTGCTGAGCTTGGCGCTCTGACAAAGATGAATGGCATCATTCCAAGCGAATGGTAATTTCACTTTTTGTGACAGTGCTTTAGAGCAAAAGCGACTCAGGACGCACAAAGCATTTGCAATCCCATTGAGGGCCCTTGGTACCTGCCTATCAGACACTGCACATTGTTTACCAATCATCTGATATTGATTGGTTTCAGACTAAAGTTTGAAGATGAATTAGAGTGGGAGAAGGTTAAGTCCTAACCTTGAAAGATTTAGTGTCCATTCAGCCCGCGTGTAGGACTCTCCTCAGCTCTCTCAGAGAATAGAGAACTTTTAAATTCAATAGGGGTTGGTAGACACAAAACGTGTCACATTCACCAAGTGAATCCACTGGAAGAAACGCAGAAGAACACCCAAAAAGCATAATCTTTCTCCCCAGTTGATAGAAATGGTAATTGCATGTGTTGGATTATACTTTGAAGCCAAGGCCTCGGTCGGACAGACCGCCTATTTAGGTTAAAAAAGGGGCAACAAAACAGCTCCTTCTTAATGCTTTTGTTCACTTCTCTACCCTTTTAAATGTTTACTGAAAAAGAGCCTTCAAATCCACTCTCCGTCTCCTGAACAATGTGGCACCTATCACTCTTGGGTGCATGGACACATTGTTTGGGTGAATCATTGATATGAAGGGATCATTCCCATGAATCATTTTCTATTTAACATTCAAATTCTCAGGAATCCAATTGTATCCTCTTGAGATGGACAAAACCATTATCTAAATAGTGTTACTTTTGAACAATAGATCGAGCAGTATCAACAATATAGTCAAACTAAAACTACTTCTTTCATTTAAACCCTCACTACTTAGTTGTTCTTCCTCATGTTTAGATGGTACTCTGCAGCTCTTACAGCCACAAACAAATGATAAGGCACCACAGGACACCCAGAGCTTCCATTTTCACATGCTGCAGAAGAGATGTTCCTATAATCTGACATTCATATTTTGACATTTTGACAGAGCCAGCAGCATGTTGCTACCAGGGTAAGGTCCCCTCAGCTTGTTGGGATGTACCATCTCCCAGCATGGGGTTGGAGCTCTAAATGGACCACTGGGCCACCCAACACAGCTGGGCCACACCACTTAACATCCCCCTCCTGCCCCCATCCAGCTGACAAGTCCTCTGGTCCTCTCCGAGGCTCTCCAGCCCACTCGACCTCCTGACACAGCACAAAGTAAGCGCAAGCGGCACTAACCCCGCAAGATACCTAGGTCAGAGATCACATTAGGAGAGTGCACGCATTGGCTCACGGTCTGACAGGGAGAAGAGAGAGCAAACACCATCTCTGTGCTGATGAAGTGAATAATTCTGTCATGTGTTAAAGATCCCTTTAACAACTTAAACAGGACCAAAGGAAAAAGCCTGTGGGGTCCAAACAAACACTAAAAGAGTCATATTTGGAAATGTGAAAAAAGAAAGTGAAGTCCTAAGAACTCAGACTACAGATTCAGAATTTTGTGTGGATAATTGTCTGAACACTTCATTCAAACATCTCTTCAGTGCAAATGCCAGCCACTGAGTTTGGGTTTCTAAAGGTTACAGGGTCTGTGTCAGTGAAGTAGTGCTAATGTAGACAGAACAGAGCTGCAGAGGGTAAAAATAACAGGGCAGCAGGCCTCAGGGTCTGAGTGCATTTGTAAATGATTTGTTAATGAAAAATTAATATGATGACTAACTGGGGGAATAACTCTAGGACATACTCAAAGTCACAAGTGTACTGTAAGTGGCAAAGTGTTGCTTGGCAACAATCTTGTTCCAGTAAAATTGCAGAACAAGTTGTTTTGTTGGATAAATGAATTATGACCAAATAAAACTCTTTGCAATATCAATGTTGAGGTTATGCTATTGTACTGAATATCATCACAGATGGTATTATTTTTGGGACAGTTGTGCTGATATTCAGTAGAACAGTACATGCTTGAGTGTGATGTTTTTGGAGTAATAATGATTGACAGACATCATGCAAAAAGGTGGCTTTTTCCGTACAATGGACCAAGTAATAACATTAAATTGTAAATATAACACCCTTAATTCGTACTAAGTACCTATAGTTTTCTGTCACATAATGTAAGCAAACACACACACACACACACACACCACACACACACACACACACACACACACACACACACACACACACACACACACATTCAGGCCTCAGGGCTTAGCTAACCCTCCCAGCCTGGCCGGCCCTCAGCCCTGAATGTGTGCAGCACTTAAACTTTCCCCTTTTCAAACAGTGGAGGACAAAGAGAGGACCACATCAGTGGCCTGCTGATCGTCCTCACAGACGGCTGAATGTGGACAACGGGCAGGTCCCTGAGCCAGTCACCACATAATGTCCTCATGTCCCCCCATCATCCGAGTACTGAGTTCTGGCCTGCATGCAGCGTATTTGTGCTCCCTCTCATGTGAGACTAGATAGATGACAATTCTTTGGAGAGAAGGCAGTTAGAAGGAGTGAAAGCGAGGGGTGGGGTAGAGGGGCCTGGTGCTGCAGCTGTCCCAATGGCCACGTCCACCCCCTGAATCCCCTAACCACCCAACACCACCACCACCACCAGCCCCCCCACCCACCAGCAGCAGGTTTCTCCCTACAGAGGAAGAAAAAAAAACACGCTTCATTACGTCCTCTCTCCCCAGAGCAGCTAGGGGCCTTTCAGTGTAGATAAGCCTCTTAGACATGAAGTAGCGCTCAGAGCAGCGTTTGAGTGACAGCAGGAAGGTTTAGCCATTCAGTGGACAATGCTCACATTCTCTGGCTTTAATCTAGGAGGCGGACAATGATCTGTTTTTTAAGGCCTCATCTCCTCTGCTTTTCCCACAGCAGTAGGTGACTGGCACAAGGAAGAGAAAAAGAGACAGAGCGGGCCAAGGGCCGGCCGGGAGAGCGCGCCGCTATCTCTTGAGGCCTCATGTTTCCTTGACAGTCCAGACTGAGGTGGGACAAGAGGGAGGGGGAGGTAAAGTTGACGGAAGGCAAAGCGCATCAATCACACACATACACACTCACATGCATGGGCACAAAACAATCAGCCGGTGATGGTTGAGTGCGTCTGTGTGAGGGGAAGGCAGGTGAGAAGCCTGGTGGTGACGTGGCTTAGTGTAGAGCTTTGTTATTCTTATCTGCTCTGACCACTGACATCCACCCCTCCTCGGCCATTGTGTGCGTTTCTATGATGTATTCATACAAACGCTAATGCTCGGGCAACTGGGGAAAAAGAAGTGTGGCCGTGTGAAGGGATATCCAAACAATATCTCTTGTTTTGATTTTGTGATACCAAGTAACCTTTCGCAGCCCTCGGAACCTGAATCTGCTTTGATGATTACATCATTACATATTAAATGTTAACATATTTTCAACTTGTATATGAGGGATCTTGTTTCATGATGGGATGTAATAAAAGTTACTTATTTGACTAGTTTAGTGTGATGTAGGCCAGCTGTCAGTTGTTGTTTTTTAAACACAGGCATTATGGATGATGTGTAAAAAAATAAAAAAAAATAAAACATGATTTAACATTATTATGCACAAGAAAATTATTTTCCTTTGAGTAGAAATATTTATTGATGTTGTTGCATTTTATCGGATAAAGAAGATATCTCCAAGGATGTGAGCAAGTACCCACATATTAAGAGCCAACAGTAACAAATAATACAAGTAGGGACTAGACGGTGTCAATTTGCCAAAGAGGTAGGTGGATTATTTAAGAATCACCTCACACTTCGACTGGTTTGTTTTCCTCTGTGGAGAGTATAAACATCCACACCTCAGCCACAATAAACAGACACTATGTACTACTGAGAAAGAGAGAGAGAGAGAGAGAGAGGGAGAAGCTGAGCTGAAGCTATCCAAATAGACATGTATGTGTATGTGCGTGTGTGCATGTGCGTGTGTGTGTGTGTGAACAGGAGGCCAACGTACGGAAACATGTCCTTCAAGAGACAAGGCCTTAAAAGGCCCTTAGTGTTTGACTCAAGTGTCAATCACAGGACTACTTATTACTCTAATTGGATTATTACTAGAGTTTAGCCATGCACTGTGCCTCTCTGGTTTTACACATGGCAGTGCCAGTAACTCAAGCTGGTAACTGTATGCAGAACGGATAGAAAAGGGGAAAGAAAAATGAGTCTTAGTAAAAGTGGATGAGCCAGTGGAATAACACTTGGAAGTATTTGTAATGTAAATGAAACATAAACGGTGTAACTCATTTTGGAAGTGATGTGGTCAATTTTACAACTATTGAAATATTTGGGGGCTACACAGTGGTGCAGTGGTTAGCCCTGTTGCCTCACAGCAAGGAGGTTCCTGGTTCAAATCCCTGTCACACAGTGCATCTTTGAGTGGAGTTTGCATGTTCTCAGAGTACTCTGGTATTCCTCCCACAGTCCAAAGACATGCTTGTTAGGTTAATTGGTGAATCTAAAATTGCCTGTGGATGTACATGTGAGTGTGGCTGGTCGTCTCTATAAGTCAGACCTGTGACTGACTGGTGACGAGTCCAGGGTGTACCCAACCTCTTGCTCAATGACAGTTGGGACCGGCTCCGGCCCCAGGCCCGGGATCCTGAACGGAAAAGCAGCATAGATAATGGATGGATGAATGAAATACTTGGTGCCACATATATGTTAAATGTGACTATTTGATGTTTAATAAGACAAACTGCTGTGTATAAGAAGGTGATAGATGTGTGAGTGTGTGTGTAAAGATTGAGCGTGGCAGCAAGCACATAAAACAGCCCAGAGACTTAAACAAACTTTAGTCTTCTCCTAACACCTCCATATTTACCTTTAACCCCTCAAATCGGCCATTCTCATCATTACTGTCTTTCTATACGTGTTAGGTATTTGACAGCCCAGTATGGATTTTTCCAGCTTATATGTTTTCAGACCACACAGTCAATTTTGAGTTGATGTTACGTGATGTCAGGTTAAGGATGTCAAGTCTGCACTCAGGTGAGAACATCTCTAACACTTTGGAATATGAATGTGTGTGTCCCAGTCACCACTCGTTTTTTGGGTTTTTAAAAAAAAAAACAGCAGCACCATAAAGAAACTCACACAAACACAGACACAAATCCTCAACAGCCATCTGGTCCGTCCTCAGCACCTCAAACTAACATGCCTCCCCTCTCTTACGTCCTTAGTGCCATTAATCTCACACACCTCATCACAGTCCCGCCACCTCGACCCCAAAGATCTCATATCCTCCACACACCTTTACCTCCTTTCAGGGCCCAGCCACGTTTCTGAAATCCCACAACTAATAACTTCTGTGCATGTTCTGACTTACTGGACTTGTTAACAATCCCACCTGCCACTAATTATCAAGGCCAGGTATTGTAAACCAGGACTCTACCCATAGGAGACCCAGAATGTATCAAGACATGTGTTATCCTTTTCTTTTTTTTCCATCTCATCCAATTCATTTTTTTGTTTTTTTTTGCTATCCTCTTATCACATCCATGTACAGTACGTAAAATGATTGTACCACATTAGTAAAAACATTGTGTGAACAGCGTCACACTGTTGTTTTTGTGTATCTAATCATTCATTTGGCTCCACCAGCATCAATAGTTCAGCATCTTCACTGGGGCTGGCCTGATGCCAAGCAAAACATTTTCCTGAACACTTGCTTCTTTGTGTGTGCCAAATCAGTAGAAGTCACAGTTTCAGTGAAGTTCTATATAAGGTAATATGTCCTGTTTTTGCAGTGCGAAGTTTGCCATCTTTACTGCAATTAATAGTTTTATTTAATAACTGTGATTCTAATTAATGGTGTACTATTTTCAAGAAAGGTGTGCTGAGACACTTCATGTGAGAGTGTGCGTCCTAAATCATAACTTGACTTAAAAAAATATATGTTAACAGCACTGACATCCAAGAAACAGACTTAACCCTTCAGGAATTGACAACTTGTCCAGCAGGCATGTGGGATCAGACGATCTGCTTCATGACGGAAATGAACGTGTAAATACACTGCAGAAAGAAAAGAGGTTGTGTGTGTGTGTGTGTGTGTGTGTGTGTGTGTGTGTGTGTGTGTGTGTGTGTGTGTGTGTGTGTGTGTGTGTGTGTGTGTGTGTGTGTGTGTGTGTGTGTGTGTGTGTGTGTGAAAATGGGAAAGAAAGACACAGTCAGAGAGTGAGATAGACGTATCAGAAGACAGACGGACAGAGAGACAGATTGGGCAATTAGGCAAACACACAGAGGTAGATCGTTCCATTACACAGAGAGGCTGACATGGCGGCGATTGAGACAATGGGCCCCTTCACTACACTACTAAGTGTTTATGTCCCATGTCAGTCTGCATCACCAGTGTCCCCCTGACTGCTCCCAGCTGACGCCTGCGCACACACACATGCATACACACACACACACACACACACACACACACACACACACACACACACACACACACACACACATGCATGCACGCACACACACCTCTATGACCTCGAAGGCAGAACTTGAACATGCTTGCACACTCCTGCTTTGCCTTCTGTCACATGTCAGGATATCATGTCCCATGCTGGCATGTAGTCTTTACACCGTGTGTGTGTGTGTGGGAGAGAGAGAGAGAGAGAGAGAGAGAGAGAGAGAGAAAAAAAACAAGAGAGTTTAAGTGTGCAGGATAGGTGAAATGAATGGACTTCTGTTAAACTGCTCCTAATGACTTTATTAAGAGATGTTGTGTTTAACGTCAGGAAACACCAGTCATGTATGTCGCCAGCAGCATCCGAGGTTAGGGCACTTTCTCTCATGTCCTCTGAGCTCAGTTCAACCCCCAAAATAATCCTCTACCTCACCACAACTTCCTTGTTTTGATTCAGATATTTGGTTCACAGGTAAGGTAAATGTAGTAGACCGGGCGGACAAAGAAGAGGTCTTTCTGTCTTATCCTTCTCTCCTGCTCTCCTCTCCTATTTCCTCCTAAAATCACATCAGTCTTCATCATTATTGTGCTTTTTTTTCTTCACCCTTGCCCCCCCCCCCCTTCCTCAGCTCATTTCCCTCTACCCTGTTCTCTGATACCAGTGCATAAAACACACCAAAAGTTTTCACTGGAGCTGGGTAATGAGGGAGACCTTTGACCTTGCCTTGATGACTTCCATACCTGTGCATGTGCAGGAATACGTATGGCTGTGTAAATGTGTATGTGATGTGTGTGTGTGCATGTGTGTGTTTGCAGATGGCGGCTGACAGCGACATGACTAATGAGGGCTCAGGAAAGAAATAATAGGTGGGAATTATAACACAAAAAAGGTACAAGCATGAAGAAAAAAGGAAGAACAAATGGCAAAGCATTGGGAAGGAAGATAAAGGAAAACAAGGGAATAAGAAAGTTTAAGCCGAACAGAGGGGTTGAATGATTTGAAAACTATAGGAAACAAAGAGGCCGGAAAACATAAAGTTTGTTGTGTTTCATACACCAAACATGGTAAGCATGCTAATGCAGGCAAGATGATTTCCCTATTGACTCAATAAAGAGCAACTAAAAAATCACTGTATATCATTTATGTTCACTGTAAAAGCCACGGAAGGAGATACTGGTTTAAATAAATAAGGATTAAATTCTGCATTTCTCTGTCTTTTTCTGTTGATTTTTCCCATCCAAGATAAATATTGTGAGGGACATACAGGTCATGTAGCATGCATCGCTGGTATCATGCTATCTATCAAATATCTGTAAAAAAAAAACTTGAATACACATTTTGTTTCTGCAACCATTATGGGTAAAATCACAACTTTGACCTAAAATTACCTATGCAAAGTAGTACATATTGCCAATTTACATCCATGTAAAGTTACATTTTTGTATCTCTAATTTGTCTGAAATTGCGGTCAATCTAAAAGATTGTCTCAGTGTAAACCAAAGAATCCGAGATTTGTTTCCCTAATTGAAACGGCTTAGAAAAAAAAATGGCAATCGAAAGACATTTGATCCCACAGCGGAAACCAGACTTAGTTGGGCAGCATGACCTGAGCAGCACATTTGGGTGTCTGGCAACACCAGCCTGCAACTGTCACAGTCAGGGTCAGAGGTCATCATGTGTAGACAGAGCAGAACTTCCTAATTATACATGATAAATGTAATCACACACAGGAAGCATTTCTCTCCACTATTTGCAGGATTAACCTTGTCAGATGTGCTAAGCTGGCAACCAAGAAAAAAAAGGTGTCCCCTTTTTAAGTGTATTTGTTTTGCTTTAAAAAAAAATACGGGTTAGAAATGATAATTTCACATTCATCAATGAGGTATTATTTTTGTATAGAGCTATGTGAGTTTGATGAATCAGGAAACGACAAGAGAAACCAAAGCAAACCTTTTTCCATCAGGCTGTGTGTTGTGATAATGATACTATCTGGCTCCGACAGATCTCTTGAGTGAACCCTGCACTACTGCTGGATCAGATCAGTGGCCATAACGTCTCACTGCAGCAGGAGGGTCTCAATGCAATGACACAAAACATGGCGCCAAGACAGAAGCGAGACAGATGGACAAATAGACAGACGTGCACAGACATCCTGTCTCGAACCACAAATAGATACAACAATTAAGTCAGGTCTGGTCATTTTCATTTGGCTGACCTTCGCCCCTCACCTCCTACACATGTAAGGAGACAAATTACTACTGCTGTTGGATTTGGCCAAAAGCTTGAATGCAAGAGAACATGCAGTGTGAAGGCTGGGACAGAGGACATAAATCATACCTGTACTTGATCTGTGGGGCGCTAGGCTGGCTGACGGTGTGACAGCTAGCATGCACCCTGTGACTCTGAGCCCAGAAGGGGATACAATTGGTCTCTCTTTTAGCAAGTCCAGCCGGATTTTCAAAGGTGTGTAAATCTGGCTACGTATGTGCTGAATTTTGCCTTTTAAGTGAGTGTGAATAATCATAAAATAAAACCAAGGTAGACATTTGTCTTAAT
Organism: Labrus bergylta; assembly: GCF_963930695.1. Classification (NCBI taxonomy): domain Eukaryota; kingdom Metazoa; phylum Chordata; class Actinopteri; order Labriformes; family Labridae; genus Labrus; species Labrus bergylta. The sequence continues at coordinate 12,441,563 of NC_089205.1, read as the reverse complement.
GCTGAAAAGAGAAGAGGCAGTTCAAAAAACAAATTGTAACGATGCCTTTCTTAATAGTGTAATGGTGATAATTAGATATTGGCTATACAATTACAGCTTTATCTCGAATGTGGTCAGTGGGGGCAGCATGTGGCATCTGTCATTGTGACAATCAATTAAAGAGAAATTAACATATTTTGCCCTAAATACTACCTTTAGTAATAATAATTGCAATTGTTTTCTGCTGTTACTGTCGCTATAGACCTAACACATCTGGTTCAAGCTGCGGGATGAAAGCCTAGCTTTGTCAGTAGTGGATTTTGGCACCGTGCACTGCAACGATTTCAGCGAGTTGTCAACACATGTCAGACGTGTTCTTGTCGTAAGAGAAACTGAATTGGAACCAAACCCTATGGATCCCCCTGCTCTTCTCTTAACAGAAAACCTTAAGCCATAAGTCCAACTGAGATGTTTCTACTTGTTTTCATTGGCTGTCATGTTTCCAATGCCTTTTCCCACCTGCTATATACTGCTATATGGTCTGCTCACTGTTGAAGGAAAACAATGTACTGTATGTGTCAGTGACAGTACAGGAGCACCAGCTTACTCTGAAGTTGCATGAACAGCACATACATCCAATGCTTATTCCACAAAAACATGACCATAAGGATAGTCTCTGTTGCCCCGGACGACATTACTATGTTACATCAGAAAGTGCCCTTAAAAGTTTCCACCAATGTAATTTGTACAGTTTAGATCCTGACTTTGTTTTCTTCCTTTCAAAGCCAGTTTGAAACCCCCAGAGGTGGCTAGTCTCCAGGCTAGGCCAAATCAGAATTGCATTAACAACCACAGAGCATTTCATCAGAGGCGGCAGGGCCCCCGTGGTCCAGCACACCTGTAATAGAGTTTCCCCTCTCACAGATGCAAAAAAAACAAACATTTTAACTCCTATATTTATTGAAGGTTTTATCTGCTTCTGCCTGCACGCAACTGTGCTGCTGCAACTGATCAAATCAGGTCGAACAAATTGAATTTGCGGAGAAAAAGGATCAAATGCGAGCACCCACAATAAACATAACAGCGGCCTGATCCACGCTGAACAGCCCTGGCATAGTGATAGTATTGGATTAGCAAAGGAACATAGAAAAGAAGAAAAGGATGTGTAGAAAATACAAGCTGACTCCTTCGCTCTGCTTTCCCCTCGCTGCTCTGCTCCTCTGTGCAGGAATTACCAACGACAGTATGCAAGTCAGGAAATAGACGAAGGGAAAACGTTTAAGAGTAAAAAAAAAGAAAAGAAAAGGTATTAGATTACTGTGAATTCAACTATATTGTTCATGCATGCCAATCTCAACATTGGAGTACATGGAAGGTTAAAGGGAATAGATGTAATTCATCTTTCAAACTACCACACCCTTCAATAACTCTCTACCTTGCCCAATTCATCTAAAAACCATCTTAGAACAAATCAACACTTAAGTCCGTTATTCTCACTACGGAATACATGTACAAGTATCAAGATTCAAACATTCAGTAAGGGGGGATATGTTCCTGTATGTTATTCAAATAAACAGAGACAGCGATGTCTGGGATGAACTGGTGTGTGAAACTCAGGGGACGGAGAGAAAGTGAGAGAGAGAATGAGAGTGAGAGAACAGAGAGAGACACTAAGGGGCCTGACTGCCTGACAGACAGGCAGGCAGATGGACAGGAACTTGGCATTAGGGAATATGATTCTGCCAGAGAGTGATCCATAAAGACTGGAGGAGGTCGAAGGGCACACTCTCTGTAATGACTCATCATCACTCAGTGGTGTCCATGCTGCGATGGTGTGTGCGTATTTTGGGTCTGTGTGTGTGTGTGTGTGTGTGTGTGTGGGGGTGTGTATGTGTCTGTGGATCTGCTGAGAGATAACGCAGGATAAACGACCGGTCCTGCTATTCTAGGCCTCTAGGGAGAAAAGAGAGATCATTCAGTTTTGTTTTTTTGACCAGAGCTCTGGCCAAATACTGTCTCCCACAACATCAATTCATCCCCTTTTCAATAATGAGGGGGTGGGGGACATTTTTTAAAAGTTTGAGGGAAAACATTGGTGAGAAAGTGAAAATGACATCCACTTGGTTATGAAATATAATAAATGTCAGAAAAAGCGTCTGGAATTCCCTCTGTGTTTGACTTTCTTGGGGCTGGGTAAACACCACTGGACGGACCTCACCGTGGCAGCTGTTCCCGTGGTACCGTGGTGGGCAGCGGAGGCGGAGGCGGAGCCACAGGGGAGTTGTGGCGTTTTCATGAACTGAATTTTTTTTTTTATTCACAGCCAGTCATTACTTTTACTGCAGCGCAGCCTGAACTGACCACTAAAAGGGCGGTGCGGACTGCCAACACCTTGTATATGGAATTCATAAAACAATAGCTCACACTAAAATCCCCTCGCTGCATTCTCAATCACGCTGCTATGGCAGTGACTGTGTCTGCGTGCATCTATGTGCACGCACATGCAGGAGGCCGTATTTCTTGATTTGCTGCATCAGATGCATATCTCCATTTCTTAGCAGCTGACAGCCTGTTTGTCATCCACTCCACAGCTGAGAACTGACCTTCAGCAGCATAACTACTTTTATCCTGCTGTACCCCCTCCTCTTCCCTACATCTCTGCGTCTTCATTGCCTCTCTCACTCTGTCTCTCTCAACCCTGCCTCCCTTCTACTTCTCCCTCACTTTTTTTTTTTTTTGCACTCTCCCCTTCTCCTGCTTTTGTCATTGATCGCTGATGCGATTGGCTGCCTCCATGCTCAGTAATGACCTGCCCTGGTAGCCAGCCGGCTGCTCCGCTCGGCCCCTCGTAGATTGAACTGTCAGATGGCAGCGATTGATAGCTGGGCAGAAAGACACAGACCCGCACCTGCAGTGTCCCACCCTTCTCTGCCCTCCCAATGGTCTGTCCGGTTCTACTCAGTCTGCACAGGTGGATGTTCACGTATGTGAGTCCAAATTTCCTCTAAGGATGGATAAATATTCAAACGTCTGTAGGTGCATTATGGGTGCATATAAATCTTCACTCTCATGATTGTATTACTTTCTCCTGAGGGTATGCATGGATTCTATCCCTGCTGCAGAGGCGTATGAGAAGGATTGGAGAGAGGGAGTGTACGATGGGCTAAGGAGATTGGACTCTAGATAAAAAAAAAAAGCAGGATTTGGCCTGGGTTGGCATGGCGAGAAATGGCACTGTATGTGTATGCTTCAGTGAGCATAATCAACGTCACTGCACCATTGAATCGACTGTGTCCATGTGAAACCAAGTGGGCATATCATATAACAAACAACACAGTAATTTCCTGAATCTAACCAGCTCGATGCCCAGACTTAACCAAAGTGCGACTATTTCACATAACTGAAAGCTGCTGTTTGGTTATGTTAATGGTAACAAAACTACTGCGTAGAAATACTTATTGAACATGATAAATTAAATGAAACTGTTCAAGTCAAATGTATTTACTATTATTCAGCAGTAGATATTTTTCTGTATATTTTTCTGATTATCGATTAGGGAACTTATCAACAGTCAGGTAGAGGTCATTTCAAAGTCCGCAGGGAGGCTTAGTCTAGCTGCAGCCATGTTAGAAAACGTGTGTCCTCGTAAATGATCACAAAAATTAAGAATCATCTCTGTTAGAAGTTACAATACAAGAGTAGGTCAATAAAAAACTTTAAGTAGCCTAATCCGACAAGAAGATCCAGAGCAGGCCAATGACAGGGTGTATGAGGCTACCCAGGGTGTCAAGAGAATATGAGAGAAAAGAAAGAAGAAAAAGCATTAAGAATAATGATGAAAATGCAGAATCTTACACTCAAGACACACTGTTTACATTTGCATCACTTCTATACAAGCAAAGCGCAGCAAATTCGCTTTAAGGACCTTGTAAAGTTGAAAAAAAATGTAAATTCTGCCAAATCTGAAAATAACAGAACTAACCACAGTTCGCTCCACTACTTACACAACAGAATGTAATCATTATTTGTCTGCAGTGCTAAACTCTGCTGCCCCCTGCTCTTCTTTATTACTATATTAGTTATGATTGCACCCATAATCATTCACTTATTCTACTGTTCACACTCCATGCGAGAGGATCAGAAGAAATGCCTTTAAATGCTAACACATGTTCTGTCCTCGAACAGAGATGTGTGGGGTGTTTGGTCTGCTCTCCCTCTGTCTGTCTGTCTGTTGAAGCCCAGAGCAGCGGGCCCACGCGGCTGTCCCGTGTTGTACTTGGCCGGCCGTCTGCTAACTGTCAGCGCAGTATCTCCTTACACTGATGAATGGGAAGTTTCCAGACCTTTCCCAAAGCTTTTCGTTCCCTTGTTCCAACGCTTCATCCAACTGCTGAAAAAGAGGAGGAAAAAAAAAAAAAGGGTGCCTCCGCCTGCCTACCCACCAGCCTCATGCAACGGGAGCGCCAACACAAGATTGGGCATGGAGGCTAAATTTCAAATGTCCCTTCATAAAGGGAGAAAGAGAGATAAAGAGAGGGAGGGAGATAAAGCGTGAAAGAGACATGGAAGAAAAAGGGAGAATAAACACAAACGAGAAAAGCAAGAAATGTGGTGGGAGAGCAAGTGAAAGAAACTTGAAGAGAAGAGAGACAGAAGATGCAAGGAGTATAATCCTCTGAACAGTGAACATGTGAATATCAGGCCAGTAGGGGTTTGGCGTGGTGTGTGAAACGGAGATAAAATCGATTAGCTTGTCCACTGACCCAGTGAGCAGCAGGGCCCCCGGTTGCCCCAGTCCTGCCACAGCCCTGACAGAGACGTCCAGGCCCAGAGGCCCCCTAGGGGTCCTATCTGGACACTGAGGTGAACAAAGTGGTGCCCTCCTGTCAAACTAAAGCCCTCAAGCAGCAGCAAAACAACAAACCATGCTGCAATGCTTCGCTGCTCTCTGATTCCACAGGAGACACAAAAAGATGTAGTGTGGGCCGCTGAATGAGGACACTGCGAGTAAGAGCTGGTGCTCCAAATACACAACTAAGGTACTTTTATACGTCAAGGGAAACAACTTTAGTTAATGCAGGATTTCAGCCACCTGAAATTAGCTAATATAAAATAAAGCTACTTTTTTTTTGTTGGGCTGGTTTTAAACCTTAAGTAACATGGTCTCATTAAAGAGTAGGTTAATTAAGCCTAATTAGTAGCTGTTGACTGCCACTTATTAGCTTTGAATTGTTTTTTTTAATGCCATGAAAAAGCACTAATATCACAACTATATAATTTTTTTGTAATATTTTCCTGGAGAAATATGTCTGCTCATTCCATCACGGAAAGCAAAACTCACCTCCTCCATTTATCACTTCCTGTTATCCGCATAAAAAGCTACTGTAGTCTTAGAAACGCCAGCATTGTGTAATTCCAGAAACTATCAGGTATTTATTAGAAACTTCTGAAAGATTTGGCCTGACATACTTCCACCTGCAGACAGGCTCTGATTCCTCTCCTTATCATTTTATCGCCTCTTATTTTCCTCACATGATTTCCTCAGCACCTCTTTGATTCCTGGTCTCATTGTAGTGTATCTGACCTCGGAGGTCACACAGTGGAAAGAAGTGGATGTGTCACCGCTAAGCTCTTCACCGTGTTAGAATAATATTTCAATGGTGCATTTAGGATGCTAACACTAATCAAAACAGGACATCCTGAGGAGGGCCGTGCTCTCTCTTCCCTGGCCCCGCTCACCGGCCGCTTCATGTTTTTGTGTTTGTGGAGGAGCGACAATCCCAGGAAGCCCAGAGAAGGGTTCATCAAAGCTCCGAGCAGGGGGCCCAGTTCTGCAGGATCGCTGGAATGCATCGTGGAAAGGAATCTCTACTGTCCTATTGTTCCCTTGTTTCCTCGGTCTCATCACACGCCGGCACGTCCAGTTCACTTACAGGTAAGCAGCACTAATCAGCCCTGCATTCCTTTCCACGGCCGCATTCTTTCCTCTGCTGCGACCCTGGCTGACCAACAACACACGTGTATAGACACACAGAAGGTGCATGGCTAATACGAACACACACACACACATACACACCGGGGGGGAAGTCATCAACACAGAGCTCAGAGGAAAGGGACATGGTGTTTCCTTTTCACAGACATAGGATTAGGACTGAAGTGAACAAGAAGGGTGCTGGAAAGATGATCCACCTTAAAAAAAGTACAAGTTTGCTGGAAGATGACTCTCCATCCAGAATAATGAAGTTGAGTATATATACTATTTTTTTTTTTATATATATATATATATATATATATATATATATATATAATATACAAATATTTGATACTCCTACTGTAAAATATTTCTGCAAATGCTTTTAAAAATCCTTGATAGAAGCTATTTCAGCAACAGAAGTGCTAAAATAACTTCCACCCAAAATTAAAAATACAACCATATACATTTTGTTTTTTACAGTTTATTAACCTTACTTACCTTACAGTTAACCTACATATGTTGCTAACTGCCTTAAATAACGGATTCACAGCTTTGTCGTGACTTTGTCATATCGGGTATCTAACTGTAACTGTCACTGTTTCATAGCTGCTTCACCGGCGAGACAGCTGCTATCAGATCCAATCAGGTAAACGTGGTGCAGCGCAAACTTCATCAGGAAGGCCAAAGCTTTGATCACTGCTTCTCCCATCATCTCTCCCAGCCTGCGAGAGTGAGAGGTCACTGCTTAATGAGCTTCAGGGCGGAGAGTCTGTGTGTGTGTGTGTGTGTGTGTGTGTGTGTGTGTGTGTGTGTGTGTGTGTGTGTTGTGGCTGAGATGAAAGGTGTACAGGAATCACTCACATAGCACAAAAACACATAAACTTACACAGCTGACTGCTCTGTCCCGTCCTCCCCTTATCAGCTACAGGTGGGCATGACCTGATGGCCCATTTCCTCCTCTCCATTTCTCACTCACTCACTCACTTACTCACTCACTCACTCACTCACTCCTTCCATCCCGCAGGCCAGTCTGCTCCACCCAGGGAGATCCCCCGGCAGAGCTGGAACACACTGTTATCACCACATTCACAAGGCAATTGTTTGGTTATTCCTGTTTATAGCCAAGTGCTCTCTTCAGTGTGTGAGGGCGAAAACAAAAGCAGTTCTCCGTGTCAGCCCTTAATGACAGCGATAACAAAAAAGTCCATAAGCAAATACATGCTTCTACAGTATAGCTTCGCATTGATCTCCAAAATGAGCTTGAGTCTTTGAAAATAGACAATTAAGCTGAAACCGGAATTTTTATATTTATTTTTTTTGTCAAATTGAGTTACTAAGTAATAGAAAGATCATGATGATTATATTGCAGTCAGTCAACTAACACTCAAACAAAACATCATGACTGCATTCTGAAATCAAACGTATCCCACAAAGATTGGCAGCCGGAATAAATTCACATCATGCCTCCTTGTTTATCCTTTGTCCAAATAAAAGCACTCAACAATGTAGTAAAGTGACTTTGTGTAGTTAGCGGTTGTGAGACATGAGGCCAGAGTGTCGGGCCCGGTTTCTACCACCTGCTTCAGGTAATTGATTGGAGTATAAAATGATTGACTTTCTTTAATTAGCTAACAGACATCTCTTCTCAGAGCATGCCAGAAGGAGCGACCGCGTCACGGCGCCTCATTAATAGCCCGCGCAGACCGCAGCATCAGCAATCTGTTGACATTATAACTCCTCAGACATCATAACGACACACAAATCAGTTTGATGTCTGCGTTTACTTTGAAACTCAGCAAAATGTCATTTATCTCGGCGCAATATGTGATGAGAAAATGGCGGCACATCACGCATCTGACACCTACTATGTTTACTCTGTCGAGTGCCTTTTGTTTCCTGCTCTAAAACTCACAAACACACACTCAGCTGGTGCACACATGAAGAAAACCTCCCCTGCAAACACACACACACACAATCTATAAAAATATGCTTAGCTTGGGACTGGGCAGTTGATAATGACCTCAGCCTTGGCACCGCACTGGGCCAGACGGGACTGCCGACAGACTGGAGGCTTTGTGTGGACTCCCTATCTCTAACTCCATGACCTTTGGGGGGGGGGGGGGGGGGGGAGGAGAAAGCTGTAATGCTTTTTTTTATTTAGAAGGGGTAAGGCTCGCTCATTGTTCTGTGTTGGTACGGTTTCCCTGCGGTAAACACACAGCGGTTCCCAGGCTTGACATGTTGCTGCACACCCAACCTTCCTCCCTCCCCTCCCTCCATCCATCGCTTGGTGTTCCCACACTGCCCTGTCTGGGTCGCTGCGCCACAACAGCCCCTAAACAACAACACACACACACACACACACACACACACACACACACACACACACACACACTGTCAACATGAATACACTTACATTAGTGCAACACATGATGAAAGAACAGCTCCACACTTTCACTTTTTTTTTTTTTTTTTTTTTTTACATGCCACAAGGGCAAGATTCAGAAAGGAACACGTTTCAGCTTTTATGCATCATAAAAATTCCTCATTGAGATGATGTACCGAGGTGGATGGAAGCAGGGAGTGCATTTGAGAAGAGGGAGTAGAGATGGGGAGAGAAGCCCTTGGGGCAAGGCCGCTCTGTCAGGGCCTGAGAGAGGGGACCCATGGCGAGGCCTGGAAGCTTTCTTGTTGCTTGGGACAAGGGCCATCCTTCAAGCAGGTGACAACGGGACATAAACAAACTACTAACCTCATCAGCTCTCTGTTTGTAGCCCTGAGAGCAAGTCCCGGACCACTCATTAACATCACAGACCTTCCAAAAGAGCCATTTTCTGAAAGGGGGGGGGGGGGGGGGGGTTCTACCATCATAGGAAAGGAGGAAAGTGGACGGCATGTCAGACAGATGGGGGCGTTGATAGATGAGAGGGCCTGGGTCACATTCGACCCCACCATCCCATATCCAAACACCCTCACAAACAGACACACACACACACACACACACACACACACACACACACACACACACACACACACACACACCGGTGTCCGAGAACATAGCTTAAAAACCCATAAAGGTTTTATGTATGTGAGGATTAGATATGCATTGCACCTGATTTGACAAGCAGCTGCTTTCCTGTTATCAACTACTGTTTGTAAATAAATGTGTTTTCACTGTTTTTCCCCTTCTAATCACATGGCTGGTGTGCATCCAAGGCTTTGTAGTACAAACTACAAGTCACCCTTCTGAAGCAGCCCTCGCACTTCAAGAATTGTACAAACTTTCAATGTACACAGCAAACCAAAACTCAAAAAAAGTCCGCAGTAAGTACATAAATCCTCTATTCAGCCTTTAAAATAAATGACAACTCTGTCAAGACAGAATGGCTAAGGTCATGAAATACTGAGTAAGATGTTCTTTCTCTTATTTTTAAGAAGCGGCACTTAATTCTTATTGAGCATATACAAAATAATTAAATGCCTGTTTCATGTTTGCACTAATAAAAACTTGAAAAAAAAAAAATCATGAACGAAGATAAGAGTTAATCTCTTCATATAGCGCCTCTGTGATTCTTGACCCTGTCCATGACGGAAGGAGATATGGGACATTTGTGTGCGGAGCTTTGGCACCAAGCGGAGCGCCGTGCAAAGAGCACCGCTCCGGGACAACAAGGGCTGTTTAATGGGGTCTCTATTTCACTTTCCTCGCGCCGGCCCGCTCCCTCTCACCTTTTAAATGGGCCGATCTATTAACCGTTTTAATGAGCTCCACCAGACAAACGCGAGATGCATGGCCCATTGCACAATGTGAGGAGGACGACGCGCTTCTCAGCCGCGGAGAGGAGAGGCGCTGACAGACAGCGTGACACCGAGGCCTCTCTCTCTCTCTCTCTCCCTCGCTCTCCCTCCCTGGCACACGCACACCAACAGTATCTGATGATGCGCCAAAAGCAGGGGTGTCCGTTTTGAACATATTAATCTATTAAGGAAAATGAGCCCCACTTTTGGAGACAGCAAAGCCCTATGATTGATGGCTGACAAAATAGTGCGGTCAAAGTGAAAAATGATAAACAAATGGTAGTGTGTGCCTTGGGAAAGAATTTAAAAGCTTTAAATGCTCCATTGCTTCTTGTAAAGCTTCCAAAGCATTTTAATAGAACTTTTCCTTTAGTTTTACATTATTTTACCATGTTAGAAACATTTTAAACACTATTAACAAACTAGAGGTCTGTCAATCACAAGATCACTGTTAGTTTATTGAGTTTGATTAATCCTTAGTCATTCCTAACAATATAGAAAAGACCTCCGTACACGTTATAATCAAGGCCTTTTTTTATTGAGACGCAAATATGCTAAGCGGTCCTTTAATTAGACCAACACCAAGGTAGTGTGGAGCATCAAAGCCCCCTTCCTTCATCCCTCTGTAACCCACAATTCACCGCGGGGTGCGGCCTATATGCGCCTTGGCTATACTTAGTTGGGAAGCTGAGGTGCGTTTTTGTGGCTCACCGCATTACATCTGGACGTGCGGACTAATCAGTCAACCTCCATCAATCACTCTTACGTTTACCACCTCTCCATCACCTCCTCTATTGCTGCATCCACCCCCTATTTTATCACACGACTGCTCTGCAAAGAGGCCCCCGTACATGCCCGTTTTAACACGACTGCTCCGGACAGCCAGGCGGGAGGCACACACTGAACGCATTTACCAGCCGAGCTCTTATGAGGGGTCTGGGAATTTAAATATTCACTGTTGACACTGTGCAGACCTGGCTGGAGGCCAGAGCGGACCCGCTCCTCCGGGGACCACTGAACATTCCCCCGGTCTGACTTTAGATGTAGAAACGTTCGTCTCTTACTTTGAGAATAATAATCGTTAAGAAAGAGGAATGATTCATCATTTAAATATCAGCAATGTTAAGACGGATTGCTCAGACTGTCGAAAAAGTTGATGCAGTTGCTGCCTGTGTCCTTTATCGAAACTCTGCTTGGAAACTTAGTTGCTTGTAACAGTCAACAGAGACCTGGAAGGCCGTGACGAAGAAATTCAAGTGTTTTCTTTCCTGTTAAGATGACAATGTTTGTGAGCGCGCGTGTGCGTGCGTGTGTGCACAAACGTCCTTTTTAAAATGTTTAAATATTTCCAAATAATCGATGAAATCACACAAAAACAGGCCTGGATTCATTTCTTATATTCATCAAACTTCACAAACACATAGGCAGTGTAAACGAATAAAGTTACTTGAATAGGCCGCATGTAGACACATCCCCAACCTGCTGCATATTGGTGTTAAATAATTTAAGGCATGTGTTGCAGCTTTTACACCATATATTTGTAGCTGTGTTTGTATGTAAAAAAAAAAAAATAGCACGAGACAAATAAAATGTAAACAGGAGTCAGCAAACTGAATGTGACTCTCATATTATGATGTCGCTTTTAAAATGTTTGCAATTATCGCAGTGTTTCAGGCCCGTCTCAGTTTCAACCTTCTTTTATTTCTGCAAAGAACACGTGCAGTATAATTTTAGATCAACAATGTGCGTTTGTAAAAAAAACAACAAAAATTCAAAGTAAACCTCAGAGTCAAAGCAGCTTAACACCCAGGCAAAAATATTTGTGCAGCAGCTTTAGAAAGAAGATTGTAATCATTTATTGAGAAAATCAATGCATGAATAGCCTTATCAATCAGCTCCTTGCATAAATCCTAGTTGATTGCGTCCAAGTAATTAAATCGATTTTATGACACGAGTGTTTCGATATTATAACCAATTTAATGAAATACGTTTAAACTTATTATTTTATCCGTAATAAATTTAGTTGGCACAGTCTGAAGACTGACTCCTAAAAGTACATTGTTTTTACATGTTTCAAACTTCGACCTACCTGCGTCGGAAGAATTAAAACGTCAAAGTCTGAATCATATTTGTCAGGGTGCCGTATCATTAAACAATAAACAATCATTACGCACGAATAAGAGCTCGAAACGATCAGCATGACTAACATACTGAAATCAACAAACACACAAAGCTCCTCTTCCCTGAAACATGCCTGTCTACATCCTCAGTTTTCTCGACATTTCTCTCCATCCTTTTTCTCCAAGTTGCTCCCGGCACACTGAGGTGACCGGCAACCCACAGCAGCAGCGTGAAGCAACTGCAACACGACTGCCGATTCACAGGACTACAATCCACTACAATAAACTACAGCGCCCACTACATGCAAGCAGCATGTCCAAAGCTGGAGCGGACGCCCTGCACAAAGTTCTTACGTCGCTCACCAAACTTTAAAGTTTACCCTACTCTCGTGACAGCGATTCTTTTTTTCCTTCGCGAGACTATCTTGATTTTGTCACTCTTAACAGCAGACAGTGAGGATTTGGGTGTACTGGAAGAAATAAATCGTAAGAGAAACTCTTGATAAACGCAGTGATAGCAAGCGACAGTCTCTAGAAATAGAAGATGGCATGTTTAAAGAAGGAACAAAAAAAGAAATGGATGTTGCACCTACTCGTTGCTAGTTTCCGTGCCCTGCCTTTGGACCTCATGGTGCCAGTCTCTCGGCGTGGGTTTGTTTGGATTTTTTCTTGGATCTTTTTTCCTCCTTTTTGTTTGTTTTTTTCTCTGTCCTTTTTCTCTGGGTTTCTCTCAATCCAAACGCGCTATCTCCCCAGCATTGTCAGTCAGGACACCTTCGCACATGCGCACAGCCTGAAATCTGCCGGCAGCAAGTGCCAGAAAAAGTTTGGGACGATTTATCACTTTGATATCAACCTGATCTGGTCCAGACGCGTGAATCGTGGTGGACATCTCGTCTCGTGTCACCGTTTGAAACGATCGCTGAGTGAGAAAGCGGGGCACACTGTAAAAAGTGTCCAAACGCTGTTGTAGCCGCAGACTCAGCTTTGTTGTTTGTTTAACGCGTGAGCAAAGTTTGTAATGAGATGCACAAGCAGCAAGTAGACTACTTAAGATTGTTTCAGATCTTTAAAAACAAAAAGAGGTATTAGTCATATAACAGGGAATGGCAACAATACTCGTTTTAAACAAAACATTTCCAAAGAAGTTAAATCGTTTTCACTGGAACTATGACTCTGTTTCTGACGAAAAGAAACAAAATATTTTTTAATGGAGTACAAAGTGCGTTGATAAAGACGGATATTTTTGCAGTGCAATGCACCACGGATTCACATTAATTACATCCTTACTGCACACCTTTCCTTCAGATTAAGTCACATGTGACTTATTCATCAATGTTCACTGAAACAACGATGCTGCATATTGACACAAAAATATATTTTCAAATGTTTTTACAATTTTCCCCAAGCACTGATAATGAAAGACAATTCCACCCCTCCCTCTCACGCTCGGACAGCCGACTGACAGCTCTAATATGAAAGTGCCTAGCTTCTTTTTTTTCCCCTTTTTCTTTTTGTGCTGACAAATTATTTTTAATGTTAAGTGCTTAGTATTAATGCCTATTTGAGATGTGTCCGTTGCAGTGCGTAAATGTCATCACTTGGTACGCTTGAAGAGGGTGTTTTTATATTTGGACTGGGAGGGGGGCAGGGAGGGGAGGTCGGTTAGGTTATATTAAGGTAGATTTTTTTTTTTTTTTTTGCTGCTTTAGATTTCAAGAAAAAAGGCCACAGTCATAAATGCATGGTATCCAGGCACTAAAAGTCAATAAAAAAAGCTGAACGTCTGCTGTTATCACATAAACATTTTATAGAGGCATATTTAGATACTGAGTCATATATCAGCAAAATACAGCACCAGCCACATGTACAAAAAGAAAAAAAAAGAAATAAGGCAGATCGAGATTTGTTGCTGGATTCTGTTTTTCACTACTAAGGTTTTAGTCCAAAAAATAAAATCCAGTTAAATTGCATTCACACATCAGCAAGCATTGATATAAAGATAGAGCTACATGTCCCCAAACAGAGACAACTTATAATTAAAGTAATTGGTCATTAATTAGATCCGCATGAGATCATGCTGACCTTGCAGATGAACTCTTAAATGGGTCGTGAACTCAAGCTATCGATCGCGAAGTGTGTTGAAACTGATTAAAGTCGTGACATCATGCCATGAAAAACAAACAAACAATATCATATCAGAGATTACCAAACTAAAACACGGCGTATGATGACAATGTGGATCACACGTGCAACACAAGGCAAATTCAATAGGCTACCAAAACATGTTCGATCGACTCAAATATGCTTTTGGTGCAAGCCAAATTCCCCTCGGGGCAATAAAGGTTTCATTCATAGCTTAACCTGGGCAACTCTGCAAAGCCATCCCTCCTTTAACAAGCCGAGCTAAGAGAGGTTAGAACTGATATGTTATGGTGGTTCTATTTTACTCTCTACTGTATTGACATAAACGGTACAATTAAGTGGGTTGCGCTTTCACACCGCGCCTTGGAAGGTGGCGCGCCGCGCGTAGGTACAAATAGAGAGAGAAGGAGAGAGAGAGAGGGAGAGAGAGAGAGAGAATGAGAGTCAGAGAGCGAGAGAGCGAGAGAGAGAGAGAGCTTCAGGCGGCGCGCTCAATTAGCCTAAATGGAAACAGTTGTCATTCACCGCAATAACTCTCTCTTCTGTTCCCTCTCCTTCCTCTGCTTATACTCTATTCATATTTTATGATGATACTCTGAACCCGGTGGCAGCGCGGAGTGGTGCGCGGATCCCCGCAGCTCCGTGGATTGTAATTATTAGAAATTAATTGGGTTCGAGACCCCCACGGTTTCAAAACCTTGCCACCTTTCTTGCACTCTGCGCGTTCATATAGCCTACAAATTACCGGTAAAAAGAAAAAAAGAAAAAAAAAGAGAGAGTCTATTATTAAATGCGAATGGGTGTTAATTCAAATAAGCACGTTTTGGTAGATTCGACTGTTTTACAGTAGTGGTTCATTCAGCTGTTCAGGGGTTAAACATAACATGCTCTGTCGAGGCAGACTAAAAGTGAAAAAGGAGCCTCCGGCACAAGGAAATTACCAGCGCCCGCGTGACCTTTGAGCAAGGTAATCAATCAAGCGATCAACAGGGATATTTATCACTGCTTTGTCCGATCAAACCTGTGTCTACAACCGAAAGAAAAGATTTCAAACCAGGATATTTATGCTGCTTGATGGTGACTTTATTATAAAACAATTGAAATCTAAATGTTATATAATTTTAGTCTTTGATTCTTAAAGGAAAACAATGGCTGTTATATTTTTATAGAACTTATAAATACAACATTACATTACAATTTTATGAAGAAATACGCTACCACCAAGAAACAAGAAAACTGCTCATAAAAGGAAAAACATCAATGCAGGCCTGTATTTTGTCTTGGCCCACTGAATGTTCTAATCAGGAATGCCTGTTCTGTCAAGGCCACATTTAAATAAGATCTTTTTTCTAAAGGCTATCTAACAAACTAAAATAAAATAAAATATAAACAATAATAGTTGATGATTTACAACTTGATATGTTGAGTTACAATGTGTGGAGTGAAAAATAAAGCAAAGATTTATTTGGCTTGTGCCTGCTGCCCAGTGAGGAGAATGATCAACACAGTCAAACATATTGAAGCTTTCAATAAACAAATAATGTAACTAAATAATACTTTGATGGAGAACACAATGCCAACAGGGCAGAGACTAGATATTGTTCCTATTTGAAAGCAGAGAGCGAGGCTACGAGGGGAATTAATTGTAACAACCTGATTTAAAATGAACATTTTTCATTTCACATATTTTCATCTTGCAGTTTTGACAGCAGATTTGTTAAATGTTAAGACAACTTAAATCAGATGCGTTTTAAAAAGCCTGAGTTTTTACTCAAACCAAAAAATGGAGATAGACATTTATAACAACGACTTTAAACACATGACTTCAACACTGTAAACAGGTTTAAAGGTGTTACAAAATCTAAAGGGAAATTCCATTTAGCCTGAATGCCTCATTATATCTGTAAATGTTAAAATGTTGTGTTATTCAACATTTATCCAGACTAATAGAATGTTGTCCTATTTTGTTGATACTACGCAGAAATATGTTCTTAGCATAGCATGACTTAAAAACAATATCACCATATTCTCAAGTTGATAATCTAGATCAGTGGTTCTCTACTGAGCTAGCCTTAGGAGGACCCACCACCAACAACCCATTAATACGAAATAGCAACCCAAATTTCAGAAAAACTTTCACCCAATCACATTTATTCAATGAAAAATGGTGCCGTCTGGATCGCAGGCAGTAGAACTTAAGTGAAAGAACACAAGACTGAAAAAAGCAAAAAAATATTAAACGTTGCGACTTTTTGACAAAAAACAAAACAAAATAATTTCAGGCTCTGCAACCCACTTTTGGGTCCTGAACCACCAGTTGAGAACCACTGGTCTAGATATCATTTCTATTCTTACAGGGTTTTTTATTTGTATTTTGTTCAACTGAATAAGCTCAAATGAATTAACTCAAATTTACCAAATTCAATTCACAACTCCACTAGGCTGTCTCATTGCAGCTGCATGTTTCAAAAAAAGAAAAAATGATAAATATCCTCACAAAGGAAAAACATGACCAAAATTGTACTAAAACAGTGCCTGTTCTTATCCTAACTGCATGAGGCGGAATGAGTGAGAAAGACAACCTGGTTGTTTAAAATGAGTTATACTGTACTGCCATCTGCTGGATGAGTTTGGGAGTGTTTGAGCTGTGCCGATATTGGATTTACAAATGAGTATGTAATAAACAACATCAGACCTATGTACCTAGATGAAACATTTTATTCGGGAAAATCTTGTAGCCACATAGTAAATCTCCAATGCCATGAATGTATCGCAGTATAGGGAAATCAGTTAAACTAATAGTGGGTTTTATGGTAGATTGGCCTTACCGTCCATGTGAATATACTGGAAGGCACAAGGTTACATGATCATGGTCACTGATGAATGACTTCTGGCTTGTACTGAGGTAAAGTGCATTTTAACAACCATTTCTGGACCCAGTATCCAGGATTGGAGACAGATTACGATGCGCTGCTGAGACAATTTGTGAAAGTAGTATTGATGGGACTCATAGTCGCCATAGACATATATATCTCTGAGGGCTGCTCGATGAGAGGATCCTACCTACACAAACGCACACACACAAAGAAACGAGCTCATCCCCATCAATTTCTCTGATGTTCCTCGTGCACCAGTCCTGTCAACAGTGGGATGTGACAGGTAATCAATGGGACAGTCGATCAGGGTTTATTTATCCGCGTTTCCAGTAACAGCAGACAGTGGTTTCCTTGTCAGGTTCCCGGTTTTGAGGCAATTAAGGGAAGATAGGGATGGATGGGAGGCTTTGGAGGCGGAGACAAAACTAGTCAATAACGAATACTGTGTCTGCAAATGACTGCTCACATCACATTGACTTTGAACTTGAAACAGACAGATACCAAAATTGCTTTGTACAGACATTGGTTGCATCCTAATTGCAAAGTGCCTACACAATCTGACAGTAGACAGTCCCTTCTACCCGTGCTGTATACTTTTAGGACCTACTGTTCAGTAGGCGGATATTTGTTCCTATACTTCGTCTGATTCATTCAGTGTGGAAGTGGTGTCATTAGTCCGCCTCATGTTATTGACACTCCAGCTTAGACGTGATATGCATGATGGCTCAATAAATAATACAAAAGTTCACATTGCATGAACATTTTTTAACAACTTAACATTTGAAAGGCGCGTTACCCGAACGCAGCCTCATCTATCCTTGTTTTGATTTGGAGGCACTCCTGAAGTGACGTTTTACATTTAATTTCACTCAGCATTGTGGGTGTTTAAAATATAATTAATTTCCTGAAAGGATGCATCCAAACCATACTGCACAAAACCTGTAAGTTAGTATCCTTGCTGAAATGTTCAGTCTACTGAGGTGGACCCAAAAAATGCCCACTGAATGACCACGAGGGGTTCAGTCTACTGAAACCCCCTACTGAAATAAACTCCATACTGAACTGTGGCTTTTCAGAAAGGGACTCTTTCTGTAAGACTATTGACTTTGTGGCCGAAACAGTGAGTTAATAATAAATATGCCACTTTCCCACTATTGACATTCCTTTGTAAATGGAATGGTAAAATGGTAAATGGATTTGAGCTTGGAGCGCCAGTAAATGGGTAAGTATGGCCCGGGGTCATACCTAGCCATTTACAAACTGATGCCAGAGGCTATATAAAGTGGCCATCAGTATTATTGAATCCCATTCATGCACGTTCATGCGCTGCCACCAAAGCAGTGGGAGCATCTTGGAATAAAGTGTCTTGCCTAAGGACACATTGGACATGTGGCTGCAGGAGCTGGGGATTGAACCCTTGAACCTTCCAGTTGAGAAAGTACCTACTCTACTACTGAACCACAGCTGCCCCCATTGTGACATAATCGGAAAGAAAAGGTATAAGTAATACAAGAAGTGATTGCTGAATTTCATTAACAGGTTCAGATGCTGAACATTCAATAGTTTTAGCTTCTCAAATGTAAGGATTAGGTAGGCCTATACGTTTGTTTATATCATTGTAAATTAAATCCTTTTGTAAACCATTTAACAAAGCAAGCAAAGGAAAGATGCCACCATGGGATTCAGATAAGCCTTCTTCTCAGGTATCCTTTGTGTTGTGATAATGAGCAATCGATGAAGTTTAATGGACCACAGTCTCATTTGTCTCGGAGAACTTGATAGAATGCACCTAGCTCAAACGGTCCCACGAAAACGTAAGCCTATGGGTTAAAAATTGTTCCTCAGGAATTAGCCCCCGTCTTCTAAAGTAACAAGGAACAAAGACATCTTCAGTTAATGTTTCATTGTAACAGAAACATCAGCTGTGGGGGTTTCGTCAATACAAAGTTTGTGCCAGACATTGGGTCTGTAATGTTGGTTTGAATGTACATTTAAACAACTCTTATACAATTTGTCATACTTACCTATATGTAGAAGCAAACAGGATACCACAAGATTTGAAGAGTCAACAACTATAGGAATCCAAAGGAGAGCATCACTCAGGCATAGGATCAAAACATCAAAAATAAAGTAGTGTGTTTGAAGTACAGCCGAATGATTAACCTGAGCTCCTACCTGAAGTCCTTGTAGCACAATTAAGTCCAGATTTGTTGATATGTCACTGATGGATATTTTCTAGTTTTCCATGTAGGCCTATAGTAACTTGAACCTGCAATAAAACACCCATTGTGATTTTTGCCACTTTTGACAAAGTACAAGACATGGTAATAACAATGACTTTGAACTCTCACACAATAGCCGTATTTCACATGACATTTCACAAAACAATAAAAATCACAGCAGTAACAGATTTTTTTTTTTTAAAGGGTTTGATTCCATTTTGCGACTTATTTTTCACGGTCATTATACTGTCCATTATGATTAACCCTCTCCCTACTATTTGAACCACCAACAATTAATACAATTAAACTTGGGCTAAAGTTTACCACAGGCTCAAACACAACATGTTTTGCACTAAAGGAAAACAAAAAAAAAGCAGGACCAAGCACATAATCATTTAGTGTGAGGGTGAATGTTAAAATATGACCACACTGTCACGGGGCAACCTCGTGCCCTCTAAAGAAATACACACACTTTAATGGGCTAATGTTAAACAGATACTCTCGTTGTATCATCAAGGCGGCTGATAGCTCTGTGTTAATGTTAGCTTAGCATGACTAGCAACTAGTACTTGGTGTGAATGACTTCTGACAAAATTTAAGAATAACTCATTGACAAATGACTTCAAACATTGTATTTCCAAGCCAAAGAAAACACTCAAAGACTTTTTTTTTTTTACATTAAAACATTTTATTCATTGTTACACATCACCTGTTGCTCCACAGCCTTACTTGCACTCTTTCTCAACCAGGAACTGTCAAACAGAGCTGAATCCTGCCTTTGGCTTATATTGGGGTGTGCCAAGTGGAAGGCGCCAAGTTTGGTAGAGGTAGAGGGGTGTTTAGATTATTGACATTAAATGTTATTTAAATGGTGGTTTAAGTATTAACTTAACTAAAATGTATTTTTTATATGTTTTTAGCCTATGAGTTTTGACAATTAATCAAAAAGTATGCAGAGCAAGGGCCCAGACCGGCATTGTGTAGAGCTCAGTCTCGTCTTTTGTGTCTCGACTTTTTATTTTATTTTGTAATTTTTTTGTACTTTTCATTCTTATTTAATTTCATTTTTCTTCTCCTGCACTGTACACATTGCTGCACTTGAGTTTATCCACTGTAAATAAATTCACTTGGACTGCAATTTTGAATTTTCCTCATTTTGGGCCCAAGCCACTAGGCCATGCTTACTCGTGGTGTCAGAAGAAATCATCAGAAATCATCAGAATCAGCCGCAGCAGCAAGCAGAGTCTCCAGAGTAAGATGGTGCCTCGGGGGATTTTTGGAGGAAGGCTTCCTCCCTGTAGCAGACACAACCACCTCCCATGATGCAAGTTTTTCCAACCTTGCCAGGATGTTTGAAACCTACATGTGGTTTCAGGTAGAAAGAGACAAGAAAAAGAGAATG
Source organism: Labrus bergylta (assembly GCF_963930695.1). Classification (NCBI taxonomy): domain Eukaryota; kingdom Metazoa; phylum Chordata; class Actinopteri; order Labriformes; family Labridae; genus Labrus; species Labrus bergylta. Next base: position 12,421,047 of record NC_089205.1, on the reverse strand, counting down.
CAAGGCAGGAACAGAAGCTTTCTGTCCGGAACAACCAGGTCACAGCTTCCAGCAGCTGGATCAAGACGGGTACCTTCTGGGTGAACCAAAGCTGGTGAGAATGGAAGACACTGAACACTTTCTCACAACCTTTGAAAGACTGGCAGCTGTTAACAACTAGCCATGACAAGACTAGTCCATTAGATGAATCCCCCTGCTAACTGGTAAAGCAAGAAGTGCTTTTGTAGCCATGGATCCAGCCCACCTGAAAATTATGAAAGACTAAAAGAGGCAATTTTAAAGAAATGAGGTCAACAGAGACTCTTACTATCAGCGCTTTCGTTCCCTTGACACAGACGAGTCCCCCCAGGAGATGTATATTCGCCTAAAGGACTTGTTTTGCAAATAGGTTAATTTTGGGACTGCCAAAAAGGAGGACATCTTGGAGAAAATGGTCCTCAAGCAGTACCTCAGAGTCCTCTATCCAGAGGTGAAGACCTGGGTCAGAGATCACAATCCCAAGACAGCCGCAGAGGCGGCAGCGTTGGTTGACACATATATGTCTTGGCACACAAGGGTCCTGGGACCTACCACTACACTGGATTGTGCCAAGCCAGGGATAAGTCTGAGGGAATGGTTAATGGTGGGGATCCATTCTTTCATGAAAAAGTTTCATGAAGTTTCAAAAAGTCTTAGAAATGATATTTCTTGCACACACACAACCTGACCTGATCAACGGCGACCATCAGAGAACATCAATTTGAGTGCTACTTCATCTCACAGCTGCCTTTGACACTGTGGATCACAACATTTTGATACAAAGGTTTCATGATTCCCTTCATAGCTTTCAGTGACGTCACCAGCGCGGAGGGCTGGAGTGCAAAAAGAGCGTAGAACAACTCCAGCTCCTATAGGAAACTATGAGGATCTCCAAGACTGGCTCGTAATCTCTTCATCTCAACAGAGCGATGCTCATTTAGAGGGTAACTCACCACAGATTTTCAGCTATAGTACTCTACTCTGGAATTTAAAAGAAATGCCTATAGAATGTCAGGGGGGTAAAACTCGTCCAACTCACTACTTCCCGCCATTATCAGCCGCAGCATGATACAATGTTTGCCCCACACACACAAATAAACTGAGTAAATTAAGCTAGGTTATTTAGCCATGAGGGACGACTCGGTAGGCAGCAACGGTACTTGTGCAACAGAAATGTCATTTGAAGTCGAGGACTTCTCTCCTCCAGAGTCTCCTGTAGACCCTCATGTAGACCATGACCACAGACGTCCAGATCCGTATCGGTTTGATCTGTTAGAAGGGGCAGCAAGTGCTGAGACAGCCGATGATCAGGACAGTGAGGTGCAAGAGAGGATGGGGGACGTCTCTGAATGGTACACGAGGCCCCCTGGAGGATTTATTTTGGCTTTTACATTTTAGACAAATAACAAAGGTTTTAAAATTTACAATTGCCATATTTCACAGCAATGCACTTCCGATTTATTTTATTTTACAACAGGTGCTCTTGTTGTCACTGCTGTAAGCTCTCTCCTCGAGAGAATGTGTGCTGCAAGGTGACAAAGGTAACAGCACACCATACTGCGACCTGGCACTACTGCAAAGAATACATAGAGATCACATTGCATTATTAGTTCATGATCACATATGATATTGTGGGTTATAACACATTCATCCATACACAACACTGTCACAAAGTTATTCAGCTTTTCATTTCATTCAGGTGATGTATAGATGTGAGCAGATTGGGCTTGCAGCCTGCATAACTGCTCACCCAGGATTTGAACCAGTTGCCCTCAACCCTTATGTGCTGCAGGCTGTGTATGGGACTTACATGCAGCTCTATGGGGAGATGCAGACACCAGATCTCAATAGGTCAGTTTTAAAAAATCAAGTCAATTGATACAGAGAATAGTTTCTAAATATTTTTATTCACAATATGTAGTATACAAAGTCAGAAAGTATAATCAGAAGTGTTGAGACACCTGTGTGATAGGCCAATATCATTTCCATCCTGAACATTATCCTTGTTTTTGAGTATATAAAATTATTGTCATTTAGGGCAAAGCACTGCAAAAACGTACCATAATTTTGTTATATTCATTTTTCCCAGTGCCTACAGACACCTGGCATACTGCAGTTTTGTGCGGTGGTGCTGGGGATACCTGGGCCACCACATCAGGGTGGTCATCCCGTCTTGTGTTGTCACCCTCATCTGGCGAAAGTTCCCAGAACCTGGTGAAACTTATACAGGCTTCTAAATTTCTCCCCTTGAATGAAAACATTGCTGGAGCTCTATCATGTCCACAGCTGTTTCCATTCCACGTTTTTGTTAGAGCAGGATGTTTCCCTCCCAGATAAAAGAGTTTAATGCAATACGGTTTTGATTGGAAACTATAGCTTTCAGAACCAGAGAACATTTCTTAAAAACAGCAACTACTGTAAACTGCGTTGGTCCATCCACACTCTGGTGTGTGTGTGTGTGAGATAAAATTACCCAAGGTTGATTGTAGTGTTCGACAGCCATAAGAAAATGATGACGGTCACAAACAGGTCCAGGATGCTGCTGGTACACAGAGTTAGGCCAGACTACATTTCACATAAAAAGGAATAAAGAAATCTGGGGGCTGTAAGACGGAGTCAGGACCTTCATATATGTAAGTGTTAGATTCTTGTGCTTGGAAAGTAAACTATTCAGATGAAAAATACACATTACAGAGCGTTTGGTCAAACACTTCATTCATTTGATGCAGGATGTTTCAGGTTTTCATGACTCTCTTTTAAAGTCTCATTAATGGCAAGCAGGGAGCCCGTTTGTGCAGCCGATGTTATCCGACACAGATGCAGGTTCGCCTGTGTCTGATATGGAGGCTGAACCGATGAAAGAAGCCACTCGCTCCTCAGTCTGGGATTATTTCAGGCTGGGGTCCGGCTGGCCTCCTCCAGTCTGGGTGCTTCTTTTAATGTCACTGTTAGAACACTGTTAGCCTGAGTCTACTGTGCGCAATTATGTACGAGGCACAGCAGTGAATTACACTGATTACTCAAACATGCCGATGAGTTGCCGATCCAATTTTAATTCATTTTCTGCGTTACAGTAAATAGCCAACTTTTACACACGCTCTCAAATTGTTTGGAGTAAAGCTTGGGCTGCTCAACATTATTTAAAAAGCCTACAGGGATCGTTTGAGGTGGAGAGAAATGTGAAAATACAGTAAGATGCCATATCTTAACAGATAGCTTATTGGTACCTCGCGGGCAGGTTTTAAGTAGCTCGCCTATAGGTTGACTGTGTTAAAAAAAAAAATCTGACGACAATAAATGCACCTCTTCCCACTATTCATATATTAGGCTCATAAAAACAAGTGTAAAGTAGTAAAGTTTTCTTGGACATTGATGTAAATTTTCAGCAACATAGCTTACTATGTGGCCACAATAAGAAGTGTAAAATATTCATGTTTTTTTTTTTCTTGGACCTTGGTGTGAATTTAAGATTATTGATAAACATTGGCTTATTGCAATTCCACACGTGTACAAACAAACAGCTGATGTGTTCTATGTAAATAAATGCAAGCAATTTGATGCAAGTAGCTCTCAAATGAAGAAAGGTTGGAGACCCCTGATCTAAGGATTCTCTGACGAACAGATTCGCTGCACGTGTGTACACAAGCTGAGACCTGGCGTGGTATTTGAGCGTACCCTCCCGTCAGCTCATGTCCAAATTGAAATGCCAAACTTTGCGTGGAAATGACCGTACACCCATTTCTCTTTCATGCGTATGTTTGTGAGGGCCACTGTCACGTCACTGTTATAGGAACCAACAAATGGCATATCATTTTGTTGTTTGGAGTCTTGTGGGTGAGAGGCATCCTCCTGGATGGAAGTCTCTTCCTCTGTAAGCGGTTCAACACGATTTTGCTTGAACAACATATTTGTCACTCTTGCTTTAATGCTCTGAAGGGACAACTTTTTGGTTCCTGACTTTGCATTGATCATTTTGGTTTCAGCTTCTCCATTTTTTCTCTTAGGTGATCGATGACCATCTCGTGCTGATGGCAGAAATCCATGAGGTAGATTCTGTCAGCATCAGATTTTACAGTTGCAGATCTTTTAATTTTGATGGTTTTCTTCTGGATCTCCACAGTCCTTCGACTGGCATCCAGTTTTCTTTGGATACAATCTATGATGAACTTTTGCCCCTCTCTGGTGTCTTCATCCATGCCCACTGTTTTATCGCCATCAATGAGCGCGTATGGAGAGTAATGAATCTTTTTCTCAGCATCTTTGGATCATTCATATGAAGCTAGCATGAACTTCTGTCCGCCTTGATGCTCTCATTTAAGGCCTCCGGTCTGCAGATTTTATCCATCAGCCTATTTTTATATTTCTGGCTGTTTGACTTTCTCTCTGAATCTAAGATTTTTCACTTGATCCAGCAGCTTCATGTTTTCTTGTAATGAACTCTTCAGCTTCAGTTCTGTTTCTTTGAGATTGGTCTGACTCTTTTGTCATCGTCCTGAAGCTTCTGGTCATTTTTGGTAACTAAAACATGTTTGACTTGTAAGAGACTGTGCATTTCACACACTCTCCTTTTTCAATTTTGAGAGTGCTTATCGTACATCTGAGGTTTTTAATTTTGAGGTTTTCTTGCTGCTACATCTTTCGTCAACCTCCTATATGAGATAATCCACTGTGTTTCTCTTGTCCAGTTAATGTTTTATCTCTTTCACTTGTTTCTCAGCATCTAGTTTCTCGCTCACAAGAGCATAAACTCTGTCTGTCCCTGCTTTCTTTGTTCTAGAATGGATGTTTAATGATTTAGAACATCATTCAAGCTCTGCACTTGATTTTTGTGATTTTCAAGCAGCTTCTTCTTCCATCTTGATCACATCTTTCCACTGCTCTCTGCAGAGCAACTCTTCTCTGTACTTCCTGCTCTGAGTTTTCCTTCCACTCTGCCAGCATGATTTCTTGATATTTTTCATGTTGCTTCTTCTGTTCATGAAACTCTTTCTTGCCGTCTTCCTGAGTTTTACTCACCTGCAACGTTAAATATTCAATTTCATGATCTCTGTATTTCATTTGTGAATCATTTGCTTGTAAATGTGATCTTTGCACTGCGATAGGTCGTCATAGTCCTCTCTGGTTTTCAGATCTTCTCTAAGAACCTTTTTGTCCTTCTTCAGGTTGTGCAATTTGTTCCCAGCTTTTTTGCTGCTATGTCGTTCTTTAAAACGTCTTTTTTCTGTCTGGCTCGCCTGAAAACATTTCATGATTTTTTTATAACATCATTCAAGCTCTGCACTTCCTTTTTGTGATTTTCAAGAAGCTCCTTTTTCCTCTTTTTCCGTTTTCTCCATTTTGATCACAACATCTTTGTTATGACTGAGAGACATTGTATTTAAATGTTTGGTTATTGTTGGTGTTGTGTTCCGTCTTTTGTTGATGCCGTGTTGCAGGTGGCCACACTTGATTGGGGAAACGCTGACAGTGTGCGCCAGCCTTAGACTGAAGGGAAGCTGGTACTGCACGCGTATTGGATGATACCTGAAGGCACTTTAAAAAAGAGAGCTGAAGAAGCTGAACGCTGCCTTCCTTGTTGCTCACCTCCAAAGAGAGAGATGTGTTTGCTGTTGATTGTTTGTTAACTAATAGAGATTGTTTCTGTTGCTCAGTCCTTGTTCTGAAGTAGGGAAGACTAGCCTTTTCTTTTGACTAATCTTTTCTCCTGTTTTTCTGTTAGGGAGTTAGGGCAAGATGCCTGTACTTTCTTTTCTTTATTCGAGGTAAGGTAGTTTGGTTTACCACTTAGATGTTCCGTTCATTATTTTGCCGGCGCTCTCCCTGAAGATTTCTTAGTTTTTGTGTTTATTGCTAAATAAATAGCACTGTGGACTGTGAATTCGTTGTTTTGTGTTTAATCATTGCAAATGAGGAAGGAGAAGATCACTTTAGTGCTCTGGCTGGTTGCCCCTAGGCTGGTCGTAACATAAATTGGGGGCTCATCCGTTTTTTTCCCCCTCGTGTTTCGTCGGGTAAGTTCGGTACGTTTTTTTTTGTATTTTTCTCTTGTATTTCTGGTTGGCGATGCACCTCAGAGTTAGTGTTTAAGAGCTTGAACGCCAGCCTAGTGTCTATATCCCCCGTCACCTCACACTCTCCCCGTTTCAGCTTTGACGTAAGCAGGCAAATCGCACTGGTGCCACCTTTCCTAGAATCTGAGGTGGATTCTTATTTCGGTGCTTTTGAGCGCATTGCAGCCACTTTAAATTGGCCAAAGATGTCTGGTCTTTATTGCTGCAATGTGTTGGTAAAGACCAGGAGGTGTGTGCCAGCCTCATTGTTGAACAGAGTCTTAATTATGATGTTGTAAAACCTACTGTGCTGCGTGCATATGAGCTGGTGCCTTAGGCATACAGACCAAAATTCAGAAACTGTGTTAAAAGTGCCAATCAGACATATGTAGAGTTTGCTCGTGTGAATGGTGTCCTTTCTGATAAATGGTGTCAAGCCAGTAAAGTTTTGGATTTTGCACAATTGCTCAAACTTGGAGTTTAAAAAGTGTCTGTCCGAGCGCATTGCGGTGTTCTTAAATGAGCAGAAAGTTGCGTCTCTTGCTGCAGCTCTCGTCTTGGCTGACGAGTTCGCCTTGACTCACAAAAGTGTGTTTTTGTCCTCTGGGGCAGCGCAAATCTCTGGCACCTGCTGACAAAAAAAATAGCAGGTCACCTATTTTCTTCCGATGCAATCCTTCTGCCGCGGGTAAAACACGTGAATGTTTGTATTGTCATGAATCTGGCATAATATGACCCCTTTAAAGCATCAGTGTATAGTTGTACTGCATTGAAGGGATGCATAGTATGCGTTGAAACACAGAAATCCAAGCATGGAATTGGGATAAATTGAAAAACAAAGTTGAACATTGGGTTTGTTTTTCATGGAAGGACTTCCCCTAAAAGTATGAATTGTGCTGCACTGACCTCACTTGATTTTAGTCACGATAGTAAAAATTGATAGAACTAGCATGGCTGTGTAAGACAGAGTGTGTCACCAGTCTTACAAAAAGTCATGAATCTGTAAATAATCCCCTCCCCTGCTTATCGCATACAGTAATTAACAATACTATCTACCAATAGATTCAAATATCAATACATAGCAAAAGAAAATCAGATCTCTATCAGCTATTGGTGTGGATGAAGTAGAGGAGCATTTACGTAACTTGGAGGAACACAGAATGAGATCAGACACTTCAGTGAGTGTTTCAATCAACATTTTATTTCAGGTGTGTTTTTTTTTTTTTTAAAACAAGTCAAAAGTTTGAGGTGCATAGTTATGAAGGAAGCATGAGCAACATGTTCACAAACACATACAAACAGCTGAACATTAAGAAGACAAGTCGATTCAGGACTCCTGTGTTGTGACATCGGGGGTGTGTGGTTGAGTTGATCGCACTCTGTTGTAAGAGTTTGATGCGAGATTTCAGCTTATTATAAAATGCAGTGGTGTGTATAATGTCTGTAGCATTGGATAGTGTAGGATGAAGTGATGAGTGAATTTGTTATTTTGATTAAGATAGGAGTTACATCTACAGCCATGTTACAGTTACAATAAAAAACATTGTCCCGGTATTTCAAAACGCAGAACCGCAGTGAGAGAATGTGGAGAGGTTGGTGTCAGTCTGTTCTTGTACTGCAATAAATCTCTTAACCTGCTGGCCTTGGTCTTTGCAGCTATCTCTCTTCAAAGAGTTATAGGAGGAGGCAGTTTGCTAGATTTGTGATCACATATTGACGCACAATATGCATCACATTTTGCTCTCTGAACCACCAAAATGGGAACACATATAGCTCCTGATTCTTCTCGTTTTATTAATCATCCTCCTTGATCCGGTTTCTAGTAAAGTTAAAGTTTGTGCTGAACTACACCAACATGAGATCAATGGATTGATCTTCTGGTCTGTGTGGAATGTCGAAAGCAGACGTCAGACTCTTGGCTTGGCAGTGTGAGTTTCAGCTGCTAGAAATACAGGTTTTTTTTATTTAAGTACAGAGCAATATCCTCCACAATTTAGTACTGAGACACATTTAAATCAGCAGTAGAGTAAAACAAATGTGTTTTTTTTTGTAAATGTCAGTGTACTAAGAGAGTTTTCTTTTGTTTTTGTCATTATTAGAGTGTAGTTAACAACAGCAGACGTGAGACTCTTGGATTGGCAGTATGAGTTTCAGCTGCTCTGGCAGTAAGAGCAATACTAACTCTAAAGGAATCATAATAGTGGTCAGTCAGTGTTCGACGGTATAGCACTCAGACTGGGACTATTCAATGCTCACTGTAAGAGAAAAATTGATAGAGGATTTGTGCGAGTATCCTTTTCCTTAAACACTTTATTGTAAACTTACACACACAAATCACCCCCTTTATGCTTGAAGTTAAATTACCCAGTGTGCACAGGGGTTCAAATGATCCAATTCAACTAGAAGCAATTAGTGTAGCAACAATGTCAACTCTTGTTTATCAGCATATAATGTGTTTAGCCATGGAGTTGTATTCATATTTTCATTCTCAGTTACAAACTAAAATCACTGTTTTAAGCCTACACTACAACTATCTCGTTTAAAATGCACTGATTGAGTGCATTTTCATATTGTGTGTCTCATCAGCAGACACTACTGTAGAGAGCAGATGATTGTATGTAATGGCATTAACCACTAGGTGGCAGTGGTACTGTGTTGACTTTGCTGTTCTGCTCAAAAGCTAAGGGGGCCCACACTGTACAGGCCTTTAGTCAGTACTGCAGCAAATACTGCAAGCAAGCTGCTGACCTCAACTCATGTAAGATTTTATAAAGCTGTTTGGGTTTTTTTTCCAGAAAGTCCAGGCAGTTCACAATGTAGGAAGGGCCATATGTTAAAAAAAATACAAGAAAAAAAGAACCTTTAAACTGGTAAAAGAGTGAATGCTTTTGGCAATTCATAATCCAGCACAGATCTATGGGGTGGTCACTCAAACACTCTCCTCACATACCTGTGTCTGGTTCACTGGATTTCTTTTCTTTTTTTTGTATTTGATTTTTGCAAGTAGTTTCACTTCAGGGAAATAACTTCATAACAGAAAAGCAAGATAGAGAAAATAAGGAATCTCTTAAAAAGTGATGCAGTGTTGACGGGCATATAACCAGGAAACATTACAAAAATCCACCTAGGGATCACAATGAAAATGAAAAACAACGATGCAAAATTAGCCACAAATGTTGAAGTAATGCATTACTATCTCTACATGAAACCATCTACAGGATTTGTTATGCAATGTCAGGGTTACAACAAGAGACAAGATCCACTTCACAATATTGCTTTTCCCTACAGGAAGACTTTGGATATACATAATGTATCCTCTTTGCAGAGGGATCTATACATTACTGTCTAGACAAGGAAGCGATCGTGTGTGTGCATGTTTGTGTGTGTATATGTGTGTGTATGCCTGTGTGTGTTTGTGAAGTGCTTCCTTATATCCATAACATTCACATTTGTTCGACACAGCAAGTACACTGTATCACTTCTAACACTGCACAGTCAGTCGCAATGTTAGCGTCTATTACAGGTTTTTTTTGTTTCCCAAGGCAGATAAATGCAGATATATGAATCTAATGTTTACACATTAGTACATTGTAGATACATATATCAGTACAATGAATGGTGTCTTGGACAAACACAGTTGCCATCACAGCCAGTCCAGACACATCTATAAAGTGCCTTATAACAGGTTATTGCATAATCTGATGTCCGTCTTATTGCTTCCATTGAAAGCAAGAAGGGAAATGCACTCCAGTATGAGAGAGAGCAGCAGGCTGACACAAAGTGAAACACTTAGAAAAATAAGATTACATCTTTCTATAGAGCTCTGTTCCAGTGAGACATCATTAGACAATGCTAAAGCCATTTGGACATAATGCTCCTCTTAGGTTCTCAGTCAGACTTGAAAAACAAAACATATTAATTTTATATGAACTCTGGAATTGTGTACCATAAAAAAATAACGAATTAAAATACCTTACATGATTTCCTGTTTTGTTCCTGACTCTAAACTGTGGTAAAGTGCTGCATTGCTTGTATCCAAGTGTACTACTACACTTTTTGTATCAAACAGGCTCTTATTATGTGAGTGCACTTGTGCGTCTGTATGTGGAGCTTTCAGCTGTCGTAGCTATTTAAGCTATGCGTGAGGGTGTGGCAGCTCATATACTGAAAACCACATACAGTCCTGGCTCTGGATGCCAATAGACATCTTAGCACTACGTCCTTCCATTTTGAAGTGATTGAATTAGATTTTGACTTTTATTTTCTTTCTTTAAAAAATAAAATAAATAAATGTGAAATCTGAGCACTTTTTCCAATAAAAATGTGTTAATTACTCTCCGAGCTCCCTCACTTGTTCATCTGTACAACATCTCTAACGCTAAGACACTACCTAGACACCAAACACAAACTTTGACCCGTTATCTTCAATGCTCAGAATATTCAAATCCTGTCACAGCAGTCATTTTTTTGGCAAATTGACCTTTGAACCGAGCAAACACACAAGACAAATGGCAAATAAAATGAACCACTTGCCTATTGAGATATGAACACATTCATTTGATAGTAACATTAATGTTTAATAAATTATATTAATCAAAAATAGTTTTTGGGAACTGAGTCTCTTACATTCGTTTTCAGCTATCCCTCCCAATGGTGGGTTTCCAGTATTACTGAGCCATGGGGTTTGTCTTTTCTTGACTGTTAATATGGAATTAAGCCATATAGATTATGTGAACTAATGCAGAAATATGTAGATTCAAATCCTGTTAAGTTTTGTTTACCATTTTTGCAAGCATTTTCTCGACTAGAAGAGTCACCTTGCAGTGACCTTGGCCTGGTTAAAGGGGGTATTGAAAGATGTGACATTGTTGAGAGGTTGATGTGAAGTGTTGATTGGGACCATACGGCGGCACAAAGACATGTTTTGGTGCTGTGGTGCTAGACAATACTCTATAAACTGTAAAGTATACTGTACTTATATGAAGTTATATATAAAATGCGCACATGCTAAAAATGCATTGATTATTTGTCAGAAGCAGCATGATTAAGTTCATTCCTTTCTATAGGGAGCTGGGTAGTCAGGGGATTGTCTTTGATGAGGGGGTTTGGGTTTTTATACATTTTCTGTGGTTTCATCCTCCCACCAGCAGAGGGAGCAGAAGCAAAACAGGCACCTGTGTTTCATCTAAAGCGAAATCATAAAAAACCTTTGCAGAACTGGATCACCTGAGACACCTTAGATAACGCCCAGTTGTCAGCCTCAGCAAACCAAAAGTGAGTCAACTCCTGCCGTCAGCCTTATTGAACCAAATAATCCCCACAGTACGCCAAACCTGGACCATGGTAGCAATCAAGTTGGTGGTTAGAACAGGAAAAACAAATGTAACAATAGCTTTAGAGATATCAACTAATGGATTTCCTGGTTGTAATCTGAACAAATTTACTGAGAGATGATGGCTTTAATCTATGTTGAAAAGAAAAAGGTTGATTTGGTAGGGTGGGACAGAAGCTTGCTGTTCTTCAGCTGACATCATGGCAGTTAGTTATGGCATCAAAGTGTGTGTGTTCCCTAGGTCAGGTTTGCTCGGGTCCAAGTTTGACGTAGACTTGTAGATTAAAACAGAGCCTTATGATTTCAAACCAAGCATCATACAGCTTTTTCGCTATAGTCTTCTGACACTGTTTTTCAGCGTGACAGCTGATTAGAACAAATTTGACGTATAAATAAAGAACTGAAAACAACTAGAGATCTGCTCAGTACAAAGTCCTTTCTCTAAAACTGTGGAAAAGTGACTATTCGTCAGAGCACATGACACTAAAGGCTTCAAAATTAGAAAGAAAAAAGTTGTAACCTGAATGATCCATATACCCTCTGAATGTCAAAGAGGGTATATGGAAAGCACAAATATACACACCGAGACAGTTTACCCAAGACTCTGTGTGAAGTGTTTGGTTACAGTAGCATGAAGAGTAGAATTTGATATCAGAGGCTGTGTAACAAATGGGCTGCCATGTAGGTGAGGGTGATCCAGGCCTGTGCACATTTCACACCTCTCAAATCTCAAGCATGATTTAAAATAGACTTTTACAATGTATTAGTTAGCCATTAGTAAGATATAACAGTCCACTGATAACAGTATCTTCTCTGAGCGTGTAAGTTGTTCTAACATATGTACAGACATACTTTTGCATTCTGCTCATGCCTTTGGTGTCCCTTTGTTGTCTGCTTTGGCTCCTGTAGGTCCATTTTCGGTGTTGTCATTCCCTGAGGAGCTCACCAGGCACTCTTTACTATAGGGGGGAGGGGGGGGGGGGGCAGAGAAAGCAAAGATCAAAATGGAGCTTCACCCGCAGAGAGAGAACACAAGAATGATAATGCCTTTATATATAAACTGATACTACAGGGATTTTCTACACCCTGACCCTCATAGCCCCATATGATAATCTTGTGCTGGACCCAAATTGGAAATATGTAATTAAAATGACTCTGAAACACATACCGAAGAATATTAAGACGGCTAATTTAGAACCTGTTAACTTGATGGCTCTGTATGTTATGTCGATTTTTTTTTACAATGGATCTGCATCTCTAGGAGTTACATGGGCTAAAATAGAGCTCAACTCCTCCTAACAGAGAATAATAACCGGCTGTTGAAACCCTGAATAAATGTACAAAACAAGAAGTATGATAAGGACATGCACTCCTAATTGTACCTTTAGTTGACACACGGATGTTTCGAGCAGTTGCTTTTCTTCAGAGTGTAACAGGAAGGTTACATGTGCTTGCCAAATGATTGACAAGGGAATGTAAACTACCTGTGAGTATAGTGCAATACAAATAGCAATTTTCCTGCTTGATGATGCAGTACTTGTTTGTACTAAGAACGGCTCAATAATCGATGTTTGTAATGACAGAGTTTTATTAAAGTGACTTTGTGACTGACTCTCTGTCGAGTGAGCTTATCTAACAAAAGCGGTCAACATAATTATGAGGGTTAATGCTAGTAGTTCGGCATCATCACTGTCAGTGAGTATGTAGGTCATTTAATTAAAATAACAGACCATTAAAGGTAGGGTTGGTAATATTTTTCCAGATACACTTTTTAAGATTTTGGTTGAAATTGTCTTTAGGTCCTGATAGGAATTTATAACTCATGAGCTCTGAAAAAGGAATGAAGAAAATCCGTCATATGTAGCAGTTGTAAGCCTGTAAAAACTTCGACCAATGTCTGTCACACTAAAAGGATGAGCTGAGGTCCGCTTCTGGACCAATGGCGCTTGTTCATGTTAGTGAGGGGCCATGGCTTTTGAGGGAGCACAGAGGGGAGGGGGTGGGTGCAGACGCAGCACTGAGGGAATGCTACTCTCAAAATCGTGCTATTTCAAAAAATACCAACACTGCCTTTAATAATCCAGTATTTTAAAAAAGTAAAAACAATATAACGTTTAATAACAGAAGCCAGTGAGCCAGACATGCAGTGATGTATAATTCAATCCTAAAAACCGTCTATTAGTGATTAGAATTCATCTTGTTTTCATGTTTGTCATCATTGGGTTTACTCACTTCTTTTCATCATCCTTCAGCAGAAAGTGAACAACCAGGGCTTTTACCACCATGACAAAGATAACCAAACCAATGACTCCGCCCACAACTGAGACAATGATGGTTGTCAAAGTGTTGTCGATCTCCGTCACTGAAAAGAGAGAGAGAGAGAAATATATTGTAAGGGAGAAAGTCGAGGAAAGTAGACAAAAAACATTTTAATAAATAGTCTTTCCAAGAGTGAAATCCAACTCTAGAAACCATCATTAACAATTGTTATGGATGTGAAGATGCAAGCTCCTTGTACTGTAAGCATGGTACAAATCATAGTAAGGCGTATGGTAGGGAGTGCACATGTTACATACCTTGGTCCACCACTATAAGAGTGAAGATAGCACTGTGGTTACGATTCTTCTCTTTTGGGTTTTTGGCGAAACAGATGTAGTCTCCCGCATCTTCAAAGGTGATGTTGTAAAGCAGTATGGAGATGTTGTTGCTCTTTGAGGAGCCGACAAACTCCACACGCTCATGGTAGACACTGACCTTTGGCTCCACACCCTCAACGTGTATAACAGCTTCGCATAACTAAACACACACACACACACACATACATACATGGCTGTAGTTAGATACAGAGAGGAAGTCAGATGTTTGTATGAAAGCTCTTCTGCATCTGCTTGTGTTAACATTTAGGTTGTTTTCACAACTACGGCTCCTTTGCCTGGTTCTGACTCAGATGAGAAAGTGATACATATTTCCCTTTGGTCAGTTTGTGTTCACAATGTAGTATTGTAAAGCGGGCCAAGGCACACATCAATGCAGGGCTGTCGCATTACGTCACAGCCTCCTCTCTCGCTGCGTAAGTACAGGTAAGAAGAAAATTCCATGCGTAGCGCAGTCGCACTTTGCAATGTGGGATGGCTCCAGGACGCTACTTAGTTAGCTAGCTAAAATACCAACAAAATGAAAATGGTGTTGAATTGGAGCAGCAAGGATGTTAAATATCACATGAATATAATAATATAATATAATAAACTTGTGAATCTGTGCATGATTGAGAGAGGCTTTCGACACTCTACTGGTGTTATGGTTCAATTTGTCACCCTGATAACTGGTGACTTTGAGGCAAATGCCTTTGAGGTGGTTAACAACGGCTGTTGAAAAGAAAAGAAAATATTGCCAAACGTTCCTTAGTTTAGTTTTCATCTTAACAAAGATTACCTAATTAGTTAACTTAAATTAAAAATGAAAGATAAACCAAGAGGCATTTGTGAGTGCTCTTGCTGTTGTCATGTCATGCATCTGAAAGTCGCCAGTTAACATGGTCACTCTAACACCTGTTGGCAGTCTCATGAGAGACGAGCCGACAGCACCGTGTAAAGTTACGAGACCAGCATGACTAACGGGGAGGTTCAGGTGATGAAAAGCAAAAAATTCTCCTGGTTCAACAAGCTGGACAAAACTATTGAGTTGTGGAACCAGAAGTTGTTGTCAAGTTCACATAATGTCCAAACAAACATGGGCCAAGGGGAAAGCGACCCCTTGTTTCAGAACAACTTCTCTAAACAATTTAGGTGTGAAAACACCCTAATTGTTTTTGAATTTGCAAAAAAGAAATGGTTGATATTTTGTTGTTTGTTTTTACTGTTTGTTCATGTGGCTCATGCTTTTCCATTGTGCGTTTTTTTGGTGTATGCCGTACCTTTTCCATGGTTCCGTTGTTGTTGAAGTGCCAGTTGAAGTAGAGGTTTTTGATTCCAATGCAGGAGGAGTAGGTGCAGGGCAACAGGACTGTGGAGCCATTCATTGCTTCAACAAAGGACACTTTACCTGTCGAGACCTCCAGTCCACCAACACTCCATACACCTGAAGCAAGAGAGAAAGGGGAAAGCTCAGACAATAAAGAAACAAACCAGAAAATATACCTTTTTAATTCAAACTGAGTACTGCACTGGTAGAGAACAAAGAAAACACACACATGATGGATAAAATAGGTCAGTTACTGTTAAGATTGTATTACATCAGAAATACGGGTAACAATGACAAATCATAAAATAATGCTTATGTGCTGGCATGCTGGGTTGGTGTAGGATTACTGCTAAAGATAAGTGCTGCTCATGAGTAATGGCATTACAAAGTTAAGTAGCTTACTTACTGTAAGCATAGCTCATGAAATGACAGCTTCCTGCACTCCACATACTCAATACTTATTATTGAGTTTTTAATAGCAGTATATTCCAAATTATCTGTGGGAAGCCAAAAGATTTAAAGCGCCCCCAACTGACTGACTGCAGCATAGGTCATGAACCCTGCCTCCTCTAAGTTAACAGATGGGACATGGGGACAACTTAAAATAATAACACATCAAAGAATCGTTTCTTATTTTTAATATTGGACAGTTTTTCTGCCTCAATTTGCAGTCACTCGGTTTTTAAAGAGATCTTAAACAAGTGCCTAGCATTCAGCAGTATTTGAATGCACTAGGTTACAGTATATCAAAATAATTTTATTGTTTGTAAATTGTATTCTCTTCCTGCTATTAGACTGCAATACCTACATTTTTAGTATTCTGTGATAAGACTTTGCAGTTGTTTTCATTTTAATCTTCGGTGGGTTCCTGGTACAAGCCCTTGGGGGACTCCTTTGTCCCACCTGTGCATTTTGTATACACATGTCTTCTTCTGTCTTATTTTGTTATTCTTTCTTCTCCACAGATAAAAATATATATGAAGCTAAAATGAGTTATTTGATGATTTAAAACGTTGTAAAATACTGTGATTGACAACTCTGTTGATGCAACTCCTGCAGTGCTGTGTGCAACAGATTTTTAAGGTAGAGGTGAAACAGTGAGCAACACTAACACAAGAGCCATTGAACTTGTATAACCGTGAGTGAATGCTTCAAGCTGACACAACAATCTTTTCTGCCGTACACTGTTCTGACCTGAGGGCTCTCTGCATTTTTTTAACAATCATTTAAATGTCTGTTTTTTTACAGTGGAAGCAGCATGACGTCAATACCTGGGCTCTTCCAGAGAATCCCTACTGTTCAGTCTCTGACTCTGAATGAGAATTATGTCAGTGACAGTCAAAGGGGCATACTGGCTTCACTTATGGATAATGGGAGGAGTTGGAGACACAATATTAATCAATCAATCTTTATTTGTATATCACCAATTCAAAAATAAATGTATTTACAAAAAGAGCAGGTCTAGACCTTACTCTTTGTTATATTATCTACAAAGACTCAACATTAATCCATCATGAGCAATAAGCAACATTTAGCAAAGTTAGAGTAACAAGGAAAAACTGCCTTTTAACAGGCAGAAACAAGAAACCATCCATTGCATATCTTAATTAATGCTGATGATATAGTTAAAACTAACCGCCTTAGTCTTCATTATTCAGTTCATTAGCCTAAAGGCTAACTTACAGGGTACTGAAAATATAAATCCAAGTTCTATTAACCATTACTCAAAACATGGCAGTTACAGATGGACTGAGATGAGGAACATTTATAACAGAGCATGTAAAAGTGAATTATATTTAGATAACCTGTATAAGGTCTGATACATATACCAGTAGAATCCAGGTTTTAGTATTCAGTATATTTTTGACATGCTACAGCATATGTAAACATTGTTTCACTGTTTCATCAGTCATCTCTGAAAGCAGGGACCATTGTCGACCCTCAGGATGTGATGCTGCATCATATTATAATTATGTTTTTTAATTTACTTTGAGAAGAATGAAAATATGCAGGGTTAGGGAAGGAAAACCAAAGCTTTTTATAAAAGTCAATGTTGAACAATTTTACAAATTTAAGATAAAAATGTAACCTGCCTAGTTATTGTCTGCCACGATGTTGTAATATCCCCATCAGTGCATTTGTGGGTCTTAAATGCTAATAAGTCAACATCAACAGCACTGAAGTGGGGGGACAAAATCATCTTTTTTTTTTCATACGTTTATTTTCCTGTGACAGAGCCTGCAGGACACAAAACATATTGTGACTTTTTAATTTTCCCCAAATGATTTGAGTCTGTCTGGATGGGCTCTGAGGGTTTTGCAGTGACAGCTGCTGTGATTCCCAGATTGTTGCTCTGATGTGTCTCACACTCTTGGGGCCTATTTATAAACCCTCTTCCTGACCTGCTCAGGATCACATTGCACTTGGACATGATGCAAGAAGTGAAAGAGTTCATACTTGTCCATATGTTGTTGTTTTTTTTTACTTGAAAAGACTTACATCTGGGGGCACGGGTAACCTAGTGGTTAGTACGTGTGCGCCATGTACGGAGGCTATATTGTCCTCCAAGCATCCCGGGTTCGAATCTGACCTCCACTCTCTCTCTCTCTCTCTCACAAGTTCTGACTATCCACTGTCCTATCTCTAAAATAAAAGCATAACCCCTCCTACAAATAAACCTTAAAAAAACAGCTTTGTACTAACAAAACAAAACACTGGAATCCCTGGGGTCTAATTCAGGAAATGACTGTGAGCACATTCAGTGTAGACACTCAGTAATCAGTTGGAGCTGCTCTCTTTCAAGTAAAGATGAATTGCCTTGTTTTATTCATTTACTTGTTTATTTTTGCTAATATTGGCACTGTTATTCTGCAGTAGACTTTTTCAAGTGAATGTGCTTAATTGTTCAACACTAAGTGTAACAGTGGAAAAACTGGATTTTTTTTTTTTTTTAGAGTAATCAAAAAACACATCCCCGACTGTTCCTCTCTCTCTCTCTCTACAACAGGCTTTCCCAACCTTGGGGTCCTGACCCTATGTGGGGTCGCATGGAATTCATCTGAATTTAATATTTATTGATTAATAAAAAACATATTCTTTATTAAACTAAACACAGGATAATAGCCAATGCCAAAACATGAACCACTCTGTCTATTTATCGTCCATTGTGCAGAAATGTCATCCTCTGCCTGCCTCCATAATAATATACAGAAAAATACCCAAATGTCATCTGGAATGAATGTTTACTTGCAACACAATAGAAAAATGATTACATGATTGAAAACAAACTTAGCAAAAAGCTGTATGTGTTTTGGATGTCTGTGGGTCCCAGAGTTTTGTGAAGTCAAAGTGGGGTCACCTGCTGGAAAGAGTTTGGGAACCACCGCTCTGCAGTATTTTAGAGATTTCACATACACGTACCAGTGTGAGTAATAGTGTGTCAAAACAAAGACACAAAGTCACTGACAGAATCCTGCATGGTGTAGCAGGATTAGTGTGTTTTGAAAACAGTCTAAAGGCGGATATCAAGTTATAGATACAGTATGATGCTAGATACCAGATGTGATTTTTTACCCCCTCCTTGTACTTCCTCTGCCTTGTTATTCCCCTCTCTCAAATCCCCTGTATGCCTTGTAGGGCTGAACTGACTCCTCCACAGATGTTTTGTTCAGTATTATTTTTTTAGAAAAGGAAACAGATGTGATTCAAGGGAAATACAAGAAAATTGAGTAAGTGATTAAGAGACACCTGATCTTGAGAAGAAAAATCTAAACTTCTGCTCAAAGCCCCGCAAAACTGTGATGACAATAACTGTGATTGTTCCTCTTATTGTCAAGTGTTGGATGTCTCAGCGTTGCTCTAAAGGTACAGGGTTATTAGACCTTGTATTTCAACGTGTGTTTGTTTGTACTTTTTCTTGAGGCTGGCTGAGTAATAAAACAGTCTTCAAAAGGGAACACATCCTGTGTCTGCAAAAGAGCATGCCAAAGACACAACCTAAAACTGCTTTATTGAGGAGATTTTTTTCTTATTAAAAGGCAACAGGCATGAGACATGTGTTTAACTAGATTCAGTATTTAACTCATGAATAGTCTGGTTTCAGCATTATCAGATCAGATATCATTATAAAATCAGTTTTGGTCTAAAAAGAGAAAGTATCCTGATCATGCTTTGTTTCTTGAATTTTGCCAAGCCCTTATTTTCTCTCCCTTTTGTTCAGTTTTCCAGATCTGCTCTTTTAGTTTTCTCAGTCTTTGGCCCTTTCATCTTGTCATCTAACACTTGATATTTTTACCTCCCCTCTGCAGTCATAGTGGCCTGTCTCCTCTACTTTCAGCAACAACTCATGCCATTTGGCTTCTCATTGTTCTTCCCTGTCTCTGATTCCGCTCTCTTTTAATGGGCTCTTACTATTTTTGTTTGCAGAAGATGACACATTATCTCTCTAAAAAATGTTTTATTTCTAATCATGGCCTTTTTGTCTTACTATCTCAGAACTTCTTCCACAAGGATGCAAGCACTAAGAAAACAAAATATTTTAGGAGCTTGTCTGTGAGTTTGTCTTATTTTAAAACTGCACAATTATATTTGAAACATTTTAGCTGGCTGGTGTTCGGTTTATTTACGTTTCCTTTTAAACTCTGTGTTAAGTTGACTCTTCTGAATAATTACTGGCCGGTACCACTCAGCAATTCTAAAAGGGATCCAGAGGGAGTAATAATGCCAAGTAAAACAAAAACCAATACAAGGGTGAGTCTCTCTACTTTAAGGCATACTCTCAGTCTGTAACCAGAAGCAAACACAGTGATGTTTTACGTATCTCAGAGGAGTGTCCCCCCTATGTCTACAAATACATTTCTCTCTTCCATCATTTTACACCTCGGCTCTCTACTATCCCTTTTTATCGCCGACTTTCCTCATCTCTCTTCTTCTATCTTTACAGTTTGACTCACATACTTTAGTTGTGAACTTGCGGCTTTGTTGTGTGTGTGTGTGTGTATGTGTGCGTACATGAGTTGTAGGCTGGAATGTGATATTTTTAGCTCCACTATCAAATATCTCTTTGTTCCAGTTGGGAAACATCAATACCTAAATAACTGATAGCAGGAAAAGCAGCTACAGTACTGCATGTGTTTGTGTGTGTATGAATGTGTGTGTACGTGTGCTCGTGTGCGTGCGTGTGTGCGTGTCCTTGGCTGACAGTCAAGGTGATATGTTTTTTTTTGTCTTATTTTAAGTAGGCCAAAGATTGGAGGGTTAATGTATTTCCGAGTGAACCCATAGAGAACTGACCGAGGACACCATTACCTCAGTTAGAGAGAGACAGCCAAAGAGAGGGAGAGAGAGAGAGAGAGAAGTAATGGTAAGGGTGAGCTAGAAAGAAGGAGAGAATGGACCACATGGAGCAGAGTGGAGGAGCAAAAATTAAATGGGGAAGCAGTGGTAATGAAGGAGGTAGAGTGTGTAGGGAGTGATGGAAAGGGTCACAAGGGATGGTTATTGAGAGAGTCGGGGAGTGAGATGTCCTCTCCAAGGTGGGGGAGTGACAGCAGAGGAGAGAATTACAGCAGCAGCTAAGTAAGTCTATCAATGGCGGTCAAGGTTGGCTCACGTTTACATGTTAGGATACACACATATGTAATATGATAGTAACGCAAACAAGTAACAACGTGGGGTATAATTTTCACATTTACATGCCTGATAGTTAACCCTTTCTGGTACTGACAACCTCAGCTATTCCACATTGCTTTGCAGAATATCACAAACATTCCTGCTGTGGGTATATTGTCGGCCATATTCTTGCCTAACCCAATAACATAACATAAGGCACATGTAGGAATATTTTGGACTTTAGAAATTTGTTGTTTTCTGAATGATTAATTTGTATTTGGTCTGGAGAGTAGTCAGTAGTTTGCTCTTTAAAAAGATAACAGCTTGTTACATCCCTTGTATCTCTATGTAGACAATAATGCATGGTATAGTTTGAGGGTTCATACTACACTATTGCAGACATAGATGTATTCGTTGAATGGGACACAGTTGACAACATGTTGCTATCAAATCTCTGTTGTATTGCAAGTTTCACTGGTCCCAATGAGGACTAACTGTCTGTTAATGTTGAGTTTTTTGGGGAGCCTCTCATTTCTCCTTCATGCTAGATATGCTTTTGAATGAGTCTTTGTTCAGTTCTTTGTTTCACTGACTTCATTTCCTGGAACCAAATAGTCTACTGAGGGAGACTGATGGGAATGTTTCGGCATAGAAAAGTGGAATCTAGTAAAAGATTGTAGATAAGAGAACAGTTGTCCGTGTCTATGAAGGCTGGAAATTTCAACTGATAAACAACACATTGTGCATATTAAATGAAATAACCATATGCGTGATAAAAAAAAAAAGAATACAGAAAATTGTAGAGATGATGCAGAGACATAGATTGAGATGTGTGCGATTTCTTTTAGTAGAGGAGAGGTTAATCAAAAATAATTTGTTGACCATTAATCTGTTTACAAAGAGGTTCACTTCAATAGCAGTTTATTAGTTGATTCCATTAAAGGAAGAATGTGCGACTTCTTGATCCAGTAGATGTCGCCCTTGAGCACTAGCATGAAACCAAAACGAAATGCTGTTTGGCGACACCTCCGCCATACTGAATCCTCCGCTCTCCTCCAGCGACATGCCTCAAACCCCCCCTCCCCTTGTGTTTGAAAAAAAAAAGGAGTCCAGCAGACAAAAAAGTATTTGGCTTGAGCTGCAATTGACTGTAGCCTGCTTGCTGTGTTAGCGGGTTTAATGTTAGCACTCTTTAGTTAGCTCGTAGCATCACATTGCATGTCATTTCACATGGAATGACAAGTGATCCAAAAACATTTACGTGACAATCAAATAAGCAGTGAGTATGTTCTTCTTCTTTTCTCTAGTCCTTGACTAAAACTGCTTTTATACACAAGGGGAGGCGCTAGTCGTCGCGTCCATGTAAACATGGCTCCGACAACATGACAGCCAGAGGGACTCGCACTTCTTACTCATTGCAGGCAGTCATGACTTAGAGATATTTACATAGGACATACTTGATTTCTGCTATATTTATGTGTAAACTGTTGCACATTAAGAGGGCCATGATGGCTGAGAAAATGCAAAATAACACCTGTTGGTGTTGAAACTCTACAAATAATAGAAACTCGTTTTAGATGTCACCAATATCTTTACTCTCCGTAAGTATATTCATGTGGGTTAAGCAGCATTTCACAATAAAAGCACCCATGGCAGAGTCTATAAGCCAATGTTTCCCGACCTATTTTTGGCTCCCCACTTTGACTTAAAAAATCTGGAGAAAACCAGACATCCAAAACACAGCTTGTTGCACCCCTTGTATCTCTATGTAGACAATAATGCATGGTATAGTTTGAGGGTTCATACTACACTATCGCAGACATAGATGTATTCGTTGAATGGGACACAGTTGACAACATGTTGCTATCAAATCTCTGTTGTATTGCAAGTTTCACTGGTCCCAATGAGGACTAACTGTCTGTTAATGTTGAGTTTTTTGGGGAGCCTCTCATTTCTCCTTCATGCTAGATATGCTTTTGAATGAGTCTTTGTTCAGTTCTTTGTTTCACTGACTTCATTTCCTGGAACCAAATAGTCTACTGAGGGAGACTGATGGGAATGTTTTGGCATAGAAAAGTGGAATCTAGTAAAAGATTGTAGACAAGAGAACAGTTGTCCGTGTCTATGAAGGCTGGAAATTTCAACTGATAAACAACACATTGTGCATATTAAATGAAATAACCATATGTGTGATAAAAAAAAAAAAGAATACAGAAAACTGTAGAGATGATGCAGAGACATAGATTGAGATGTGTGAGATTTCTTTAGTAGAGGAGAGGTTTATCAAAAATAATTTGTTGACCATTAATCTGTTTACAAAGAGGTTCACTTCAATAGCAGTTTATTAGTTGATTCCATTAAAGGAAGAATGTGCGACTTCTTGATCCAGTAGATGTCGCCCTTGAGCACCAGCATGAAACCAAAACGGAATTCTGTTTGGCGACACCTCCGCCATACTCCAGCGAAACCCCCCTCCCCTCGCGTTTGCAAAAAACAGGACTCAAGCGCGAGTATTTCCGTTTGTGTTGTTCTAATGTTACTATTTTGATAGGCCTCATAGTGTGCCCAGCTGTGCGCAACATTAAAAGGGTTTTAACCACCTCCAGGGACAATGGGGGTCCCCAGTTGTTAGCACCGTTAGCATATGGGGTTGAAAAGCATGGGAACCCCTGCTCTATATGACCATAGCTAATAAGCCATTAACTAAGAGTTTGCCCTCACATTCCGCGTTACTGCTTATTGATTGTAAGTTGTTGAAGATGAATTATGATCTCAATATGCTTTTTTCACTTCTACATTATATGGTACATTACTAAGGAAAACTTTACTAAATTACTAAATTCAACTTCCTAACGTACAATCAATATTCAGTAATGAGTAGTATAATGAGGGTAAACTCTTACTTTATGGCATTCTAACTATAGACTATGGTCATGTAGAATAATGTATTGATTAGCATGCTAATAAGCATCTCGTGAATGGTGAATATATTGACTTTAATTTGAAGTGTTGCCCTTGTTTTTTATTATTTGACTAAATACGTTTTTTGGTCCGGTCATCTGGTGACAGCCATATGTAACTTAATCAAATCAGTCGACAGCTGATTGTCTTGATTGGTTCTACTGGAAGAAAAGTCATTACAAGTCTTACAAAAATATCAATTTGTAAGGAGTCACAGCAAAAAGTCAGAAATGTTATTAAAGGATTATCTTAAAGTTCAACATAAATGAGATAACCGACTCATTCTGGGACATATAGCTTCTTTCTTATTGTCTATGTCTGTCAGTATAAATGCTATGAATACTATCAATAAACAGAAAAAAATGACTACCATTTATTTGAATAATTTCCAAGTCAAACTTATAAATGTATACAAATACAAAGATTCTAAAAGAAAAAAAACATGACACATACTAACAATGATTAAAATCTGAAATATCATCATTCCTTGATAATGATTTTAAGTTAGCAATTTTAAGTGTGTAGAGCTCATCTGTGCTGAGCCTCCAAAGATCGGAGAGCCGAGAGGAAATGTTGGGATGTGGGGGCACTGTTCGGCGCAATAACAAAACCAGGGAGTGTTTGAGCAAAAGCCCTGATCACCACTGCACTACTACGTCAGTACCAGTAATACTACAAACACAAAAGATGTGAACTGTGGTTATAAACATGTTTTTGATCATATCATTTATTATATGTTAAGTACTTATAGATACATACATTTTGCATTATATTTTTTATTTTATTCCTTTTTCTTTTTTTTTTGCAAATGCCTTAAGAAGTCCATGAAGACACATTGAGACAACTTATCCTGCTCAGCAACCAGATGTTCAACATCACCAAGTTCAGATCAGCCAAGGGTTGAAGGTTGCTGACCTTGATGCCCTCAGTAATGCAACAAGTAAACCTCAGTTGTGATATCACTTTTAGCCCAATTTAGCAGATTTTAAGCAGTCAGAAAAGGAGGGAAAAGAGAGACGAGGAAGGATGGCTGAAGCAAGAAGCAAAGGAAAGCCTGTGTTGACATGGAGCAATACAAAAAAAAAAAGCATTATGGCCTATTTATTGAGACAAACACCCAACTAGACGTGATAAAAAAAAAATAAACACAGGTGCTGAAGAGGAAGGTGAAGAGGCCTTAGACGCAAGTTTAAATGTGACAACAATTAGAGGGATTTGCACAGCACAGTGTGGCAGTGAAACAGTTTAGAAGTCTGTTTCAGTGTTAAGTAGAGCTAAGATTAAGCAGAGAGGAATGACAGGGCCCCTGATGATATAGAGAGAAGTATAACTCACCCAGCAGCAGAGCAACTGCCAGCCCAGCATGAAGTAGATCCCCTGATCTCTTCCGACCAGAGACACTCGAACCGTCGCTGTCCACTGACGCCATGACACCAAGACTGTCTGTCTATGTTGTTATGTGTCTATGTGGATTTTTGTCAATCCCTACACCTCTGCCAGTCTGGTCAACCTGAGTCCAATCTAAGAAAAGGTGTGTGTGTGTGTGCGTGTGCGTGTGCGTGTGCGTGTGTGTGTTAGTGTGTTTGTCTTATGTGTCTCTGAAGCAAGGAGTAGCTGGTTCTGAAGTCCTGCTCTCAGTTCCTCCCTCTTCTCTCCTTCTTCTCTCCTTCTCCGCACTCTGTCCCAGAAATGAAAATGGGGGGGGGGGGGGGGGGGGCGGGACGCAAAAAAAAGAGGAGTGTAAATCTCTTCGGGGTTCTCCCTCCCGATCACTTGTTCCCTGCGCTGCACTCTAGCAGCATGGGGAAGCAGAGGGAGAGACAAAGTGAAGAATGCAGCAGTTCAACCAAGAGTGCGGGCTCTCTGTCTCTCTCTCTCTCCCTCCCTTGCCTGTCCTCTGTCACGGTCTCTGACAGACTCGGCGGTGATTATCCAGCAAAGCAAAGAGTGAGGCAGAAGGCGAACAGAAGAGAGGCGAAGTCGTAGCGGCGCAGCAGATCAGTGACGGACAGATCCACTGCTCCAGCAGCAGTAGCAGCAGCAGCAGCCAGGGAAGCAGGCTGGACCAACAAACCCCAAAGGAGGACACATAGGCTGGAGATGGGGAGAGCAGGGCACTCGAGAGGCACGGAGGGATGCTGGAGCAGAGCCAGCAGCCAAGGCAGAAAAAAAAAAAGCAGAAAGCGCGTGTCTATCCAGTCGGCACAGGGAGGAATGAGCAATAGAGGTACTGCAGAGGTAGAGGTGAAGAGACTAAGAGAGAGAGAGAGAGAGCTACACAGAGAGGAGGAGGGAGGGAATAGAATGAAATGGGGGGGGGGAGGTGAGTGATAGCTGCTGCCACATGCACGCACACACACATATGCAGCCAGCATAACGGCTGAGTCAGCCTTACTCGAGAGGGTCTTTGAGCCGGTCTGGGTGCTTCACCCATACCACATACCCCAGACTTTACTGCATCCTTTGACTGTCTCCACTTTCATGTGTCTCCTATTTGATGCTTACATATCAATGCCAAGTGCTGTCCCTTTGGCAGGCGAAAGCATTGGCAAGATCCGATGTTATCCACCAGTTCTCCATCAAATGATTCATGCTTTATCTCTCTCTCTCTCTCTCTCTCTCTCTCTCTCTCCCTTGTCAGTTTTATGGCAGGACTACATGTTCGGAAGCCCTTGTTCCGAATTAAAGCACAAGGAAAATGTGTAGATCAACCATTCTTCCTTTTTAAGAAAGTGCTAAACCTTTTGGCATCACTGCACATGAGTCATTCTAAATTTACATTTTTAATTAGCATATGTTATTAAAAGAACCACCTATGCAGTAAACTCGCAAATCATGGAACAGTGCCTGTATTTCACATTTTCTTGCATCACAATTTGGACTCAAGAATGCAAAATGTATACAAAACATCTGACTGAATCCAAGTAGATTCAAGCCAAACCAAGCACTATGTACTGACGACATCTTTTGAACAGTTTGAGCCGGTGCTCACTGTGACCCCAAATGTCTGCTTAAGACCAGTGGACTTTTTCAGGGGCTTTTATACACATGTCATCCACCAAAATAAACTGCTCCTTATGTTTCATGCCTCACAAATTTGCCTGCAAAGCACAAATAATCAGTAACATTGATTCATGATGGCCCCTTTCACACATGCACCCTGGACAGGCACATTTCAGGAGAGCCTGCCCCTGAAATCTTCCTGAGTTTGGTCACAGAGTTAATGTCTACAACATATGCTATCCAAATGGTGAAATGAAACATGGGCGTCTGACAATGACACTTTTTGTGTGTAACTTGACATATACCTAGTATTAGCAAGTGAGTGGAAAAGCAGCTTTATTACATACATAAATATTGAACCGGTCACACAGCGGTTGCAGGATATAAAGTGTATCCCCCGCCCACTCATTTATGATTTTCCAGAAATGATAGAGCATATCAGCACATCATGACTTCTCGCAGACATTTTTTTTGGGGGGGGGGGGGCTGTATGAAGTCATGATTTAAAATGTGTCTCTTTACGTTCACAAGTGAAGCTCACCCTGATTATTTTGGGGAAACATTTGGAGTTTTGTGCATGTGTGAAAAGGCTACACATAAATAAATAAAAACTAGGAGCCACACAGGACACCACATAATCACAGCATACCTTTCATCAATCTTACCTGCAGCCTTCACACTTCTCAGTGAAGGATAGCACAAGTCCACATCTCGAATGTTCAGTTTGACCTCATTCACAAGATTCATGGCTTCCTCGGCCATCAAGTGACACGTCAATTCCAAGACATCAGAGCCCTATAGGGTCACATCCGAGGCCAATACCTCAATATTTACAAGTTAGACTCACAGTAACACGAGCAGGCGAGGGAATCTGTCTCTACCTCAGGCCTACATGCCTTCTGTTTCTCTGTTGCCCAACACTTGGTGCAGGGGGAATGTTAACTATCTGCAAGCTGACAAACCCCCATGTTTGTCCTCCCACTACCTACTGTACTGTCGAACATAACTGAACCCACCATCTTGGTCCTTCTACATTTTATACAAAATGAGTCATGCATCAGAGTACACTGGAAGTCACTTAGCACTCCCACTACACCGCCACTCTGTCAGGTATGTCTGGCTGCAGGCATAGAATTAGAAGATGCCAGAACTTGGTTTAAAGAATTATTATTTTTTTACCCATTTGCTGAAACAAACACTGACATGTTTTTATGCTTTCAAACACTCATGGCTAGCCTAAACACATTAGATATACATAATGTGAATACATATTTTGGGGCCTGACCAATTAGTCTGCCTGCAGATATATGACTGGTGAATGACATTGATTAATTCACCAGTCAAATATAATTTCATTCGAGTATCATTGTATTACACTAGCAGTACTCTTTCTGGCTGTCATCAGCAAGGTGAGCTTTATGGATTACAACAAGCATGATCACTGTCCAGAGTGTCAAGCCGTGATCCCAGTACATGCACTATCCAGTTTTGTTTGATAAATGCATTTGAGGGATCAACACAATAAATGTATATATCTCTATCTATCTCTACAGATCGAATGTAGATCTAAGAAAGATATTGGCCACTATATCGGATTAAACTGTAGTGTTGTAGACTGTAGAGATGCTAAGAACTAAGAAGCATCATCAGGGGTTGATGGAGAGTGAGATGCAGCAACCTACAAGTATTTGAGATAAAGACGTACATGTGATTTATAGAGTGAGGGTAAAACACTAACACCAGGGATACATGATGCACCCTTGTGTCTTTGCATATTCACACCATCCATAGACACATGGCATCACACGCGCACACACACACACACACACATACACACACCTGCCACTGGAGAGGGTGACCTTGGATGACGGGCATAGAGGGGTGGAGCAAAAGAGGACATTACACTGATGAGAAGAGAGGAGGATGTTAGGGATCAGGAGAGGAGAGAAACGATGGGTAGAGGATGGGAATGTGGGGGGACGAGAGGAGTGAGAGGAGGAGAGATGGCAGGAGGCAAAGAGGGGAGTTGAGATGAGAGGCGGAGGGAGGGAGGCAGTGAGGGAGGGAGGGAGGGAGGGAGAGGAGAATCTGTTTCTGGGACAGCCAAAGCAGTGAAATGCTGCAGTGAAGTCACAGAGCTGGTCCGAACACAGCTACTGAAAGACTCTGAGCTCTCCATTCTCTCTCTCTATACCTCCATCAACCCCCCCACCACCACCACCCCCACCCCCCATCCTGATTAACCTTCTTGTCACCCCACACTCCGACCTGCTCTATCCCCCCCTCTCACTTTTCCTTTCTCTCTCCCTCCCTCTCTCTCTCTCCCTCTCTCTCTCTCTCTCTCTCTCTCTATCTTTGCACCAGCCGGTGAGTGAGCACATTTCAGAAATCGTCCTGAGTGGAGGAGTACAAGTTGGGTGGGCCTCCTCCTTACCACTCGTCTCCATCTCCCCTTTCTTTTTTGTCTTCATCTGTACAGGTCAATCTGTTTTCTCCAACATGCGTTGTCCTTTCTACTATTTTTTTATTTCATTGGCTTTACATTCTCACGTCTCTAACTCTCCGTTCTTGTCTTTGTATTTACATTTTCATTTCATTTTTTTGGTTCTGTCCTGTCTCCGCGGTCCTGTGCTCCAGCTGTCTGTCCATCCGTCTGTCTGGGGGTAGACCATCAAAAGGTGAGTCCTCTCTAAAGTTAAAAGCAGGTCTGCCGTACATGCTGATTCTCAAACACAAACATGCACACATGCGTCTGCACTGAAGTTATAACAGGCTTCAGTGCTGATATGTAAGGAGACTAGTGTCGATAATACAGACAGCCTCCTGGTAGAGATTTGTGTTGGAAGTTTAAAGGATTGCAGTTTTGTTTGTGCCTTTGTAATTGTCGTTGTTTGGAGTTGGACAGTAGAAGGTAGTTTGAAACCGCTTGTGATTTGCGTGATCTTCGTAAAGATGTTGGCAAGACTTCGCATTGAGGCGGTTAAGTACAAAAACTTTATTGGCTGTGTGTCCATGCTGTGGAATGTCAACTAGAAGGTCTCTATCTATCTATCTATCTATCTATCTATCTATCTATCTATCTATCCATACATCCATCCATCTTCATACCGTTACAATAATCCGTATAGAGGCACATAGAATGGCTTGACATGCGGCTGTCATTGAAACTGTGTCTTTAAGTTTGGATGTGATTTAATGATAACAATTCATTAGTAATAAACATAGATATTTCTTCAATATAAAAGCGTATTTTAGGACTGATAGTATGCGGCTACATTTTTATTTTAACGCTGTGAAATTAAAACAATTTTCCAATTAACAAGACTGAAAATGTTCCACTCAAATGTTTCCTAGATCACTTTCAGACTGCAGCACTTCATGAAAAAATTAGACCCTGGGTTCACGCATATGAAGTACAAAGACAGGGCTGAAAATAAACGAATACATAAAACAAGCTGGATCAGATTTTTATTTTTTTTCAAAAGAACCTTCTTTAAGTATTAAAATCTGCCCTGGTCAATCAAATGCATGCAAGGGCCCAGCTAGTGGATTGCTATAATTTGCTTATTTTTATTCTCTACCTTGTGGTAGTTTCAATAGAAGATAAAATGATGACTTAAACTGCATTTCTTGATTTTTTCAGATCTGCCCTGTGCTGTTTAGGTGTGTCTCATAAGGCTTCAAACCAGCTCATGACTGTCTTTTGGTCAGGGTTTATAAGAGCTGTAAAGATATTCATGCTCTACATTTACAAAGTCACCTTTAGCTGATTCTCAGTGGAGCAGCTCCAGGTTAACCACTCTGGTGAGAAGACTGCAGCTTCAGGATTGACAAGTGATCCCTTACATGAATACCTGCCCTTGATAAAATCACATACACATGCTCAGGACCAGTACAACTCTGATAGTCTTTGATACTCTCAGTGTCTGCAGGAGCAGAAATATCACAATCACAACAATAATAAACAAATCCATGGGTTTTCATTGCAACCTTGCAACTTTTTTTTTGCAAATTTAACATTCACCCTAGTTTCCACATACACATCATACGTTATGTCAACTGTCTTGCTTCCTCTGTATTTAAATCATAAATCCCAGTAGGTCGGCTATATATGATAAAATACAATATTATCACAGTTGCAGCTGCTTCTTTGCAATATTAGTATGCTCAGGTAATTCAACTGTAAACAAATATACTGACGACATAACATGTTATGTTGCAACTTTTTAAAAAAGCTTTAATTTTAGGCTGCAATAATTAAAATACGGCCCCTAGAGAGACTGCTCCATGTAGGGGTTATGGTCAGGCACATGCTTGGAGGGTAGAGGGCTATAATAGTGCACGGCAGCATAGTCATTCAACACAAAGCAGGGTACCCTACAGCAAGAAGGGTTTGAATCCAACAGCCTGGTCTGGTTTCCTTTGGCATTTCTTTTTGTAGATTGCTTGTATTCCTGTGCACATCCCTTTCCTCTAGTTTTCAGTTTCACTGTTAAAAGATAACCAAAGACTGGGGATTGTAGCACATGGTTGGCTGTATGGGTTTAAGCCCTGTGAAAGACCGGCCCTTGAAACTAGGCATCCTTAACTCTCTGAGATTGACGCTGTCGTAAACAACATAAGGAATGTCGTCTTTACGTCATCAGCTCAAAAAACAGAATAGTACAATGTAGCAACTTACTGTGAAATCCACTCACTTCGTCTGCTCAGCAACTTTCCTGCGATCTGCAATACGTGTGTTTCTGTGAAATCCAGAGGCTTTTCTATCCTACTGAGAAGATCAGTGTATATTCACTGACTATCCGGATATAATCCTACCAAAAATGAAGGTTATCCATGATGATATATGTATACATTTTATTAACATAATGTCATTTCTTTTGGCCAACATGGATGCTGCCATCTTGTTTTGGTCTGTTCTTCTTGAATGGCGGCTTTCAACCATGACTTAAATAGGTGCATACTGTCAACTACATATGTATGTAGCATGAGCTATGTAAAAAATACTTTACTTAAATCAAATGTAAATTAATGAAAACAACAACAGTAAATAAATACATAAAAAAATGATAATAATAAATTAAAAATATATTATAACCAAAGTTAACATCTTACTCCTATTGTGTTTTCTTTAGTCCCGCCCCCTATTGTTGTTTTGGTCTGTTGACCAATCACATGCTGTATCTGCCATCAACTGACATGTTAGGGCCAATGAGAAGTCAGTGCAGCCTGAAACATACGTCACAACCTGCTCTTGGCACAGAAATAAAAAGATAGAACATAGAACTGTTTTTAATGGATTCATCCCATTCAGCTTATTCTAGTATCAATAGATCTTCACTCTTTATACAAAACAGCTAAAAATAATGTGTAGACTTTGAATTGAATACAAGTGTTTTATAAACTCCCTGAGGGTCGAACCTTGTTGTTTTACATGTCAACATATATCTGTGAAATTACATTTTGGCTTTTATTTTTATATTGTATTTATGGTGTAAAAACGATTTGGGACTTCATGTGACATCCTTGGAGGATAGATATTCTGATTCCCAAGGTTGTCCTGAAAAATAGATGTGCAGTATTACATGGTTGTGTATTACTCTGGTGAGATTATACATCTCTTTTTACAGAATGAGACCAGGCGTTAAAAATGAGTGGAAATGCCTTAGACTCCAGAAGGTTAAACAGAATAATCAGGTAAAGAGATACAATACGTGATCAAATGGATGGAAAAGAGAGAACGAAGAACTATGACATGTTCCTAAATCATCTTTATTCAAAATACATCATGTCATGACAGCTGCCTGTTCAAAGGCAGCACAGTGCAAGCATACGTTTGGTGTTTGCTAACATTTAATGTGAAAAAAGAGCAAATTCAGGGCAAACTCATATCCAGAGGTGAATGATGCACAAGTGCAACTCCGACGCTAGATTCAACTTCAATGTTTTTGTGTTTTATTGTTTCTCATTAAGAAACACACTCAATTTTAAATATCTTTATGTATGTAGCTTTATATGGCAAACCAAACCCCCTTTTAAAAAAATGAATGTACATTTTGTCTTTATAACATCATGTTATGGGTCAAGCACCTCAAACCCTGCAAATGAAACATGCATGTTCACTAATAGAACCAGAACCTGTGATGCATTGGCTGTCTCGACCAAATAACTTTTTAAAGTTTTGCCAACTAATTAATTCACCTTAAGACCCTGTTAATTGCTGCTCTCCAGTATAATTAAAGGTAGGGTTGGTCATTTCTCCTGATACACTTAGGGAAGAGTTTGGTTCAAATTGTCTTTAGGTCCTGATAGGAATTAATAACTCATGAGCTCTGAAAAAGGAATGAAGAAAATCCGTCATATGTATCAGTTGTAAGCCTGTAAAAACGTTGAACAATGTCTGCCACGAGGTACCAATTTGATGAACCAATTGTGTCTCCCTGTCTCCCTGCTCGTTTTCTACCCCATGCATGCACGAGCCCACACTCGAAGCATGAACTGAGCTCCGCATATGTACCAATGGCACTTGTGTAAGTAAGGGCCATGGCTTTTGAGGGAGCACAGAGGGGAGGGGGTGGGTGCAGACGGAGCACTGAGGGAATGCTACTTTCAAAACCTATCAACCCTGCCTTTAACTTCAAGCTTTCTTATAATCCCAGAGTAAGCACTATCAGTCTAAAGAATACTACTGCGATGTCACTGATGTGCTTTTGGTAGTTAAATACATTTACAATGATAGAGAAAAAGAATTCAAAAACCAGGATTGGCCAAGTTACCATATTTGGAAGCATTAAGCGCTTGACACATTACAAGTAAGACATGGATATGAGTTTCTGACACAGCTGGACTGTTATCAACATAGGTACAGACTAGACATTCAGTGGTTACCAACACTCACATGCTGAACCATGTGAAATGATATTTCAACAGTGATCAAATATCCAATCGTTATTTATTTTTATATTATACATTTAGGGTGATCTAAACAAGTGTTTCATAAAAATGCACCACGGATACATTTTCCCATTATATTATTTTACCCACCATGCCATGTTTCAATTACAACGACTCAACATTCCAATATACCATCATAACAATGTGAGCTTTATGTTTTTCCAAAGTTCTATTCAGTTCACTATGGTGAATGTTTTAATCTTTTTGTATAATATATATATATATATATATATATATATATATATATATATATATGTGTGTGTGTGTGTGTGTGTGTGTGTGTGTGTGAGAATCTGTTTTTTCAGGTGCATTACATCAAAGTTGTATTTAAATCTCTACAAAACACAGTTCAAGTTAGAGATCCAGTAAAAAAGACGACCCTAACAAAGTCTGTGCTGGAGATCCTTTTCCATGATATGAAATATTGACTTATTATTTCTCAGTATTTTGCAGGTGGCAGATAAAACTCTTCAAAGTGCAACCAAATACCCCTGGCAGTCTTTACATTTAAGATGTCAGCCATATTTCTAAGCATGTTTTAGAATAACATCTACTTATTATAATTTTGAGAAAATGGTGCAACCTGGTGACTTAATTGAGGGAAACCCTGACACACCAAAAGCAAACCCAGACATGCTTTGACTGACTGACCCATGTTGCTGTTGTTTTATGGTAAAACAGACACATACCTCATTTTTGATATACTAAAGCATTGTTTCACATGCATTCATGGCACTATAATACATTGAACATGCTTCTTTTGACAAAGTCATAATGATGACATCTCATGGTTAGAGACAAACTAAAATAAATTCCCCTTCTGTCCGTCATGAATATAAGCATTTTTATTATAACTTTTTATTATTTAAATCAACTTCTATTCCTGACTGTCTGGGAGTCGACATATTTTTGGGCACCTTTGTTTAATTCCTACAATTCATATAAAGTTTAAAATCAAAGGTTGGCACCAGCCTGGGTTATGTGATTGTGGATGCAAAGTGTTTGTTACTTTAAATTGTCATTGACATGTGATTGACAACATTTTGTCTTGTAGTCAACCAAAATTGACTTGACTTCATCCCTTATCACATACTCCTAATCAACTCCTAAGATGTTTTATGTAGCCTAATGTGAGGGAGAGGGAAAGTAACTAGAATCGTGACTGATTTCCTTGCACAATATAGTATAATGGTGTACAGATATTGAATGGTCAAAGACTGACACTTGTTTTAATCCTACACATAACAGAGGCCTGTATTTATGCAGGAAAAGATGTCACTCCTCTCTGATAACCTAAAGCATTTAGCAGGGAGAATGCAGAGGTTTCAGCCATATGGATGGCTGGTATGACCAGTAAGTGGCAAAGTGCAGAAATTTTCAGATTTGGCAGTGCTGTTTTTATAAGTAAATATATAATCTGAGCTGCAAGTTAGACTAGGTGGTTAGAAAAACATTAAACTACAATTCCCTGCTTTTTTTTTTTGACCAGAGCACTTGTAAAATTTAGGCAACCTCACTTCACTGACCAGAAGAAATGCGGGCTTGTACTTTTCTTGAACACACACACACACACACACACACACACACACACACACACACATACACAAACACAACCACACAAAAAAACATTTGTGTTCAGAAAAAAATTGATGAAGTAGTGAATGCAGATCAGACAAAGGCAGCTTTAAAACATGTTGACATGAATATGGAAAAACACTGATTTAAATGGTAAATTTAACGATAAGTACAATTAGCTGCTAACATTTCAGAGCCCTGACAATATGCATAATGGAATACTGTCTCAGCGACCATGTGTGGAATCTCCTCTTTCATTCATTTACCACTCCCAATATAAAAAGGGGTAGAGTTTATTGTACAGTTATTAATAATGTGGTAAACCACAAGAGCTAATGTCATGGGGCTGTACATTTTCATTTCTTCCCAAGCTCCACTCAATTTTACTTGATTGTTTGTAGAAAAGAGTGTACGATCCATGCTATCTATAATACAGCTTTGTGTTCTATAGTTTATTCACATTTTACCCACTTTTAATCTTGAATATTATAAAAAATAATGTTTTGGAGGGTTAATATAGTGAACTATGTAGTGCATGGGGCTGCTGTCATGGCTCTGTGAATAAAAAGACAATGTTTATATAATGATCTAAATCAGTGCTTTTCCCACCATGACAAGTCTTAAAAATAGGTATGAGGAATGTTTGAGAAAGTCGGCCACGAGTAGACAACACTGAGACAGATAGACATAAATGGCTTAGTCACAGACTATTACTTTTCCAGTGTTGGAAGGGGGATTACACAGGCGCTAACAAGTGCATGAATGTATATTAAGACATGGTGCCCAAACAGGCAGCTGAGAGACATGGATTTAAGGCAGAGTTGTTACATAAACCCACAATGTAAAAACAATAAACATTTGGTTTGATCTGTTGTTATCACTACCACTAAATGGACAAGCTTTGAAAGAGTCAACTACATCTTCCAATAGGCCTCATGATGCAATCAACCGTAATTATTAAAAGACTGAATGTGAAAGTCTGAAGTTGCCAGACCTTCATCATAGTGATTAACGGTAAATACGTTTTAGTGGTGATGTAGTGAAACTGTTGCCATTCAATTAGGTTTAAACACACTTTGACAATTAGACTGCTGGATAATCACTAAACATTTTCAGAGTGAGATTTTCCGCAGCAGCGCCGTAGCTCAGGAAGAAGCTCCGCCATTAGCACGTCTTTGTACATTCATATTGATTCCACAACAGCGTAATATTGGTGTCCTGGTGAATTTAATGGCGTTACAGCTTTGTAGAAGCAAGATTTGTAGAGAGAGTGGGAGCTCCATATACACACTTGCCTTTCCGTCATGTTATCGTTAACGTGACGCCATATTGTTTTCTATTGACTATTTGTAACTGACCCTTTTTTGCTAGCCAAACGCTGTTAACCAACACGCTGGACACACTGTTTCCTTTATGCTTCTAACACTCTTTTAGACAGATCCTGGCAGAAAGCTATGTGATATTTTTTTACAGATATTTTCCTTTTTTTTTTGAAGACCCTGAAAGCAGAAATTACATTTTTAAAAGGATATCAGTTACTTGACAGGTTTGGTTGTAATTGGGAACCCTGTTTCTTGTTGTCTACCACCACAAATCTATTCTTCCAATCACAACTGACCAAAGCCATTTAAACAAAATCCCAAAGTTTGATTGTAGTAATAGCTGGAAAGTGGATGAATCGGCACAATAAACCATCATAAAACTGATACCAACACATCCTCTCCTGAAATGTTAAAATATTGTAGCTTTAAACTAAACTTTAGTATGAATCTCTGCCTCTTAAACCATGGTAAACTTTACAAACAATTAATTAATGATATATCAAACTTCCGCTGAGAATTAGATACTGCAATATGTTTTTTTGACCATACTCAAACTATACACTCCTATTCATTTTAGGTCACACTACCCAGCCCTAGTTTGTTGTGCAATTTGCTACGATCATGGCATTCTCATAATAAGAAGGGATTCTAATTGTTTTAAATTGACTTGCAGCTATGAATGAAATAATGTGTTTGAAGATACCGTTGCAGAAAACGTTTTCCTGGCGTATTTCAAGCAGAAAGACCCACCTCACACAGACATATAGAAATACCCTCACACACATAGAAACATTCAGTACACACTTACTCACACACATACACACACACACACACACACACACACACACACACACACACACACACACACACACACACACACACACACGCAGAATGAATGGACGTCAGTGCATGATGATTCAAGCTGTGGTTACTACAGATCTTCAGGAAGGGGGGTGCACATGTCTGAAAGAAAATATAAGAAAAAGAGAGAAATAATATTTGTACTATAACTTGTTTTATGTTAAGTTGTCCCAGTCATTAATGTCCTCGAGGGAAGCCATTAGATAAAGAACTGCTTGTGTTGCTATACTTGTGTTGATTTCAAATAAACTGTGTTCACAGAAGCGTCATTATCATTTCTCCAAATCAATTAAAACTGTATGAGTGACAACAGCACTGGTTAAATCAAACACATATTTACCTGGTGAGGTGCTACGAATGAGCGCTCCACAGGCTGACCCAGCTATGGTTGTCTATAAAGAAATAATACAAGAGGTGTAAAATAAACACAACAGTAGGTTAGGTTTCAGTCAACAAGCAGGGGTTTGAGTTTAGTAAGTACTTAAGCCATGGATGGATAGCTTCATTTCTAAACTATGTTTAATTTGGGGTGGAGTACATTTTTAATAGAGTCTGCCCAGGCCTTAAGTAGATCAAATGTATCATCTAAACCTGCATTTCAATTTTAATTCAGTCTTGGACACTTATTGAGTAGCATTGTGAGATGTGCAGCTTTAAAACATCATAATGTATCTTATACTGGCGTCAGTAAAAGCCCTCATTTCAGCCTCCGTCTGAAACAGTGAATTTCAGCTGCCTGTCTCTTCAATGGTGCGTTCCATTTACCTTGGAACTGGGATCTCCAAGCTCGGAATGATGTCACAACTGAGTTAATCGCGTTCAAGTTGCAAGTTGAACAAGTGAGCGACCACGTGTCCTTGAAAGAGTTGCCAGGGTTGGGCATGTCCTACAACTCCTTAACATGCATTGCTCTAAAACGTCGACAGAAACTGACTTCAGGTTCTGGGCTCACAAATTTCACGATTCTCACCAAAGTTCTTGTAACATCTCGTTCAGAACACCAGAAAACCACGTCCGGGGATTACGTCAACAACTGTGTGTCTTGTGTTTAAAAAAATCTTCGACAAGGTTAAGTGCGAACATCCAACATTGTTAAATGATATGTATGTATTCAAATATGAATCCGCATCATAGATCTCCTTTTAGCATCTCTAGCTTAAATTTGTCAGAATACAAATGTGATTGTCTATCCGTATGTTTAGGTCTTAGGATATGGTAAATCCTTATGATGGTGATTGGTTGGTCTGGCCTTTAAGATGTAGTTTTTGAGGACCAGTTTTGTGTTTATAAATGTGTTCCTAATTAACTTATTAGCACACCTTCTGGTGCCTTCTGGTATATGACTCTTAATTAAGATAATTCTATTGGTGGTATGCAGCTTATTATTGTTGGTATGTTGCTGCTGTTCTACTGGCTCATGCCACTTTTAATTCCACAACACTCTTTCTGCTGGAAAACAAATCAATTTATTCTTGCTTGATTTGATATGTTTTTTTTTTTTCTTTGATTATTTATTTGGGAATCTCAGTGGGGCAAAAGTGAGCAAAAGTGAAACTAATGCATTTAAGGACTGAAGCAGTGGCCATCTTTTGTATATATCATGTACACAGTGATGACATCTCATATTTACCTGTAGAATATTCCGGGGACAAAAACTGTATACACTTGGGGAGTGTTATTTGCTGGTACTAAAATGACCTTTTTAAGTTGCATTATGCCAGTAGAACACATGAGGGAAACTGCCATAATGAATTGGCTTGTTCCATTGAAACATGAGTGACACACCATTTCAGCGCCAGTGGCAGGTCCTGCTTGAGGAAGGGGGGTGATACGGTTAGATTTCTTACTTGGTTCCCTCCTCTGCAACACCTTCAGCCTCCAGCTTTCCTTCTTCTTCCATCTTCTCCTCTGAAATCAGTTCTTGTTTCTGGTGACGACGGAGGCATTTCACTACCACCATGGAAAGGATCAGGAGAGCTAATGCTCCACCCACTGAAGCCCCTATTGCAACCGCAATGGTTGAATCTCTTGGAGGAGGAACTATAAGGAGGGGAGAGGAGAGGGTTAAATAGTCTGTAGACAAAAAGATGGAGACAAATGCACTGCTGGCTAAAAGCTCTACCAGGCTGATTAAACAGAGTGGAAAGAAGGAAAGTGCTGCTGAGTTAGCCTCATAGGGGAGTGTGTGTGCGTGCGAGCGCATGAAAAAGATGCCTGGGACTAAGTTCAGGCTCTTGTTGGTCATTAATAAGTAAAACGCTGAGTCATCACCAGTAGGCGCTCACGCTCAAGGAAACTCACACACAGACAAACAGTATGTTATAATTGATTGTGTAACATTGATCCTTAAAGCCGGCTGTTAAAGAACATCTATTGCACTGCAGAAAACAATGAAATTACAATCACTTCTTTGGGACCACATTCTAAGAAAGAAGGAAAAAATCATCAACTGATTCTGGATCATGCTCATATCACTGTTTCAAACTAATATTGATTTCAAAATACCCATTGTGTCCATGTTTAGCTTGCATCAGCATGTGCACATTTAAGCGATTGTAAACAGCTGATTGTGCAAAGCCACAAATGGTCGGTTGTAGCCAAATATTGGCACATTATAAAAATGACTTACAATCAACAGCAGTGGCTAGATAAAAGCGTCACTTACTCTGCCGACAGACATTATGGTATTTAATTTTCATGAAATTATATTTTTCCCATGGGTACACTAAAAATACACTGAAACAGGAAATAACAGAATGAATAGTTCTTGCAGACTGTTTCACAGTCAATTTTAGCCCAATATTGACACACATGATGCTTTATGTAGTAGAACTCACCATTAAAAATCCACATCCAAGTTTAGTTTATGTTAACATGAGGGTAAACGTAGTCGGGCAATGTATGTTTAAAGCAAGGGTTTAGGGTTTATAGATACTTGGGGCATGATCCACAAATGTATTGTGCTGCTTATTCAGACACTAAACCTTTTCGAATGAGATAGTTTAAAAGATAGTTTGTAATCCACAGCACACATGCAAAGGTTGAAATGCCCGCAAACTACACTGCCAAGCAGACAGTGCCCTTGGTAAATTAGGGAAAATAAGATCATTCGGTGCAAAATGTCCCCCTTCCTTAGTTCAAATAAGCCTTTTTGAAAATACCAGCGCTAATTCCCACAAGCCGTTACAGTGGTGCTATTTAACATCTGTGAGACCTAGTGGCGTAATTTCTGCTTCTCTCCCTTTTCTCTCTCTCCGCTGACTAAAATATACGCAAAAGGACAGGACATTGCATTTAGCTGAGGTAACTGTGGATCAGTATTTGTTCGAGATGTGACTTGCAAACTGTCCAGTGATCAGGAAAACAATTCCGCCTCTCTATGACTTTAAAATAAATGATCTGTTAAAGTCTCT
This sequence comes from Labrus bergylta, assembly GCF_963930695.1. Taxonomy (NCBI): domain Eukaryota; kingdom Metazoa; phylum Chordata; class Actinopteri; order Labriformes; family Labridae; genus Labrus; species Labrus bergylta. The sequence goes on along the minus strand of NC_089205.1, from coordinate 12,379,988 downwards.
AAATATTACTGTGGTATTAATATTATTAATATAACCATATAATCATCAACTCAACACTTCATCCACAGAGGTTTGGAGCCGTTGCACATTTGTTTTTTTGGGTTATTTTTTCAAGTTTCCCTTGCTTGCTCCTTTCAGAGAGGAATCTTTGTTGTAAACAGTGGAAGTCATTTTAAATTGTTCAAGTCTGGCATGAAAATAAACCCTGAAAAGGTTTCCCCTCCCCTCCTAGCTCATCGTCTTTATGTGGACAAAACAGCCTCATCAGCAGCTCAGCACAGAGAAAAGGTGCAGACCGCTTTTCTTCACATTACGCTGCAAAAAAAAAGAGCAAACTGCGCAGAGCAGGACGCTTTGTGACCATGTAAGGGCAGTCATATAATAAGTGCAAATCCTTTTGTGGAAAGGATGCTTCAACAAGACAGAATCTGGGTGCAATTTCTGCACAATTAATTGTGCTATTAGCAGGAGCAATCCATTTTTAGTGGATCTGGCCCTTAGTGTTTTGTATTTTCAGACAGTAGGGTAAGTTACTTACGTTCCGTGACAACCTTAAGCTCTATGACACCAAGTCCTTGGATGCGGTCTGGAGGGTTTCGCACATAGCATTTGTAAAACCCCTCATCCTCTTTCTGAACATCTGAAAGGGTGATTGACAGGTCGTTCTTCTCCAGGATTCCAACAAACGAGACCCGATCTCCAAAGCGGTCTGAGCGCAGAACCATTCCTTTTTTCCTAAAGTATGTCATAAACTATGGATGAAGAGAGAGAAAGAATGAGTGAGAGTTCATAAGGACTGAGATTTTAAAATGTGGGCAAGGCACGCTGGTTGTTTAGAATAAAGACGAGACGTTTTACCATGTCTTCTGTATCATTAACTGATTCTTGGTAGGTCCAGTTCATGGCAAACTTGGTAGCATCCATCTTGTAGCAGGATGTAAATGTGCAGGGGATTTTGACAGTTGTTCCATTGAGAGCATTTATTGCATTGGGCATCAACACATCCATGCATGAACAACCTGGAAATGAAAATAACACAATTGTTAATAGTGTTCTACCAACAATAATGAGATATCTAGGCTTTAAGGAGGGAAGCAGATCTGACTCTTGTTAAGTTTCAATGGATTTATAACAAACTGAAAAAGCAACACAGTAGATTGTGTATTTAAATATGAAGGAAAAAAACTAAAAGGAATGTAAATGACAATAATCAAAATAACATTACTCATACACATTTTGGAATTTTGAGCATGCATAACTTAAATGTTATCTCACACCTCTGTAATGATTGTTAATTCTGAAGGATTGGACATTTCAGGGCTCCATGTTAAACCAAACATACTTCAACTCAGACAGCATTTTCTGAACAGCTGAAAAATGCAATACATCAGCTGTTTTAGTCAGCCAGTTTGTAGTGAGGATGGGGGTGTCCATGTTACTGCTGACTCGTCTTCCGCACTTTGTCTGGAGAGCACTTTCGTCTTTCAGGCTGACAGTCATTTGATGTGATTTTTTTTTTATCCCAGAGAATACATTTAAAGTGAGCTAAACCCATAAAATGATTGTAGATCAACCTTTAACAGTTCCAGACATGTCTGTGTAAAACATAGATGGCACACAGGAAGTGGTGGCCTCTACTGTACTACATGTATTTCTTGTCCTAGATCTGTCTGTAGTGTATTAGTACATTGAATTTCCAAGCACCTCCTAGGTCGAGACATTGAAAGGCTAGTTCTAGTCATGTTCACAAAAACTTGATTTGATTTGGAGTGGTACACACTATGCCATTGCTGCTGTACAGTAGATGGTGGCATCCACCTCGATCAAGAATTTCAGATTTAAAATCCTCCAATGGGATTTCAAAATGTAGCATGTAAGCTTATACTATACAGCTTTCAATGGAGTTGCGCCATTTACATTGAAAGTGGTTACCCTAGCCTTGAAGCCAGACAAAATTTCTTTACAATCTTGGCCATGGTCTGGCTCTTATAATACTTAACTGTCAAACCCACATCTTTGAAATGGTATGAATTATAAAATGTAGAAATCTAGGGGTAGTAGAAGCCACCATATTCTCTTTTTAACAATCCCTCATTGTAGGCAACCTAGACATTTACTTGTAGTTGAGGGTAAATTAGTTTTGTGATACATTGTAATTGTTTAATTTTCCTATTGATCGTGAATAACAGTGGATTATAAGTAATAAATAAAAAAACCTAAAGACTAAAGGTAGGCATATGTCATTTTTCACTGGTATAAAAGTTGTATTAAACCTGGGATGGGTATTTCTTTTTACTTTGATCTGGCACTAACAAAAAGCAAGTGGGTACCTCTGGTGTTAAAAAATGAAGCTAATGCGGAAGTGCAAATAACTGCAGTTCACAGAGTGTCCACTTGAGGCTGGCTGCAAAAGCAAAAGTCACATACAACCTAATGCAAAAAGGACAATTTCTATAGAAGAAATGCACATGTTCACTGGTACAAAAAACTATTTGGTTTGAAAAGCTAATTTCTGTTTGGGGGAAAATGGGGGGGGGGGGGGTATTAACCATTTTTATTTGATGGCGACTGCCATCTATGGGCTTCAAAGCCGGCTTCAGAAACCCATGGGTGATGTCACTGAGACTACGTCTACATTTTATACAGTCTATTTACTTTAAGACATGTAGCCTATGTATTGTGGCCATCTGATTTTCAAAAGTATTGCTTGATTAGAGGAGTATGTTTATTTAGCTGTGTCAAGTTCAGTCAGAGTAATTGAGACCCTGCTGTTAAAAATAGGACGAATGTCAGGATAGCAAATTATCACATTGTTGTGCCTTGACAGACCAAAAGCCTCCTTTTAAGATATAATGTTATGTTAAAATATCATTAGTTATTTCAAGTTTCCTAACAGTACGACTCTGCACTCCCCAGACAGAATCTGTGCCTCTCTCTCTCTCTCTCTCTCTCTCTGTATGTGTGTGTGTGTGTTTGTGTGACGGGACTCTGCACCATTCTCGTCCTCCGCAGTCGGGTGTTTCTGGCTCCCTTACCACTGCTGCTGCACCACTCTACAGGCCTGCCTCTCTGCACCACATACATATTGTACTAACACACACACACACACACACACCCCCACACACTCGCCCATGCACTTTTAACATCTCCTGCCATCACCCGTATGTATAATTTACACACATAAGCACACCCAATTATCCACACTGCACACAGTTCACCCCAGTCAGGTGGCTTGTGATGCAGAGTCCTGCTTTCTCACAAATAATGCACACACAAGCAGACGCAAAGCCCCTGCAAAGTGTGCATTGTCAGCAGTGAGCTAAGCATGCTAGCTGTGCTAAGTCAATGTCATCCCTGCATACAGACCAATGTGTAGGCACAGCTGACAGAGAGAAATCCAAGCAGACACCGTCACACAACTCACTCACACATGTAAGCACTGTATACACATATCTAACTTAGCTATTGTAACCCATACACACATATACTGTGTGAGACACAGTTGGACACATGCCCCTGCTGACTCAGCAGTCCTGTGGATAGTGGGAAAAGAGAGGCAGATGCAGAATTGCTCACAAATGAAATACTGCAGTGAAGCCACCTCACGCAACTCCTCCCTCTCTTTGCCCCTCCCTTTTTTTTTTCCTCTCCCATCTCCGTTCACCTCTCTTGCCTCCTCTCACGCCTTTTTTCCCCCCCCAGAATCCCAATTCTCTCCGACCCCCTCTTCTAGCCTTAAAATTACACTTCTTCTTTTTCTCCACATCCTCACATCCCCAAATTCCAACGATTGCTGTCTCACTCCCCTTCTCCCTCCCTTCCATTGATGCCGTTACCTTCACAAGGTCACAGCGGAAAACTAGGTAAGTCATAGGTAGGTCTGTTACATCATCACTCCTGTGCCCTCCCTATCCCTCTCATCCAACTCTACATTACGTGACCACCTTCCCATAAGGTTTTCAACACAAAGTCCTATACCAGAAAGATGATATATCTAAATGTAATTGAAACAACTGAGCTTCCCCTGCCTGATCAGAAAGGAGTGAAAGAAAGCTCGTACAGGCAAAGAGCTGGTACAGCCGTTAGTTACGTGTGTGAGGAATGAAACTCTATTTTCACTTAATCCATATTGAAAACCGCCGAAGTGTCTCAATTTGTATTGTAAAAAAGATTAAAGCAATAGATAACTTTGAGTCAGAGAGGGATTACAATAAACCAAGTAACATTGTCAATCAGGGGCATTTTTCCATTCTGATTGTACAATATGTGGCTGAAAACCATTTGGATGTGAACCACTGAAGACACAACATGACAAATCTCCCTCATGAAGGTCGCTTCTAAAAGTGATTTAAAGCTGCTTTAAGGTCACACTCTAATGCCTGCATCTCAGTATTTAGAGGATATACCAAAAAAAAAACTATTTTTCTAGACTAGACCTGATTTGATGTAGTAATTAGCAGTATTACCACATACTTGTTTTGGTGTCGAGTTTAATTCTGACTACATTAAGGGAATTCCGTGAGAGGAGTTACTCCTGAGTGGTTTAATGGAGTTTAAAACCAGCGCCCCTTCTTGTTTTGAGTGTGTCTGTCTACATGTGTGTGTTCTCAAACTGGGACCCTCCATGAACAATTTTCAAGGAGCCATTAATTCATACATGGATAATCAGCATAAAATATTATCATTCAAATAATCAGACAAAAGGTTGTGCTTTTTTTCTTCTTCTTCTTCACCTAGCTCACTGTAAGGTCTCGACACTGCTCTCAAACTGGTCCCAATCGTGAATTCAGTAGGTGTCCCGCAGGGTTACATTTGGCTTAATGATGATGCATCATGAGGAGTTAGTCAGTCACATTACATTTGATCGTTTCTGGTGTAAAAACATGCTCACATTCCAAGCTACTCTCACTGGGGGCACACATTGTTATTTAATAGCTTTCATTTCTGCTGCTGTCTGGAATCTGAATAATTGATTTTGTGTGAGAACTGAGAAGTGTTACTATTTAAAAGTTGCAGTCGACAATTTAGTGTTCTGATGATTTGACACTAATTTTGTGGGCTAGTCAGAAAACGGTTGCAGCAGGCGGTCTGTCTCGCTAAGCCAGAAAAAAAAGCCTTTTTTTCTTGTCAGATGTTACCATTGGTAAAGTGTTTGTCTCTTGACGGTTTATGATCACAACACAACTTGTAAAGGCAAAACACTTTTTATGGATGATGTGTTGACCTCAGCATTCTGCCTCTTAATTCTTAAGCCCTTGTCTTGTTGAGTGGTGATTCAGTTGTGTTCTTGCACTGCTTTGGCTTAGCTCTAGTGCCCCCTTCTTTTGACAAAGCAACATTGCATCCTGCCCACTGCAGCATTCTGTGCAGCTGCCCATACATTACAGCTCACAACAACAATATGACACCCATCAGTAATGTTTAGAGCAGTAGCAGGGAGTCATGTGTGCTGGAAAAGCTTTGGTATGACTATGTCATAACTGGATTCCTAACAGCCTTGAAACCCTATAAAGAAATACTGACACAGTACTGTGTCAGCCTGCAGCATCTTGTGTGTTAGGTTACTGTCATATAAGCAATATGTGAACACTGAATGTAAACAAAGCAAATAATCATGTCAGCAGACAGAGATGCTTTATACAGGTGAATTGGCATTATTTCCCTGTTCTGCATAGATAGACTAACAGCATATGTCCCTGCTTGTTTTATTGTCACTATATAAACCATACAACATGGAAAATATTGACTTGATGAGTGAGACTTGAAAGGTACTTTCAGTCCCTCCACGTTCTGGATTATTTACAGTTGTGCTTCTTTTTTTGCAGAGCATCAAAGTTTGATCGCTTTAACTTTGAGTATTGGTAGCTTTCAAAAAAAGAAATCACAGCCTTTATGTTAAATCCACACAGAAACATATGAGTAGTGAGATTGGCAAACTGAATCTAGTTGTGGATAGTGGTCATTTTAGTTCTGTATCAGCATGTTTAGTGTTAGTATCAGTGATTAAGCAACTGATGGGATGCATCTTTAAAACAGTTGAGCTTATTGTTTTAGTTAAGTCAAGTTCAAGTTAACTGTTTGTTGCAGTTTGACTTGAGCTTAAAGCATCTAGACAATGATCTGAAGAGAGATACTGGGTCCATGTTACTGTATGTTAATGCACTCGTACACTTGACTGACAATGTCATGCTGCAGAATCATCTTATAGACGAATAAGTGTTGTTTATTTGAAGGTATTAAGTTTATAATGTCAATTGTGTAACATCCACTTTTTCTTGGATTGTAATTCAAATCAAAATTTTCAAAATGACAGTTTGTATGAGTTCAGAAAAAACAGTTTTCCACCTTGTGACAATTATTTTTAATAACTCAAGAAAAGGTTTATTTAGCTTTGGAAATGAGAAAATATTCTAAGCCCAGATGGGATTTTATATCATCAGAGTTCATCAGAATTGTTTAGATAAAATGATCCAATCAGACAAGGTATGGTTTATCACTGGCAGAAAAATGGTACAATCTGACAAATGTGGTGTCGTAGATAGAACAATAATTTATATTTGAAGAAGTGGATAGACTTGTAAAAATGTAAAACAAAATAATGAAATACTTAAATAAAGAACAATCACCTTTCTATTTAAGTTTATTTACTAACACAAAACGCCTTGCTGTTTAATGATGCATCAGTAGTCGTTAATGCCTCTTAAGGATTGCATGCCATTTAATATGCAGTTGAAGCATTTTCTTTAAGGGTGTTGCTGCCCTCTAGTGCCTGTTTTCAGTAAGTGTAACAGTAGGGAGTAAAGTTAAATTATTTATTGGTGGGAAACATTCCTTCCAGGATTCTGCAGCGTTGTATAAGCATTCTGACAAACCAGTTGTCAGGCAAGAGACGTCTGTAAAGCAGGAAGTGGCAAATAACAGTCCCAGTTGATGGCAATCTCTGTTTTCCCTTTTGTGAGGTATCTTAATGTGAAAGACCATTTTAAAATACAGCTCATGTACATTTCTATAAATATTTGATTTAATAAGGATAAGCTACAAATATCAAAAACAGAGACAGAGATGCGGAGATGTTCCCTTTAGCAGCAACAGTATCTGAGAAGCTCCTCTATGCAACAAGTTCACAGAAACAGTCAACCTTTGGTGGGAGAGCCCCATAAAAGCTTTAAACCGGTGAACTGCAGTTTGATGATCAGTCTTTTTTTATTGGCTCTCAGTGTTTGTATGTTGATGTAAGCTGTTGGCTTTAAAATAATTTGAAAACAATACCTTAAGTTCCTTCTACTTCACAGAGGATTTCATTGTATGCCATTGGGTAGAGGATCTCATTTAAGTTGCAGTCATTGTTGTTCGTTGTTCCATATTTTGCTTTGATAAGAAATTGATTTAATATAGGCAATCAGCAGGTAAAGAGCAGGTAGGCTACCGTTATGTTATGTAATGCAGGATGGCTTTTGTTTGTTGTCTGCTGGAAACACCTTCTGTTCAGTTGCCGGCTTTCAGCTGAAGCATTGATGCTCTGCTTTGAACAGATGTGGGTCACGCCTACTGGAGGCCCTTTTTTGATCTGGCAGCTACCTTTTTTTTTTCTTCGAGAATAATCATGAACCAGTCTGGGTTTGATAGCATACGTTTGCATTCGCTCCCTGCTGCATACAATCCTAAACACAAATACAACAGTTGTTTTGATATGGTATGTCGCCTTTTGAATACCAGGCCTATGAATATAACCAGCACATTGTTAGCACCTGATCCTAGGCCTATATTTTGATCTATCAGTCACAGCAACCACAACACTGACTCACAGACCCCCTGTAATGTACACTATGATTCTGCAAGAAGACCTAGCCCATATTTATTTTTATGCAGTGCATCATAATCCTGTTTAAAGGCTGTGATACACTGGAGCAATGCTGTGGCTGTCAACAGAAATAACGTGGAGACTAAAGGGGGACTGCATCCTCTTATCACGATTTTGTAAAGCCTCGAGCTATTGTGGAAAGTCCAAACAATCTGTTATTCTCTTTCTCCACGGTTTTTGTCAGCAGGGGAAAAGCTGTAGCCTAGTAACAATTATTGTGGGTAGGCTATCTCATCTCTCTCTCTCTCTCTCTGTGTCTCTCTCTATCACACTCACAAACACAACAAAGAGAGAAATGGAGAAGAATGTGGCTATTTACGGTCGCCATAATCGAACCGTTGTTTGTCGTATCAATGTGCATTGATCGGTTTGGTTGTTTTGTGTCTTACCGGAGAGCGAGAGCAGCAGCACGAGCAGCGCCGCGCTCACTGACAGCTGAACGCCACCGCTCATCTTCAGCGCGCGTGAACACATCTTCTCTTCTTCTTCTTTTCAATGAAAAAAACGTCCAACCTCGAAAAATACCAAATTTAGAAAGACAGAGCAAGCATGTAGCGGCGGGGTTCGTTAAAATGCTAAAAAAAACAGTATTTTTTTTGTTTTGTTTTAGAGGCAGGACATGGCTGGCAGTGTCTGTAGCCGTATGATGGTTGATCTCATGGATGTCGGTTTGTTTGCGGTGGAGGAAGGCGGGCGTTACTAGTCGTAAGCTAATAGCTACAATTTGATAGAGGAGGGATGTGCAGTGGATTTTACAGGGACAGGGGCTCAAAATTCACAAAATGTATTTAAAAAATAAATAAAATAAATGTATCCCCGGAATGACAACTTTTGTTGTTGTATGAAAATACATAAAACACACTCATGATGGAGGGGTAGATCATACATTGATCCTTGACCGTTAAGTAGGCTGTTTATTAATTTATTTTACAGGGAGATTGCATATTAATAAGCATTCCTTTTCATCCCTTGTCCCCGGCCAGAATTTATAAAAGGCTCCCTAAAAGAAAACCAATTCTAACATTGCTAAAAGCTATAAATAGAAATATCATGACAGTAATGAAGGCAGACAGGTGAGTAGCCACAGGTGAAAATACATAAACCATGCAGGACACTGATAAAGCAGCCTGTGGTTAATATTCAAAATATATACAACATGCAATACAGAATGTGGAGCAGTTTTGAGCACACATAACAATGCACAAAATTAAACAGGTATTAATAAAAGCACGTATCCAATAACCTACTAAAGTAAATGTTACGTGTACACAACAGGACAATCTGTAACACTATTATACAATAAACATGTACAAATCACACGAGGTCACATATAAAACATTGAGTGAGCTATACCTGAAGCTTATCACAATAGACAACTAAAGCATGTAGGCCGCATTAATTAAAAACACAGGACACATTCACCAACAACCAGACCCAAGGTGTCAGCAGCGGGCGGAACAGGTTCAGTGCTGACAGATGTGGGTATTAATTTGCCAGTGTTTCAGATGTGAACTAAATGACTGGTCTGTGTTGCGCTTTCTGATAAATGTTGGGATGTTGTTCCATTCATGTGAAATTGTAACACAGTCGCCTTTGGGGCACCCCTCGTGAAGTGATGTGTACATGAAAGGAATTTGAGAAATGAGAAATTTCTGGAGTTAAGAATATGTAGAAATGGCATGCTAAGCTTCCCCTTTGTACTGCAAATCATCTCCAATAAAGGTGGAAACCTTCTCCCAGAAGACAGGTGAGGTGCCCACATTTTTGTGAAATGCTCATGTGCACAGATATCTGGAGGCCCAAGTCTGGTGATAGTTTTGCCTGGATATCAGTCTACTACTATGTCACACTGCTTTCATAGAAAAAGAAATCCCATCTAAACTGAACTGCAATCATTTGAAGCAATTTGTCAGCCAGTATTCTTTTGATCAAAAAGTATTGAATATATTGAGTGATGTGATCAAGATGGCGGAGTAGTCAACCTATGCTCCTCTCCCTCTCTTTATTTGAAGCAAAATTGTACACTTTCTGTCTATGAGATCCTGATTTAACTTCACCATCTGTAAGCTTGATAGCTGCTCCCATTGCAAAGTCTCGATCACGCTCTAACAAAAAAGATACAACCGAGCCCTCTCCCAATGGCCTTGCTGGAAGCCACTCTAAAGATACATGTCAGTCTAGCTGAAAAAAACTCCAATGAAAGATTCGATCGCTTGGAGAATCAGCTGGGAACCATGCAGGCTACCTTGACAAAACCTGCTGAGGAAATCAACACACAACGCACAATTAGCCACATAAATAATAAAAAATTGATCACAAAAAAAAATATATATATATTGAACAAAAATTTATCAATAAACTTTTAGCTCTTCAGAGACATGAAAGATCAGTGCCAAAGAGCATCGAAGCTCTCATGTTTATGTAGCCAACCTATGCCTGTTAATCAAGATCACATCTCATCATGTGTCAGTTGGGACCATACAAAAATCCTATCTCGCAATTTAAAACTTATACCTGTATGCAGCAAAACCAGTGCAAACCAGTAAGCATCAGGAGAATGAGTAGGCTATGGACTCAAAGGAGGCTCTACTGAGAGAAACCAGGCAGCCGTGCAGGCAAACAAAATAATAAGAACACCTCAACCTCCCTTCTAGAATCCCTTTCTTCATCCATTCTTCTGGGGTAGGGGGTAGAAGGAGAGGATACTGGGAAATAACAGAGGTAAACACTTACTGGGGGAGTCACACTGTTAGCCTATACTAGTTTTCTGCTTGTTCCTAACTAGGGGGATAGACACAGGCTGCCAGCACACCCGAGTGATGTACAATTGCAGTGATTAGAAGCCGACAAGAGGAGGAAGGGAGGAAGGAGGTAGAGTAGAAGACTCAAAAATTCCACAGAGGAGACAGATAAGCGAAGCTTTCCCAACAAGCGGTGATGTCAGGAGAGGAAAGAGCATTAGGCAAGATGAGGGTGAGGGAGGAGGAGGTGGTTTAAGTATGACAGGAAGAAAGGGCTACAGACTCAAAGGAGACTTAGGGAAGTGGTCTGAAAACACTAAGCCATTAAGAAGACATAAACAGTAAGGAGGTGGGCTGACTGTTTGTTTGTGGTCATTATGATAATTGTATCCTTAAGTTGTATTGTCATGGTCGAGCATTAGCATGCATTATCCACCATTATTGGTGGACACATTTATTTGCTTACAGACTGTGTACAATGCTGTTTATTATATTGTTTATTCTACAATGGGTATTGAAAGTAAGGTCTTATTTCATTGTTTACAGTAATTGATTGATTTTTCTAACTGAACACAATACATTCCCAAAACTGTACAACATAAGCTATCTGTATTGCAGCTACTTTATAGTGACATCATGAGGATTTGCTTATTGCCCTGTATGATCATCCCAGCCAGTCCCTCTATGCAACCACAGGTCAATATCCAGCTTGGAACAACCAAACTCATGCCCACAAAGTCTGCCCGGAACCTGGGTGTCATGATTGATGACCAGGTAACTTTTAAGGTTCAAATAGCCTTGATTGCCCGGTCATGTCGGTTTGCCTTGTACAACATCAGGAAGATCAGACCTTACCTGTCAGAACATGCTACACAGCTCCTGGTACAGGCTCTTGTGATATCACGCATCGATTATTGCAACTCTCTACTGGCAGGTCTTCCTACATGCACTATCAAACCTCTGCAAATGATACAAAATGCAGCAGCACGACTGGTCTTCAACCTTCTTTAAAGAGCACATGTCACTCCACTGTTCATCTCCTTACACTGGCTCCCAGTTACTGCTCAAATTTAAAACTCTGCTGCTCGCTTACAAAACAGCGACAAAACGGCTCCTCCTTACTTTAACCCTCTCATCCAGGTCTACACTCCCTCCCGCCCAATACGTTCTGCCAATGAAAGGTGTCTGATCCAACCTTCACAACAGGGTCCTAAGTCTCTGACTAGACTCTTCTCCTTTGTCGCCCCCGGTGGTGGAATGAACTTCCAAACTCCATTCAATCTGCAGAGTCCCTCTGCACCTTTAAGAAAAAGCTAAAGACCCAGCTCTTTCATGAATACCTACTAACTTAATGATGATGGTCTCCATATTATTGATGATGATGATGGTTGTGACGATGGTTTTTGTTTGATAACAACGACTTGTAAGATGGTTTCTATACTGGTTAGAGCTCTCAAGAACTGCCGTCAATGTTGTGCTTTGCCTCTGGTCACTTCCTGTCAGCACCTGTGTGTCCAATCGGACTCAAAGCTGATAGTTTGCTCTTACTGACATTGTTCCCTTTTTTCTAGATCCTTGCTTGTGTTGTACTTACTCTCTGATGTACGTCGCTTTGGATAAAAGTGTCTGCTAAGTGAATTGTATGATGTAGGATTAATAAAAAAAAATTAAAAATTAAATACTGCAAACAAAGCTTCCCAAAAAGTGCCAAAACTAGACAATTTTGGACCACAGGAACTTTTTCATAGTTCTAGGAACTGTTGGCACCCTCCCCCTTTTTTTATTGATCCCTCACCACAGGAGCTATGAACTATTTTAGTCCCCAGAACCCGGTTTAGTGGAACCTTTGTAGCTCCTCCTTCTGAGTAGGTACCATGGTGGTGCGAATGCAGAGAGAAAAAGTCCAGGGTGTGTAGTTCTCAGGGAACTCCCTAGTGTGTTCCTCTTCAAAAAGTCCCCAGAACTGTTTGGTACGAAAACACCATGTATTGATGTATGCTAGATTTTTTCCAAGTAGTTTATTTGAAGTTTATTTATGTTGAAACAATGCAAAAATTGCAGTTACACTGAACATATTAAAACATCAAATATAGGTGCTTTAACCTCACTTTAAGAAATATATTAAATTAAATATTTATTACTTTCTTCATTGACTTAATACCAGTTGGACTTTTGATTATGTTGCTGTGTTCAAGGAACTTTATGTGTGTGTGTGTAACTTTTGCTGCTTTGCTAAAGTGCTCATGATGGATAGGCCGGATCTTTGTAACATAGCAATAAGTAAGGTCTTTTTACCCGCTCTTTTGTAATGTTAACAGACAAAGAGTAAGGTATTTTACCTGCTTTTTGTAAAGTGTCTTGAGATAACTCTTGTTATGAGTTGACGCTATACAAATAAATTGAATTGAATTGAATTGAATTGAATTGTTTATTTGCATGTGTGAATGTGTTTTAAATCTTTCTTTTTACCTATGACTTTCTTGTTTTAGTCCTCATCCTATTACAGTGTTCATGTTTTTCTTGTGTACCAAGATAAAGTATATTTTCTGTATAACACTTTATCACTTGATACAAAACTTCTAAGGGGGAAAAAAGTTCACATTTTTGCGAAGATGTTTTGTTTGCATCCTTTTCTGTAGTTAAATCCGAAGACTCCTCTCGAACCCTGTTGGCTTAGTCTTTTTTTTTGTATAGAAAAAAACAAACAGTAAAAGATATGATGCATTGCATTTTTTGTAACCTAGATTGCAGTTTATGGTGTAACTTTGGAATGAAATCAGTTGCATGAAAAGGTTGCTTCATGGTGTTAAATTGGGAGTTTGTCGCTGTCCTTGGTGTTGAACTGCACCTCTCATTATGGAGAGCTTTGCAAGGTCTTTGATTCTACAACAGCAGCGTGGACTAATGAATGCTGTTTCAAGTGAAAACTTCAGTGGTCAATGTTGATAAATTATACACTTTTGTTTAAATCAGCTAAATCATTTTTTTAATTTATCAAACCATAACTAGCACTTATCAGTAATCAGTAGACTAAAATAACAACTGTTTTTCTCCCTCTCTGTAGTTTTTCTGCAGAGTGAAGAAATACTGCTGTAAAGAGGTCTCCATTGTTGCTAGGCAGCAGCAACCCTGCACACTGCTGCGCTGACTATTGTTGAATTCATAAAGGGAATCCGAGGTAAGAGGTCTCTTTAAGGTAAAATAGGTTTAAGATGTAAGTTATATTTGCAGTGGAAAAGGCTTCAGGTACCAACTTTTAAATCAAATTATTTCTAAGATCAACTTTAAACCATGATAACTGACTAGTTGTCTTTGATTGACCATCCCTTGGATGGACAATTTTAAATTGTTATAGTAACTTAAAATGAATGACATAAAATGAATCAACAGAATATGATCAATCAACCAATCAATCAATCAATCAATCAATCAATCAATTAATCTGTTTTTGCATAGCTCTAATTCCTCAAGACACATTACAAATAGAGGTTTAGACTGTACTCTTTCTTTTATTATTTTCAGAGACTCAACATGTATCCACCACGAGTACAGCACATATTATTACACAATTTAGCAAAGTAACAGTGGAGAGGAAAAACTTCCTTTTAACTGGCAGAAACCTTGACATGATTGATTTGGGAACCAAATCATGTTGAACAGCCATCTGCTGCTACTGTGTTGGTTAAGCATAAAGAGGTATGAATAAGACAAGCAAATACAAATAACAACAGCAGCAAAAACAACAACGTATATAATAGTATGTGTCCACAAAGCCAGTAATAATAGTACAATTATGTGTGATATTAGCAGAAACAACAAGTTATTTATTAAATGCTGTAATGTTAATTATTCATAGCAGTTGGAGTTGAGCAGTTCTAAGATTCACATCCACACTTAAAGTAATGATAAGAGACACAAGACTGATATTAATAACTGTAGGAATTGGAGTAAGGTTCACAGCAGAAGGTCGTCTACAACAACCATCCAGAGGAACCTACAAGACAGGGGAGCTCATGAACTCCCAGGAGAGCTTGTCCATGCCTGAGCTTGTAAGCATTTTTAAAAAGGAAAGTTTTAAGCTGACTCTTTAAAACAGTTCTCGTGTCTGGTTGATTGGTAGATTAGTAGTATTACCACTCTTCTCCAAACAAATCCCAACTTCCTTTTTTTAACACAAGCATGTCATCTGTCACTCATATTGATAATCCAATGATTAGGTTTTCCCTGCTTCTGATAACTTGATACATTACTCTCCAATCCACATACCACATTGATGTAATGGTTATACAACACAGGAGATAGCCATCCAAAACTGGACAACTTAATGACTTTGTTACTGCCAAACTTCTTCGGAAGGAAAAACCTCTGTGAGCAGGTCAGTCTTCCCTGAGTGCCCTGTCCTCAGTGAACTCAGCATCAGATCTCATACAGTATGTTCTCATATGCTCATTGTAGAACACACATTGTAACTATAATATGCCTATGCCATATGTGGTCCCACTTTAATACTTGAATATCTGGACACAAAATAAAATACACCACAGTCTTTAATGACTTACTAGGGCAGCCTGATAAAATAGAATGGCCATTATGCGACACTGAGGTTACCAATGCATGGGCTAGTTTTCTGCATCATTTAGAGACAGGATGTGCCTTTTTTTGCAATATCTCAAAGGTAAAAAATGCTGTCCTTGAAATGCGGGAATTGGAAGAAATTTCCTAATCAAATAGTAAAAATCATAAAGAATCAGTAATTTTCCCAAAGGTGGTGATTGATGCCAGGCTGATGCCATCTTGGGCAGTTATATCATTGGAAGCTGTATCGCTGAGGTATTTGGGGCCAAGCACAATACCTTCAGTCTTGTCTGAGTTAAGTAGCAAGACATTTCTGGTCGTTCTAATGTCCTTGAGTCATGCTTCGAGTTTACTTAACAGGTTGGTGCCCGGCTTAACTGAAGTATAATTGAGCTTCATCTGCACAGCAATACACATTAATGGAGTGGTTTCTCATAATATAACTTAGATGAAGCATCTATAAGGTGAAAAATAACTGGTCCAAGCACTGAACCTTGTGGAACTCCATGACACACTTTGGTTTACATAGAGGACTTATCAAAAACATGTACAAGCTGAAATCGATTTAATAAATATGATTCACTACTTTCTCGAGTATCTTTGCAATACATGGAAGTTAAGATATGTCTTTAGTTTCAAGAATATGTTTAATCAAAAAACTTTAAAAGACTGTGGTACATATCATGCCAATTAAGAGATATTGATCATGTCTAGTAGTTTATTGTTAACTAAGCAAAAGACTTAGCAGCTTAGTCGGAATTGGCTTGGATTTGGGTCTAGAGGAAGAATTTGGTCTGGTTGCTGGAGGGGTGCCTTAACTTCCTGAGCACTGCCGAGGTGCCCTGAAGCAAATTTTAAGGCTATGGTTAATAGAGTGAGTAGGCTTATTTACGCCCTGGGTGAAGCCAATGGAGTCCAATCATGACATGAAAGCAGAACTAAGGCTATCATAATGAACGTCCACATGAATATAAACAAAATTAGTATGTTATCACTTAGGATTAAATTTGATTAAGACCACTGCAAAATCGGTCAGGAATGAATAGGCATGCATCTCCAGACTCTCACCGATTAATACACATTGTATGATGTGTGTTCCAAGGTTTTCCAATAATATGCAGATTATTCCATTCAATTCAAACAGTCTCAATCAAATATGTCCTTGGGTTGGCAAGTTTAACCAGAGAAGAGTCTTTTTCCCTTTGAGGCAGAGTGCACAGTGAAGCCCATAAATCATTGATCTGTTTATTGCAGGCCAAAAATTCAACCTCTTTAGACACAATCAGTATTCCTCGCCACATCTGTATCTGTAATACTTTGCCAGTCACCTTTTTTTTAAGCTTAAAAAATGTAAAATAAAAACCTGTGGGACTCAGCAGTTTCACCCAGACACGCAGGGTTTTACAGATAAGTTAAATGTATTTAAGTAGGAGATAATATCCTACAAGGCATTATCAGGACACCATGTCAAGCTGTGTGTCAGACAGTTCTGTCATCCATGTCATTCACGAGAACCTGATTATGCTTATGAAGGGCTTTAATTCGGTTTATACAATTTTAACTTTTATAAAAGAAAAACAAGACCAATAGTTTAACAAGGCAAGTTATAAGTCAGTCAAACTATTTCTAATCAAAGTGCAGGTCAAAATGTGCTTCAGCTCAGCTATGTGCCAGAAGGCTAACAGTATGCTAGCGAGATTCAAAGTCAATAACAGTATGTGCAGTTGACATTATACTATACCAGTATATTGAACAACAAGGCTAGCCTACCAGCCATTTCTTTGTTTACAAATCAACATTATAATGTTTGCATACAAATGACAGGTCATGTTTATTGCTGCTTATGTGATTGATATTTCAGAGGGGCAATATACTTCTTGTAGTTTGTTGTGTTACATGCACCACCATGTGGTGAACATGGGTATTGAATGACTACAATCAGATTTGTGAAGTGAAGGTTTTCCATTATCACGTCTTAGTTTATTTATCTTACGCTACATCCTAGTCAACAAGGTTTGTCACATATTCCTCCAAATGGTAAGGTCCCTCATAGTTGTAATCAGTGTGTAACTGAGTTTGATGACTTCTATTTTGAAGATTGTTTCTCCTTTTCAAATACACTTTCATAGGAACTAATACAAAAGCGTTCAATTCTTAGGAGGTTGTTCAATTGCACCCTTCATCCAATCAGCATCAAATATTTACTCAGACGAGATAAAATGTACTTCATGTTTAACTTTTAAACTTGTTTACCTGCTATATGTCTTTCTTTAATGTCACAAATTGTTTCATGATATCAGCAAGCATCAAAGACCTAGCAGAGAATTTGGTCCCTGATGCTACACTGTTAAGTAAGGGAATCAAAAAGGCTCAGTCAGGCCAACGTCTCTATTTAGAAACCAACACTGCACTATGTACATCACCAATCTAGAAACTGACTTAGAAGGCATTGGTATTCAGGGTAAGATATACATATTTTTCATCAAAGCACGTTCCAAGGACATCATAAAGATGAAATCCTCTTTTCTCAGTCACTTGAAGTGTCAAATAAATTGCATATTTGTTTTCAGTATAGCATTCAATTGATATTCTAAACAAACAAGGTCAAAAATTAATTGAAATATATATCGGTTGGACTTTGCCAGTAAAATGCTCTTGTCATCGAAAATGTTCCCAATCTACACCCACACAGGTGGAAAGTGGCCTTGGTTATTCACATATATTGGGATTTCATTGCTGACTCAGGCAGTCTCACTGACAGTTGCCTGAGGAGTTGAGAGAGATTTTAGAAAAATAAGAAAGCGGAACGTGGCTGAAGTGCATAAACACAAAGGGTACAAATTTGTCTATAACACATGAAAAAGTTTCACTATTTCAATATAGCACTCCATGTAAGAGGTAGATAACAAATACTGTTTATTGAGTACTCTAATATATTATATGCCAAAGATATTTCAAAAGTAAAGCAGAGCATACATTATTTTGTGACCAGCATTTAAGTCTTTCTTACTTATAATACGTTTACAAATACATACTATCAATGATTAAAAAAAAGCTAAAAACAAGGACATGATACTGTCAATTACTCTGTAAGTCAGTATACTCATAATGCAGATAAACCCCACACATGCAGCTTGAAAAAAACAAAAAACTTAGATAGATGTAGAACTGTACTTCTGTCTTCATCCAGCAGAGGGTGCTGTGACTCCACGATGCTGACAGCAATACTTACATTTAATATTCTCACTTCACAAGTCAAGTTTTCTTGAGCTTTAAAGCATTAGAATTCAGATTTAAAGCAAAGTTATAATGCTCTTGGAAAAAAAAAGTGAAAGGGTTTACAGAGTGTGATGGTACTTAATTTGGTCTGGGAAAGTTTTCCCAATTAAACCTTAACTTTCAGTGACCCAGCCATTTCACCATCACTTTACTTGATTGTCCAATTAAAGACAGCATGAAGATAAAGTATTGCAAGGGGATACCTACATTATATCAACGTTTTTATTTATATATGTATCTGCCAATTTTTTCATCCCCCAACATGAAGGTATAACCCTTTAACCAATATTCATTAAAACGATCTGACTGCACACAGTTCAGATCTGATGAACACTGAATGGACAAGATTGTATGGCTATTGGGATGATTTTTGTTTAACATTTCCAGCAGAAATATAGACCTAAAGATATCCCGCGGATGACAACCAAGCAGGAGGTATGATCGCACACTGATGGTCCTCCAGGTAAGCTCAGAAGTCGTCGGCCGTGCCACCGGGATACAAGCTCCACTGAGTATGATTGAAAGTTTGAATGACAGCTCTCTCCTCCTGCTGCTCCCTCTCATCTTGTCTTCCACACACGTCCGTCTTGTCCCCGACTTCTGACACCCCGGTCTCTTTGATCACTCGGCATGTTTGTACTGCACTGCAGAGAACTACAGAAGACTTACAGCGGGAGGAGGAGAGGCATGGAAGGAAAGGGGAGGTTGGAGAGAAAACATTCCATCTCTTTGTTTTTTCACTCTGTGGTGTCTTGCCTTGTGGGAGTGGAGCTCTTTGTGGGGAATCTGAGAGCTTAACACTGGTGTGTATGAATGAATGTGTATGTGCAGGAACCCGGGGAATCCGTGTCAGTTTCTCTCTTGTTGACTTCTAAAAGTCCTCTAGTGGCCTGAGACATGACGCTGTACAATGTCCTACAATAACCAAAGGATGAGAGGACTAAAACCGAGAAGAAAAGCAAGATTGAAAAGAAATGTGGGGGATGAGAGTGAAAGAAAGAAGCGGCAGCGGGGAGGAAAAAAAAGTTACATAAAGTACAAGAAGAAAGAATTCATTAGAGCGGGATGAAGAGAACAAGTGAGATTCAATGTGAGAGGCAGAAATAAAGACAATTGAGAGCAGAGGAGGGGGGCTGAGACAGAGGAAGAGAAATGATAAAAGAATTTGTTCAATGGGATAACAACGAGCCACGTCATTTATCCGTCAAGGTGACGAGAAGTACAACTGCCACTCTCCTTCACATGAGATGCCACTGCTGATTTATGAATTTGTCTCTCCCTGAGTTCAAACTGCGGTTAACTGCTGAGCCTGGAGTTTCACCTTCCTACCTGGATGAGAGGCCTTTTGGGTGAACTAACACATCAATACCTCCTCAGGCTTACCATTTGGACCCCTTTATGGAGCTTATTGTGAGGCATATAGTTGCCTCTTCTGAGGCGCAGTTATAATGTAAAACATGCGCACACACACACACATACACACACACACACACACACACACACACACACACACACACACACACATGCGCGCGCACACACAAACGGAGAGGCAAACACTCTCAAGACATCCACCTAATAGTTTTCAGGAAATTTACAAAGACTTCACAGAGACCAAAGGAAAAAGAGAAAAAGGTGTGTGTGTGTGTGTGTGTGTGTGTGTGTGTGTGTGTGTGTGTGTGTGTGTGTGTGGGGGGGGGAGGGGGGAGGGGGGGCATTTGCTGCTTATTTTAGAGAATGGTTCACACTGTCCTTCATGAAGGTGAAGTGGTCTATTAGCATATCATGATTTCTTGTATTTCCAATTATCTAGCTGGGATAGATGATTTACAGTTATTTTGTTCTCATTGCTTGCCATTGCTCATACGCTATTTAGCCACACATATAACAGTACCTGATTTCTTTAAATCAGTGCCTTATAGATAATCATCAGTGTGGTTAATAGACAGCAGTTTACACACATCTGTTTAGATAGCAAGCTGGCAAAAAAAATGGTCAACAAATCATTCCCTCTTGCATCCGTGTTGTTTTCTGTCCTTGCTAGATTGTGCATCATTTAAGCTTTAGTTAGTGCCTGGCACCCCTGTCATCAGACCTGGGCCACTGCTACTGCCACACACACACACACACTATCTGACATGTCTTTAGCCTATGTCTCCTCAGTAAGCCAAGATAATCCTTTCTGTTTATTCATATTTGGTCTGTTGCTGTCCCACCACAAGGCTTAAAAACTTGTGACTTTCTGTCTGTGACAGATTTATAAACCCTGTTAAACAAGTGGGATTTGTTGTGGCAAAAGGGTAACATGAAGAGAAAGCCTGACGCGTTACATAATATTTACGGCTGTTTTATAATGTTTTTAAGTGGAAGCATTTTGTCATCTGGTGTTTGCTTGCATTACGTTCAGTGTTAATTATTTTGCTCGAGTAAGTCCATGACATGCCCTCATGTTTTTTTTTTTTTTTTTTTTTGCGGCTGTGTTAAAAGTCTTCGGGTGGCCCCTTTAGCATTTTAGAGCTGTTTTGGCCCAGCTGGATCAGGTGGGCTGGTTAAAACGAAAGAGGTACAGGAAAAAACAGGCAAGTTAAGCACAACCCAACAGGTTACACGAAAAACTAGCTAATGTACTCCCAACTTACGTATATCTCATTCAAAAACCTTGTAGCTGCTTTTATTCTTCAAACCCACTTGCATTTAATTTCCCCCCCAAATCGTGCATATTTCCTCATTCCAACTGCTCTTTGTCTGCATTTCTTTCTCTAAATTAACAGCGTTAGTTGTCTTCTCTTCTGCTCTGTTCTCTTCTCCAATCTCCACGGTGCTTGGTAGAGCAGCATGTAGAAGCTGTAATCAAATATGCAGCTCACCCCTGTTTGTGCTCAGTTCTCTGAAATCTGGCCCCAAAAGTAGAGGGATCTAATGACTTTCATTCTCTCTCATGCAGAGAAGGAGAGAGAGAGAGAGAGAGAGAGAGAGAGAGAGAAAAAACCAGGACTCCCCAGCCTTTGTCAGTTTAGCAAAAGAGCAGTAACATTCTCCCTCGTTCTCCACTTTTCTAACAAAGAAAAAGGAAGGCTTAATCTTATTAGTGGTGTGATGCCAGTAAGCCTAATTTGCTGTATTGTAAAACATCAAGGTAATGTAATGGCTCTTTTAAAGATACAAGACAAATTACACAATGAGAGCTCCAGCAAGATAATGAGGACTTTACCCCAAAAATAATCAAACAAGAGAACGCAAATAAGTTATCAAAGCTGCGATGGAGATGCAAATGGGATACAGAAAAAAACCCTGCATAGGCCTGCTGATTGCATTTACTGTAAGCTTACAGTACATACAATGAGTCATGCATGTGTAGTGACATACAAATAGATTCACAAAATGCTCGCACAGATTTGCAAATGAAGCAAACTCCCTCTTTGCATCTATCAAAGAGGTCTCAGTCGGAGTTGGCGAGCCTCGTCTCTTCATCTCTGTCTTCGCTCGCATCGTCTTTCTTTCTTTTCCTCCGGGGATTTTTTTCTTTTTCAACAAAATTCAAAGTGAAAGGATTTTAGAGGCTAACATTCACGGCTTTGTTTGGAGATTAGTCAAGGAGAAGAAAGACGATAAATGTGTGCGTGTGTGTGTGTGTGTGCTGTGGCCCTTTGTTGACAGCTGATGCAGAGTTAATGTGATAATGACAAGCAGAGATGAAATTTGTTTCCTAGGGAGCTGCATCATTCAGCCGTTGCGGGGGGTTAAAAGGTCCACAGCAAAGCAGCATCAGCAAACTGTTAGAGCGTTTTATATTTACAGCCACTCACGCTGACATCACCATGGATTTTAGACTCAAGCAATAGCACTAATCTCTGCTATGGATGTCCCAGCCACTCTTTACTCCTCCATTCTAACCTGTCTGTCATTTATGCTATTATTCCTATCATTCATACAGTTATAATCTGGCTTTCCTTAAAGGACTACTCCACAAACTCTCTAAACACAGCTTTGCAGGGGACGTCAGCAATGGGCACAGCAGCCATCGTTTGTCAAACAAATTGTTAAATACATTGCTTCTGTTGTAGCTTTATAGCTTTCAGTTAAAGTCGGCCTATGATAAGGGTGAAAGGGGAGGTCATTTTTAGTCAATTTTTATGGTTGTTTGCTAGGATGGATGGGTCGATCTTCCCACTTACGTGTGTAACATCTCATACACATACAAACCTGTAAAGGGTGACGAGAATCTTTACCCCAACCAAACTCCTAACTTTAATGCTCAAGGATTTATTCCTCGAATTCCCATTAGTGTTGTCTTCCATCAGTAGGGGCAATCACCAAGGAAACGCCATTCTAAATGCTAGGCATAATAATGGGGAACATTTTTGAAATGTCGAAACAGTCTAGAATCCTTCTTCATCACCAATCACACAACTCTGATCAGAATTTGAAAAAGTGCAAGACCAAAACTATACAGTTAAAAAAAGAAACTAAAAAAACTCTATTGTATTTTAAATGACCTCTTTGGCCCACAACCTTGGTATATCACTGCCCTAGAGTTCAACATGAAAAAAATCAACATGTGTTGCTTCTTTTGTTTTTTTTTAAAGATACTTTCTGGGCCATTTTTGCCTTTATTGGATAGGACAGCTGAAGAGTGACAGGAGCTCTTGGGAGTAAAGAGTGGGGGATGACATGCAGCAAAGGGCCAGGGTCAGATCTGAACCCCCACTTGTATTTGAATTCATGTTTTTGAAGTGTAGAAATATCACTGAAAGAGCATTAACATTTAGGAGTCGAAAAAATAATTTGCTCTATTGGCCAAGTACGATGAAACAGATATTTGACTCTATCTCATTAGCTCTTTACAAGACAAAATGCTAAGAGGTTTGGTAGTCAGAACCACACACACACACACACACACACACATACACAACATGCCATCATGGGTCAAGCAGCAATTAAAAAAAGTACTCTGTTCTTGGAGTCACAAGGTTGCAAGTTGTATGCAACCCTGAAAATGCGTAATGAGAAGCAGAGACAGTCAAAGAGCAACAGTTTAACCTTCACTTGTCTTCTGCATTTTAACATTCTGTAAAACAACTCGCCACAGTTCATCACACTTCACTGAAACACCTCCTAACAGCTCTAATTCTTCAACATCCATCTTCTTATCTGATCCCCTTTTCACATCAAATGAGCAGCTATCTCTTTTATTCTTAATGCATATCGTATTCCTTAGTTACATTTGGACTCGTTAAGATAATATATGAAAGCAGTGATACCATAATGAAAGAAAGGAAAGGATAGACCATAGCAGCAGTAGTTCTTTTGTAAACCAAAACACAGATTACATTCCTCTTCAAATCCCCCTGGAGCCATCGAAAAACAGATCCAAAATCTATTTAGCTTCTTTTTTTTGTCCAAACAAAAGCTGTTCTGTTCTCCATCCCCGAAGGCAATATATTGATCATATTAATAGACCAGTTGAAACTCAGTCCCTAAATGTAGGAAATGCTCCACTGAGGTGATGATCTTTTGTATTGATCTTGTTTGTGAATTAGCAAAGTGTCACTTAAGTGATTTCTCCAATTTATCATGTATCTATTTCAGTCAGACAACTCACTTTATCACTGTTCAAAATATTTATTGCAGCAGAACATAGTTTGTGTTAGGCATCTAGGCTCTGACCTAATCACTCCTAGCAGTTATAACTTACATGTAGAAATTTGAAGAGTGATGAGATGATATCTTAAACCCATAAATATCAAACAGCCAAAATTCCAAAAAGTGAAGTACTGGGTACTTGACAAGAAACATCCAAAAACAGAGAAAGACTAAAGTCCACACACCAGAAGCTGCTCCAATTACATTTTAATGGGAATTATCACTACATGTAATGTTTCGGCCCCTCGCCATTCATCATATATGAACAAGTGAGTGGACACACCTCCACACATATACAAGCCCTGAGGTCACCTGACAGGTCATGTGATACAAAGCAAGGAACACTATTCAATATTAGCTATGCAAGGAACTTATAGTAAAGGTTGACTAGACCTATGAATATACACTACAAATACACAAAACTATACAATTATACACAACTCTAGGAAAAAGCCTGCAGTGACTGGAGGATTACCAGAATAACTTGAATGACATGACTGGAATAGAAGAAACTACTTCTGCTACTTGTCAACAGGCAATGCAAGAAACTGCTTGGGGCCCCTAGCCAGTAGGGGGCCCCTGAAGACTGACCATCTTTAAACGATAGCAAACCTAAGGGGGCCAAATCTGACAGTATGTTATTGCACTGCTCAGCATTCCAACAATCCTGTAAAATTTATATCGGTCACTTAAAGACGCTGTTGGTGTCAGATAATTCACATAATGACGATGAATGCAGGTTGGAGAGGCCCCCAGTGAATTTTGCTTAGGGCCCCAACATATTCTAAAATCTAAAATAAAATAAAAGCAAGGAGAGACAAATATAATAGAGGTGCCTCTATAATATAGATCAAGTGATCAAGACAGATGAACATTTAAGAAAAAAAACCCATCACAGCAATGTGCCACACAAGTCTAGAGATAAAGACGATATCTTAAACGCCCCAGTCGGAGCCTACAGGTTGATGCTAGGCGTGGTGGCGGAGGCTGAGGGAGAATGCAATACGGCTGCAGGTGAGAACTGGCAATGAAAGAGCAGATGGACTGGAAAACTTGCAGCTTATATAGACTTTTAATTTGAAGTAGGTGTTGTCAGGTGATTGTTGAGAATGAGGCACGTCAGTTGTGAAATCAGTGCAGCTCGAGTTAACTGCCTTAAACTAGCTTGCAGGAGCCGCCTGATATATGTTGTGTCAATATTGGAAAACCCTGGCAAACCTCTTACGCTAATAACAATAGCGCTGTTTTGTTTGTGTGCTCCCGTAAATCAGGGTGGTAATCACTATGCTAGTACCAGACTTTCAAAATAAAACGCCCTTTTGCTAAAATGAATGCTGTTAACATGAAATATTACATTTTCTTTCTTTGTATAATGGCTGAAGTTTTAATGTTAAAGTATGGCTGAACTTTTAATGTAAAATGTATTTCTTGAAGTATTTTTAAGTGCTTTAAAAAGGGGAAATGTTTTTGTTGTCAGGCCATAATATGGAAGATTATAAAAGATAAACTCTTCTATCTTTGAGTGTAGTTGTACTTTGTAGAGATGTAAATATTTCCACATCTTATTCTACTGTTTTTGCAACCTCTCCGTACAGCCGGTGTTCTCATTTTCTAGCTTTCCATTTTTGTTTTATTGGGTGTGTTGAATTAACAGGACCAGCGATTGTTTGGCTAGTGATCTGACAAACAGAGATTCTCCAGCACGCTTCTACTCTTGCCTCTCTCCAACAGCATCGGTAACATGGTCCAGCACGGATGGAAAGTGGGAAGGGACACACTGCAACACTCTTGGGAGCAGTGCTGGACAAGTGTGCTCCACTTAGTGTTTTGCCAGAACAACTTTAACAGCATGTTGATGCTAGTGGGGAGAAGGGTGCCAATACAGTACCCTGTATTAGGTTTTCCACCAGAGCAGATGCCATATGTTCTTTTCTGCCACAGCCACATGTCCCTTTCCCTTTCAGCTTTGCCTAAAAGGGACCCCGTGTAAAAAAGCAACAGATGAAAAAAAAATCAACAGATGTTTCCTCAGCTTTCTGCTGTTAATGTATTTCTGTGTTCAAAAGCCAGCACAGTTGGGAAAAGAACAGTCTTGGAAAACAAATAAATAAAAAATAAACAGACATCACTACTGCTGTTTTTCCCCCTACACAATAAAAGCATTTTGTGTCAACATCAAAAAAAACGTCCCAGACTCTTCTTTTTTTTCAAACAAGGAATCTATTTCCATATGGTGGTGATCTTTGCATATATTGCGATCTGTTCTGTTACTGTGGGTTTTTTAACTTTTTTCTGTTGAAATGTTTGCATGCTAGATCAAAAAAGTTTTCCTTTGCCCCTGATGCCAAATGAGTGCTTTCTCACAATGGGTTCATGCTGGCTCTCTTTCTATAACAACAGCCTTGACATGCTTTTTTGTAAAGTTTCCTGAGATAACTTATTATTTGGCTCTACATACGTAAATATGAAGACTGAAGTTTGTACAAGCTTGTGTGAAATAGAAAGAGACATCATGAAAGTGAGACTTGAAGCCTTTTATTATTAAAAAAATAAAGAAAAAATGTTTAACTCCGGCATTAATTGTCTATGTTCCTCAATTATTTGTCAAACTTTTACGGCTTTTATGGTTCCATTTGATCGGAAGTCAGAAATTCAGAGTCACCGGTCTGATACATCATCAGGAACGCCCAAGGACACATCGGACATGTGGTGCAGGAGCCGGCGATTGAACCCCCAACTCTCCTGTTGAGAGATGACTGACTCTACCAACTGACCTAAAGCTGCTGCATTTGTGTTTGTGTGAAACTGCAACAGAAAGACTCCAGTATTTCATTCTATGATTGCGACAGCTAACTATAACATGGAAAATTTATGTTTGATTATGTTGCTTGCAACTAGGTTTTGGCTAAAATGTACACAGCCAGAGACAGAAAAGAAACATACTGCTGCAGGTTTTTTATTGGAAAACTTTATCAGACATCCCATATCCAATACGCTCACACTTACTTATCTATGTAATAAACAAACCAGAACATGGATTTTACAGTACTACATGTCCCATTTGTGATCCCACCACTGTTTACTGTTGTACACTGTGATGAGAATACCACACAAAGCACAAAAAAGTACATCATATGCACAGATGAATTTCAAATGTATTTTCATGATCCGGAGGATGCTTTCTGAGTAAAAAAACAAAACAAAACTGAAGTAGCAGGGGCAAGACCAATGCAGTGAGCAGTAGAGACTGTGGAAATGTTGGATCTTAATGATACTTCCGGCCTGCATGAATAAACATATTCTCCTCCCTTCCTCTTACAGAGTTATCCCTCATTTTTATCTGCATGTTCCTTTTTTTGAGAGGGTCTTCCTTATCTGGAGCAAGTGTTTAAAGATAGAGGTTGTTGTAGGTTGTAATAGAGCTTGTTTGGGCAGATTCGTGATAAGGTGTCAATAATATTGACTAAAGTAGTCGAATCACTCACATCACAAAATGTTCTACAAGCCTGCTGTTGAGAATAACCTTCTTCTTTTGTGGTTGAAAAGATGGATGTCATGCTTCCACATTCTTGGAGTCAAAAAAACACATGTCAAACGACTTATCACTGCAGAATTGTGTCACAATGACCTTACAGTCGTGACCAATTCACTTCTTCAAGTTTCAAGAGGTGTCCATGTAAAAGTTAGAGTCGTTTTAAACCAAGTTGACTGAAAATTGGCAAAAAATCTATCCCTTCTGCAAATTGTAGGATTCAGCATATCTGGATGTATAATGGGCAGTGTTGGGAGGGTTACTTTTAAAATGTATTCCCCTACAGATTACTGATTACATGTCCTAAAATGTAATCTGTAATGCATTCCCTTGGATTACTCAAGTAAAGTAATGTATTCTAAATACTTCTGGATTACTTTTAGCTTACTTCAAAATCGTCTAGCTGAGCGTGTTTATCTGGAACAGTGAATTTAGTTAACACATGCTTTAGAGAACAATCTAATTACTGTCTTCAGAGAAAAAGTTCTGCAAGTACACAAAACACAAATGTGGTAAATTTTGTCCTGCAACCTAATGGTGCCAATACATTTATAGACTAAACTGTAAGCTGCTGGCATGTACAACAGAAGAGGTCCACCACTAGTGGATTGTTTTTAATTCCGCCAAATGTGCTTTACTTCAATCATTCACTTGTTAAACTCTAAGGGCCAGATTTACTAAGCTCCCAATTAAAGAGTACTAAATTGCGTGTTCGTATCAAAAAATTGCACGTTTGGTTGGTGGGCGTTTTGCGGGTGATCTACCAAGAAAATTTGCGTGAATGACACCAGATGCAAACCTTGTGGAGGCGGTACTATTTAAGTTAGGTTTTTGCATGTTCTACTGGTTTACATCACGGAGAGTGTGGACAGAAAGCAGGATGACTGCAAGCGCAAAATAGGTATCAGTGGGAGAGGCAAATAAACGCACAATACTTTTGAGTTATAGGAGATAAATCTCAATATTACAAAGAAAATTTTGATTATAAGAAAACCTCGGCATTAAACAGGGCCTCTCTTTTCTTTCATTAATCTTAAGAATGAATTGTCATACATTGGGCAGGAGGTGCGAGCTGTGTCCTCTGTGGCACGGGCACTCTACACTCGCCGTTGTTGCGCACCAGACAGCTGGCCAGCGCTGTGTCTGATCGGACATAAATGCCCTGGAAAGAGGTATCGAAGACGGGGGTACAAACAGTGGTGAGGTCCCCCAATCCAAGCGTCCTACAGAGTAGCAGCAGGGACTTTAGAGGGCACGAGCTGGGGGAGAGTCGCGCGACCGGAGAAAAAGGAAAATCCAAGTTTAATATGTAATGTTGGAGAAAAGAGGGAAATAGGAAGACATAAATGGCAATGTTGAAATTCTATACAATGCAGAGGCTGTGATGTTGCGGCCTTCTTGACCAGGTTTGTTGGTAAAATGTTCTCTGAATTTCCATGCCAAAAATGCATTTTTGTCCTCCTTCTGGACAATGGCAGAGGATGGTTTTTCTCATCCTCTCATTTCTCATTGTCATTCGGTTGTGTGGAAAGTGCTCTTGCGCATTGACTTGCAGCGTAACTGCGCACATCATGCCACCTGCTTCTGCATCCGCACAGTGCAACCTGCGTGTAGTGCCGTAAAGTAATCCCTACAAGTAATCCTTTTTTTGAGAAATTAACTGTATTCAGAATCCACCAATTTAAACTGTAACTATAACGGAATACAGCTACTCTTATTTTGTATTTTAAATACAACGCTGTTACATGTAATCCGTTACTTCCCAACCCTGATAATGGGTTATGCTTCTAATTGGAAATTAAACCATCGTAGAGGAAGAGGGAGCATCAAGAATACCATGAACATTTTAATTGTTTCATTCATTATCTAAAGGAAAGTTTCAAGTCTCTTATCCCTGCTCCCAGAGCTGATGTTTTCATATGTCAAAGAAAAATGGTCGCTCATTCTTAAAGAGTATCACAAATTATCACTAAGATTTTTAAGTAATTGCTTTCAAAATATGCAACATACAAGACTACCTACGTCCAACCTCAGGCTTTTCCCAGGTGTGTTTGTTCTGTGGTCAAAAAGTTGGGCTCCACATTGAGTGATATCAGTTTTGATCAACCAACTTTTTTCCAGCTAAAGGTAAAGCCCTGTATTAACACATATTGTTTTGCCCCTCCTTCACTGTATCCCATCCTCCTTTTTTATCTTTTTAGCTCTCCCTCTCAAGTAGATTACATGGTGTGAACAAAACAATTCTTTTTTTTTTGTCGCCACCCTATCTACAGGTCTGTCAAATCATCTTGGGATCACAATTTATGGGGTGGATTTCTTGTCTTTTCATTTTTTTTTTGCTTTCCTTGCTCCATCTCTCTGTAACTCATATTTATCCGACATTATCCCCATCTGAACCAAACCGACTTGTTTTGAATTCCATTAGTACGACAAGATACTTCCCGGCACCTTATAATAAGGGGAGGGATGAGTTTGTTTACTCAATTTACCAACTTATCCATCAGACTCAGTTTGGATTAGCCTTTATTTTGGGGATGGATTTACTTTTCCTATCAATCTCTTTCCTGCAGCCTCCATCCTGTGTTCTAATGCACATCTCTCTGTCTGTCTTGTTCTCTGTCTCAGTGCTTTTATTAAGAAGAATGTTCACAACCAATTCTGCTAAAATGTAGAGGTAAACACTACCTCTAACCCCTTTGAAGGTTATTTGTGTCACAGTTTGTTTTTGTCCCCCGCTGAGTGAGGTACGGACTAGTCCAGAGGGGAAGTGCATGCACAATTTAGGACTCTTCTTTTCTTCATGTTTTTTTTTAAAAGTTTTTATTATTCTTTCTTAGAGATGTTAGCTTGGTATTGGTACACCAAACCTTGCCTTATCAATGCACAGCATGTATGTGTCTCAGACAAAGATTAATATTTAAACTGTTGCACATTTGTAAATTCCATACAGCAGTCTTTTGTAGATTACCGGAAAAAGTCAATTAAATATTATACAAGTATTGATTGAAAATGAGAATGAATTGCAATAACGTATTCATTTTAAATCATCATTGTCGGCCTTGATTTGTGTTAGGACAAAAGTTTTTATATTTTAATCAGCCTGACTTCTTTCTTTGTTTTTTAAAGTTTTCTAACTTCTGAAAATCCATCACCCAAAATGCAACAATCGACATCTTCAAGAGCACAATCTAAGATTGAGTTTCCTCCCTAGCTCACATTTCAGCATCTCACTCTTCTACTGTACATTTGGTAAGTATAAAAAACTATATATTTATTGCTGTTTATCTGTGTTGTACTCTCTATGCCCGGGCAAACCCAGACTGTAAACCTTATCAAACATTCTGTCTGATCAAAACCTATGAATTATGAATAGGAGCAAACAAATGTATGTATAACAGTGTGTGTGTGTGTGTGTGTGTGTGTGTGTGTGTGTGTGTGTGTGTGTGTGTGTGTGAGAGGGAGAGAGAGACAAGAGAAGTTGACAGAAAAAAACAAAGTGGGATTGAGTCTGATCAGGATTAATGAGTTATGATAATGAGAACAAACAATTGTTTGATAGTGGAAGAGGAAGCCCTGAAGATATTTTTAGTTGAACACATAAGAGAGAGAAAGAAAGAGATGGGAGGGAAGTGTTTTTGTACTTCCTATGCTCTGAGCAAGTATCCTTCTTTGCTATTTGTGTATGTGTGTTTACATCTTTCTTGAAAAAGCAATTGTACTTAGAGGCAGCAACAGGAATTCTGGTCCCAATGAAACGATTTCACGATGGGCCCCACCACCACTGCCCAAGCCAACCCAGCCCAATTACTATAACCACACCTCCATTTGGCTACACCCTAAAAACTGGGGATAAATGTTCACAATAGAGGATTGTGATGGTTTCTTAGCACAATCTGCAGTCACATTTATTTATAAAAAATATTATTATTATTCCCTAATTTTACATTAGGGAAGGTTTGGAAAGTATAAACAGTAAAAATGCTTAGTAATACAACGCTCACTGCAGTTCACATTAAACAGTAAAATATATAATGAAACTATGTATGCATCTTTCTGGCACTTGAACCATTTTCTGCCACACTGTTTACACATTTGTTAATGATTTTTTTTTTCCTTAGCTCACCAACAGACATTTCATTAACACCAACAATTGCACCTACTCCATCTCCTCTGTCGCAAGACGTCCCGCAGGGTTGGGTAATTGGTCCCCTCCTGTTTATTATATACTTACCTTCCCTTGGTAACATCATCTGTATTCATGGCCTCCCTTTCCCCTGCTAAGCCGATGACATCCAACTTTACATCTCCGCCAATTCCATCACCACTGAAAACTGTTCCACATCAACAAACTGACTCTGAAATAAAAAATATGGATGCAAACAAATTTACTCACACTGAAGTATGACAAATCTGACATTAAAATCATCTGCCCCCGAATCCCTTATCAAATCCATTCACAACTTTAGCCTCGCAATAGGCAACTCAACAATATCTCCCTCACTACATAACCACAGTCTTGGTATGATATTTGACAATGACCTAGCCTTTGATCGACACATCACCCAGCTCACCAGGACTGTCTTCTTCCACCTTAAAAACATAGCCCTCCGCCGCCCATTAGTCCCATTATCTGCTGCTTTAAGAAGACTTAATTACTGCAACAGCATCATTTATGGCACATCATCCAAAATCCTCAATAAACTCCAATACATCCATAACTCTGCTGCACGCCTGCTCACTCACACTCGTTCTCGTGACTACCATGAGATGTGAACACAACTGTGCTAAAACAGGGAAATAGGCTATGGATGATCACAAGTTGTAGACAGCAAGTAGAGTTGTGAAGACAATTATAAACATCTCTGTCTCATCAAAAAACTTTGTAGATGTGGAAGTAGGAAGAGTGTCGTTGATGGCGCCTTAAAAAAAAACATCCACAGTAGCAGGATGGAATCAATTGTCTGGAGATTTTAACAAATATCACCTAGTTGATGATGCAGGAGGTTGCCTTGGTTAATTCTTCTTTCTTCTTCTTAATTCTTCGGATTTGTAAACAAACTACATGCATACTGCCACCTACTGTATTTGACTGTGTACATATGTACATACCCCTAATTTGAAAGTAGACCAGCTGATGAGAGAGGATGGGGAGGGGATCATGCTTGAGCACGGTATGAAACAATTGTGCCTAATGTGAAAGTGACCCTAGAGGTAAGGAACTACTAAAACCCTGATTTTTATACTCGTTGAAAAAAATCAAACAACTCACCTCACTGGTTGAAAAAACATTTTATTGAAATCATCACTATAAACTACATAATTTTACAAAGCAACAAGATTAGACCATACCCAAGGTTTGAAGCTGCCTATTCAAATTCCTCTTTGTCTTAAATGGGGTGTGGAATCCTGTGGGTATTTTTAACTTGGTTATGGCTGTTAGATAAATTATAATAATACAAAAATAACCCGGCCATATGCCATTTTCTTTTATCCTCTATCAATGGCTAGAGTTGTAAAGTTGACCTCCTCAGCAATAGGCTGCGATGTGTGTTCAGGTTAGTGTGTTTGTGTATCTGTGTGTCCGCTTTGAAAGCTGTGCCCATCGTATCTGTCTGCCAAGGCTTACTTCCTCCCACACACCTGGATAGCCAGCTGGTCCAACCACCGGGAGCATTACAGAGTATCACACACACATGCATGCACACTTGCTCAGAAAACTGTCCTTGACGTTTTTGATGTGTGTGTAACATCATGAGCTGTGCTGTTCACTTAGAAGAGAAAACAGGCTCTGCTCAGCCTCCAGGTGAAGTATTGATCCCCCTCTCTCTCTCTCTCTCTCTCTCTCTCTGCTTCTCTTTCTGCATCCCTCTCTTTAAAGCCAGTCCTTCTGGCTTTTGTACTTGGTGTGAAGTGTAGTCAATGGTTGTAAAAACTTGTTGTTCAATGTTCAGAGGCCTTCCAAGGAATGGTGTTCATTTTTTGAAATCAGATGTTGAAAACTACCCGAGATTTTTCAGTTCAAGTTGAAGTACAGATAAAAGAAAGACTATCCTTCATATGTTTAACTATTCCTCTTTAAGAAGGACCGCCTTTCAGATCTTTGGTCAATTGCAGACCAGGGGTGCAAGGAGGCAAACAGCTCAGTCACACAAGGACTTGAACAAACTTTATTTCTTTAAAAGAAGCTAGTCTGGAGGAATTAAGCCCAGAGGGAAATCAACAAAGTGTTCAATGAAGAGTATGAATGAAAGTAACTGTGAAAATAAAAGTCTTGAGTGTCAAAAACTTGGAAACAGCTTAGGAGACTTAAATATGTGACAGAACTAATTTAACATCATACACAGGTAGTAAGAGAAGATCAATACAGACAAATAAAAGGAAATGTCCTTCCTTTGGGAAGCTCTTTTTGCTTAGAGGGAGATAAACGGCTCTGCTTGAAGCTTCCAGAAAAGAGGACATCCACAAGATCAGAGCGGCATCACAAAACAACCTGATTGCTATCGAGGATGTCTGCAAGAGCTGTGGATCATGCGAGAGGAGGAAGTTGGAAAGTAAACCGCCAAATATAGTGAGCTATACAGGAATAGTGGCAAAAATATTGTTAACCTCATCTGCAGGGGTCATGAAAATGGAAAGATGGAGTTAAAAGTCAAGCATGATGCTCCAGTGGATTAGAAAGATAAGCCAGAATAAAAAATGACATGCAATAGACGAGGGGGAAAAAAGGCAAATTACTGAAGACTCCCGGCTGACGCTCTCTTTATGACTAGAGATGTAAGAGTATTTGCACATGTTTCTCTGGGTGCTTTGGGTTGAAAATGTGTCCATGTTGAGCAAATATGAGCTCCACATGTTCTGTGAGCTTCAGGGAGAGAGTTTTAAACTCAAGTCAAGTGAAGGAAGTGTTATTTAAATCTTCAATTTGAGAGGATTTCAATTTCAGCTTAAGACCCTATAGGCTTAAGACAAAAAAAAAAAACTCACCAAAAACACTTTCAAAAAAGGTTGAAATAGCTGACTTTAATTAACCCAGAATCTCAATGGACATGTTTTTTGCTGCAAATTAAGACTTATTGAGCAATACTGACAGAGGAGTTGTGTATGTTTTTATTCTTAAAAGAGAAGCATCTTAATGAAATACAATCTTTCCTAATGAATTAACCATTTTGCGTCATAGGGAAGCTGTTGTTCAAAGTCTCCACAGGCAGCCGATTAGGTTACAGATAACAGCTGTAACAACACAATGCTTCCTAACTGGGTTGTAGGCTGTGCTGAAATGCATATTGATCTATAATGCATGCAGTTGGATTCCCCCTGAAAGAAGGATGATGATAGAATTGGCAACCCCCTGCTTCCTTTTACTCCCGTTTTTTCTTCTTTTTTTTTGGATATACAACCTCAAGCGATGAATGAGGACATACCTGATCATACTAAACTGAGTTAAATCAGAACATTTTGACAGGACTGCATAATAGAGGAGAAGTTTTGAATGATTGATAGGTAATAAAAGTACTGCTGCTGTGGTGGGACCAGTGAAGAAAGGGAATTGAGGTTATAGCAGTCGAGTATATAAGATCTTTTTTTTGTTTTACTGCAAAGGCATGCACGTATACTCTCTACAATGTCATAAAAAAAATCCCCCCCACACACAGTCTGTTGTCTATAGAAAAGTTTTCTCTCTCTGAAGTTGTGCTGTCTCATTGTGACACATCTTTCTTCTCTGATGGTTTGCTTTGTTTATTTCATTCATCAAGGTTAGTCCTGACGATATATGGTGTAAAAGATTGAACCTTTTGTACACTAAGGACAGTGGGACTGCGTACAAGCCAAACCTTATTTTCTGCACTGAAGACTTTATTGTCAAGAGAAATCCAATGGCAGAGCGAACAAAATAGTCATTGAAAGAAGCAGGGTGGAAAGTTTTAGGTGAATTGCAACAAATAAGATTTCTCGACTGCTCTGAATGGGTTTTAACTTGCAAACCCATGCTAATGCTTAAAGGTTCAATATGTAAGATATTTACTGAATTAAATTTAAAAAATGACATTATTATTTCATGGAAACATGCTGTGTTGAAGTGCTGGCTTCCCTGACAACAATGCAGCAGCCGGTATGTCTTCCCCCTCAGTTAAGATTCCAGTCCGGAATTGTCTGTTTTTGCTTTGACCAGAGAAGGTAGATGGTTTTATGACACCAACACACAACTGTTTTGGACGCCCCTCAGTTTGCCAGGCAAACAGCCAAACAACAGGTGTTGCAGCGATGCAAGTGGGCAAGTAAACTGGTTCAGATATAACTGATTCTCTTTTTAATTAGTTCTTAGAGAAGCACATTCATCCTTAATAAAATGTTTCAGGTTTTAACAGAACAACGTACATAGCAGAGTTCAGGCATTAGAACGTTTTGAGTTGGTTTATCAAACTTGTAATGTGAGAGCATTGAAGCAAGAAAGCAACTTTTGAAAGGAGTGAAGAGGAGACGTGTGGGACTGGGGGAGATGAGGAAAAAGAAGGACTAAGTGAAAGTGCTTTAGACTGAGAGCAGTGAGGGCTACACAGGCTAAAAGAAAGATATTTTGTAAGGCAGAAAATATAAAAGTGAGAGTTAAATTCAAGCGGTATGTTTTGTAGTGCTGCAATGGCATCAAAAGTGATGCAAGGCCTTGTAATGTGGTCACGCACACATGAGTACACATTGCACTCCAATCTACACACAAACACACTTTAATCATTTATTTATGTCCATAGCATTGGCAAAACATCCAACTTAAAGATCACAGCAGGAAATGTCTACAAAACTCTGCAGGTCTTGTATGGACCAGTGACACGTGTCGATAACAGCTCATTGCATCTAACAGCAACACAACACGCTGCCGCCGCTGCCACTGCCCCCACAGCTGCCGCCGCCGCCGCCACCACCGCCTCAGGAGCTCAACAATCAGGCCTGTCCTCATCCTACACGAGGGCCGATAATAATTGATGACAAAGAATGTGTTGCTCGGTGTTCATGCCTGTGTGTCAGCTGACTCACCCTCAAGAGGCTCTGCGTCATTCTTCGTCTTTTTTTGGAAATGTGATTGGAGTCACTCGATTTCCAAGTTGTTCTGACCCAACACTTGGATGTTTTTTTTCTTCTAATTTACAAACAGTGTCTTTCTATTAGTGTGCCTTCATATTTACACAGTACCAATACCATTCAGAAGCCATACATCCCTGT
This sequence comes from Labrus bergylta, assembly GCF_963930695.1. Classification (NCBI taxonomy): domain Eukaryota; kingdom Metazoa; phylum Chordata; class Actinopteri; order Labriformes; family Labridae; genus Labrus; species Labrus bergylta. Next base: position 12,343,144 of record NC_089205.1, on the reverse strand, counting down.
CTTTCCGAACATTAAGTTTCCCTTTTCTAGTTATCTATTTTGCACTTACAGTATGCAGTAGTCCTTTTTTTAAGAGGGCTGTTTTTTAAATATATTTGCATTCAACATTCAAAAAATGTCTTTTAAAGCTAACAGTCACTTTGCTTACAATCACTGCACGTTCATATCTTGAGAACACAAAAGCCTGTAATGAGGAGTTAGAAGCTACAGTCAACAACAAACCATCTTTTTTTTCTGTATCATGAAATATGGAAACAGTCTTCCTCATATGTACACAAAAGAAGAGGTTGTGCAAGTTTTGCGGCGTGAGAGATCCTCATTGAAAGTTCCAACGCACATCACTCCACAAAGGCGAAATCAAGTCAGACTGTGGGTTGTTGTCTGTTTACTAAAAGCCCCAATTAAGATTCTTCTTTATGAGGTGAATGGATCAAAACAGAGAGGAAAGAACCATGAAGGCAAATGTCAAAAACACAGTCAAGGAAAATCAGCTCAAGCAAGAACGAGAGAGAGAGAGAGAGAGAGAGAGAGAGAGAGAGAGAGAGAGAGAGAGAGATGTGATGTAATAAACTCCACAAAGATATCCAAATACCATGCTTTAATTAGCATATCAACATACGCCTCGAACTTCAAATGAGCTTTTCATCTAAAAAGCTAAATCATGCCCTTTTCCCCGTCTCTCATTCAAGCTCAGTCTAATGAAAGACCTTTTATAAGTAAAAGCACTCCTCTTAAAAGTTGGGGCACATTTGCAAACTTAGTGTTGGGCAAGACTTTTATCACACCTCACAATATCAAACAACAGCAAGTCATATTAGGCCTTATTAGAATTATGTTTCTACTTCATTTGCACCCCACAACAATAGCAATAACAATTCACATTTGTCATTTTAAAGGAACATGCCACTATTTAAGAGTCTCTTCTTCAGCTGCAGTTATAAATAAAGTATGTCTGCACTTTAATCTGTCTGTGCCAGCTGAGTTGAAGTACATGCTAACTGCATCAATTATGGCACTGTTTTTTTTTTTCCCCCACTTGTCTCGCTGATAACACCTCAGCTGCAGCAGCTCAACCAAAGAGTAATTTTCCTTCCGAGACAGTTTCCTTTGAATACTATTTAAAGGCCTGAAGAGACAAATTACCAGGTTAAAAAAGCCCGAGAAATAAACAGGATTTGGAGAAGCAGAAATATGTTTTTCTTCCTTGTATTCCATTAATCATTTTACCACCCTTTAAATTCAATTTTCAACCTCTGCGAGTAACCTAACCCCTCAGGTTGCCGGCTTTTAAACAAGCGAAAGCACATGCAGCTGTTGTTAAATACAAACGGATGAAAAAGGATTTCTTTTTTTAAAATCATAATCCATTGCGGAAAAAAAACTAAACACACTCACACACACACACACACAAAAACAAGTTCCCAAATATCGACATAATTGCTATCGATCATCATGTGGCCCAGCGGGGACTTTTCAAACACTTTGATTGTAGCGTGGAAGTATGTCGGGTCTGTTTCAGATTAATATGTCATTGATTGAGTCTGGATGCAACAAACAAATCTCACCGAAATGTATTAACACGAGAGTTCTTGATTGATTTCCCTTCCCTGCAAGGTGAGACCTTTGATATTAAATGTTGCAACTGCTGTCTGACCCCCAAACCCCTCATGCATCCATATGACTTTATTAGTATTTTTTTTATTGTGTTCACTGTATGTTTATGTCTATAAATGAGAGGTGTGTGTCAGTGTGCGCATGTGGGTACGTGCAGGAGGCCATAAAACAGTGAATCACTGCCTGACGGACAGAGAGAGGCTATGACAGTGACTGAGTGGAATGCCTTTAAGCGTGTAGTTTTCAATCTAATGTGTGTGTAGGGTGAGAGGATCTGTTCCACATGTGGCCTGTAGAGGTCCCCCTTGTACTTCGACAGTGGTCAGATGTGAGGAAAGCAGGAGGGTGCTATGTTCAAGGTAGCTATGGCTGTTACTGTGTGGGTGTGTGTGACTTCTAGCTTCTTTGGCTGAAGGTCATAATAACAAATTTAGCATGCAATTTAACTGTGTGTGTGTGTGTGTGTGTGTGTGTGTGTGTGTGTGTGTGTGTGTGTGTGTGTGCATGTGTGTGCGTGTGTGTGCGTGTGTGTGAGTATGCAACTCCTATAATGGGACAAAATGTTGAGGTTTGGATTTTGTTCAATGACAACATTGTTAAACATTCAGTGTCTACATTCTTTATTTATTCCTCAAATGAAAGCACAGCGAATTAAACTGAGGTTAAGGATACGGTCATGGTTAAAAAACCAATATTAATTAAGCCCGTTGGCTCTTTCAGGATGGATTATTCTGTGAATGTAGAATGTGTTCAGCTTTGAGGTTGGGAGTCTGGGCTCTGACCTCATCACTGTACACAATAAGGAAGCATCAAGCTCACCACCACAGCAGGAAGAAGGAAGTGATGTTGATGAACTTGTGCCTAAGGGAAAGGTAGCCCGGGACCACACAGGTGGATGCTGGCTTTGGGGAGGTGCTTATGAGATGCCATATGAACATCAGCAGCATGACAGTGAGAGCAGCAAATGTCAGCATAGAGTAACCTCTGAGGTGATTGGTGTGTATGACCTGCTGACTGAGTATACTCAAAATCAGTCAGTAATGATCGTTATTTTTGCTTAAGACCATGCTTTATGAAGACCAACCATATGTGACCATCTTCAACCTCTGTTGAGAAACAAAGCCAAGTTTGAAGTGCCAATAGGTGCAGTTCTTTCCGATGGCCACTAGGGGCTTGTAACAAAAAGTGACTCAATTCACATTAGGACTCATTTCAAAATGTGCAACTTTAGAGCAGGAAAAGACATGTTTACAGCCAAGTCCTCCAGCCATGATTTTTGTCCTTATGTTTCCCGAAACATGGCATCTGTACATGGGTGGAAGTTTTATATATTGCGCAAGCTTTATAGCCTTAAAAACGTGCATAATATGAGGCTTGGTAAGGTAATTACAATCACTTTACTAAGGCTCATAACCATGTTAGTATTTCTTTTCATTTGGAGAATATTTTCATGCAAATTTCACCATCATGACGTGATATGTCCTTAACTACGATACTAACAGGGGATTAAAAATCAAGCATTATCCGGTCCTATACTTAACATACCTGACTTGGTCACCTGTTCATTGTTTTGCATACAGTACATTTGTTTTTTGATGGCAGCCAGCGTATTGTAGTCAGGATGGCTGATGAGGGTTTTTTTTTCCGCCTGAAGAGAAGATGGCACACAGACATGATGAGAAGACTGTTTCTATTAAGTTACCTGGTTCATTTCATATCCCAACAGCTCTCTCCCACCTCATATGTTTGTATGTAAACAGTGGCGTTCATCACATAGTACAAGCTTTCTTTGCTTTTTTAATCTACAATTGCAGTCAGATACTGTACCACCACAATAGGATTCTCAATCTTACAAGCCAGCTAACGATTTGGTCTTTGGCATAGACAAGCACATTAAAGCTTGGATAAGTTAGCATTTACTGACCTTGGGCTACTCTCCAAGTTCACCCTCTCTTACTGATGGTTACAGCCATTTGCAGGGCTCAAGGCATCAAGACCACAGACCACAGACCCCTATCTTGGCAACGTCAACCTCTTATTTTCAGTCCCTGTGGGTGACCTTTGAGTGCACTCCGAGAGCGAGTGCACGTGGTGTCAAAGAAATTAAGAACTTGAATTGTTAGAGTCATTTTTAAAATCTGACTATGTTTATTTATTTTAATCTACTGGTGACTAGAATGGAGAAATACTGACCAAAAGGCTCAGTTCAACTTAACCAGCCAAAAAGACAGACAGGAATCTAGGAGAGAAGGAGACTCTAAGAGGGGTGTTGAGTGACAGGGAGATGCAGTTAGATTATAGCGATGAAGAGATGAGTACGTTGGAAGCAGCTGGAGAAGAGAGGAGAGACTGATCGGGGACGTGGTGACAGAGAGATGGAAATGACAGCGAGAGGAGCACTGAGAGTGGATGCTCAGGACAGCCAGGGTGGAAATGTCTATCTGGTGACATGTGCATTAGCATCTCGTCAGAGGCAGAAGGCCATGACACTGAGTGAAGGTGACACAGAGAGATGTGTAGTAGCAGAGCGAACCACTATCGGTTCCTTCTCAGTCTTTTTCCCCCTCTTTCTGTCTCTTATAAAGTCCGCCAGTCTAACCAATCACTCTGTCCCTATCTTTTTTTTTTTCTTCTCCTCAATATTTTATTTTTCTCTCCCTCCCTCTGAGGGAGTAACAATTAATTAAACATAATCCAGTCCATTAAGCCAGAGCTGTACCCCTCTTATTCTTAATGTGAGCAGCAAAAATAAATCTGCTTCCTTTTTCTTCAAACTCTTAACCTGTCTTGTACACCATTTGTTTTAGCATGTGTGTGCGTGTAATTCAACATGATCTCAGGGGATAGTGTTTGAATGGCATGCTGCCACATGTCATGTCTATGTATTTTATGTTTTTTTTGTGGGTCAATTTGCACTGCTGCATTTTAAGCTCATAATTCACAGCTATGTGAATACTGTTGCAACGTATGGGTTTTTGACACGCATGAAAGTCAGGTCATATACATAAGTGACCTCGGTCTCCATGGTAACTACTATCAGGTGACCTTTGACATCATGTTCAAAGTATTAACACATCTTAAATATCGCTTAAAGAGAGTATTAAAGTAAAGTAAGATAGTTTATAATTACTTTTTGTGTCTTATTTATCAAAGAGTTTCTCCTGTGGGGGAGTGTCCCATGTTTGACCAATCTACTCACCCTGACTTCCAACCTGCTCAGCCTTCCCACTCTTTATATGAAATTCCCTGTCATTTGTTTGGTAAATAGTAAATGGACATGAGCTTGTATTGCACTTTTTCAGAAGACTTACTCAAAGTGCTTTTACCCTGCAGGTCACTCTTAACCATTCACACCCATTCAAACACGGATGACAGAGTGTCCATCAGTAAGTTTCTGCCCTCAGGCAGGAGATACAGATCACCAAATGTCCAACAGGTTAAAAATATATTTTATTACTCAGGCAATCAAGCTTCTGAACTCTAAACATTACCCTGATGACTGATTCTGGTTTTGATGATGATTTTATAGATGTTTTTCTACACTCAGTTTCCTGTTGTTAAATGATAAACTCTGTGTTGCCACTCTATGTGCCTGTGTTTTTTTTTACATTGTTTTCACCTGGCTGAAAACCACATTTCCCCTCAGGGACATTCAAGTTGAAAGTATTAACTAATCACATTCATACACTTTCAATCGTGCCAACGGATCAGCAGAAACAACTTTGGATTGGGTGTCTGAAGTCATACGGTGAAGGTGCCCAAGGATACATCTGACATGTAGCTGCAGGAGCTTCCATTTGAGAGACGATGGACTCTTCCACTGATTCACAGCCACCCACTTGATGAAAATTCCACCAATAGGGACATGACATCTGTAGACATTATAAACCAGCAGAAATGGCAGGTAATGACGGACAAAAAGTAAAACATGTTGTAATAACAGTCAAGAACACTGATGTCATTGGATAGTGTTGTTGATGTACCATTTGGTCACCTCAGGCTATTTAGTTCAAACATATTATACTGCGCATTTTAACCCATCTTTGTCAGAAGGTTGTACTTTGTCAACAATCTTATTTTACTCGCGTTCTGCTTCAATATCTTCAAACTTGTTGTGATGTACTGGTTGACCTGATCACGTCAATGAAGAATCCTATGCTGACCTTGCTTTGAAAAAAAAATATAAATGCAATATCTATGTTCAATGAGTATTATTAAGATCTCTCTGAGAATGCAATGATTATATTACAAATAAGTTTTTTCAACTTCATTTTGCAGACTAAGGCATAGTGTGTTATCTGTGGTTGTAAGAATGTACCAATTGTAACTTTAAATGCCATATTTCTTCAAATGCCCTTACATCGTTTGAAAATTCTACACAGGGGTCTTTTAAAAAAAGCAATTCTGTCCCTTGAGGCGTGTTGTAGCACGGTTGTGTATCTTAAATAAAGCAGTGATTCATTTGTCAATTGCTGATTCAATCTATCCATACACACATTTTCTTTTGTTTGTTTCACAGCCAGATGGGCTAGAAAAACCATTACTTTAAGATACAGAAGCCAAACATTTATTTTTCATTTACAAAACAACTTTCAAAATTGATTTCTTCCTTCACAAAAGCAAAGGAAAATAAAACAAAAGACAAAAAAAAAAAAAAAACGGTGCTGCTGCCAAAGACAGCAAGACAGAGAGAGTGGACAGCAGAGCTGAAGAGGTTGAATGAGAGCTGTCGCACTGGTGAGCAGCCTTCAGTGGACCGTATGACTAAACGTCTGTTTGTGTATGGATGGATGTGTGTCTCAAGTGTTATTTACAGGATGGATAAAGCTCCAGCACAGACAGAGTAGCAGATGCCTGGGCAGCCTGGCTTGGCCTCTCTGCTCGCCCACAAAGAGGCGCCATATTGACTGTCTAAAATTCAACACAACAATAGTCATCAGGATTGAATTAGAAAACGCAATTCAAAAATAAACGGACATATTTATTTGCACTAACTTCTGCATTTGTGTTTGTGTTAGGAAATAAATACAAAGAGGGAGAATATTCTTTGAAAAAACAGATTCACTTTAAGGGCCCTATTTGATGGCTTTCATATGCGTTGTTTGAAGTGAGTGACTTGGCACGCAGCAATTTGGGGGCGTGTCCGACTACATCTTGGTATTTATGCAGCACACAATCTGGGCCCAGAGGGCAAAGATGATGGATTATGTACCTTGATTATCGGTGTGTTTTGGGTTTACCATGAATAAAACCAGAGTGTCAGCTCTCATTCCCTATAAGAGACAAATCTACTGCAGGCTGATTCTGTCTTTATTCTGAGATAGACAGAACTCCAGCCGGTTCATTTAACAGCACACTGTGTTGATTCAGTAGCTATTCTAGTCCATTGGGGCCCAACGCAAAAAACGGTTTGGGGGCCCTTCACCCAGCTTTCTGCAGGGCAATGAGAGTGAATGCTGTCAGATGGGACCCTCTTAGGGAGGTTTCCTTCTGTCAATGCAAAATTTGCATATTATGGGTGGCTGCTTTAGTATACATTTTGTCAGTCCTCTGGGGCCCCCTACTGGTCTGGGGCACCAAGCAGTTGCCTGCCTTGCCTGTTGACAAGCAGCGCCTCTGTGTTGATGGCGGAAGAAGTTATGAAGTTATGTTCTCACGAATTATTCCAACAACATCAGAAACGATCAGAAAGATACTGTGAATATTTCTACATGAGGCACAAAAGCATATCCTCTTTAATTAATAAAATATCCAGACATGCCAACAGGATCAGACAGGATCTACATTGGCTAATGTTCTGTGAGCTCAATATCAAATAAAGGTAGGTTATAAACATTTTCTCTGCTGGGGTGATGTCGAGGCTAGCGGGGAATCATGGGAGGTCTCTCTGCTCGCTGCTTAATTTAGATAAACTTGAATGTAAACATTGTCATACAATTCTACATACTATACATTTAAAGTGGTTTCTGTCATGTCTTACATCCTTAAGAGACAGTAGGAATCAGCTTTTCATCTGACCGTACCTCATTTTCAAACAAACACACCCCTGGACACTAACGTGAACGACAGTTCTTATGATATTTAAACAATGTGAGCGCTGGGCGTTAAACAACTGCATCAGGAGGAAAATAGGAAAGACAAAGCACGCCAAGACCCTTTGCACCAGGCATATGATAGTGCCCTAAATGTTTTCTTCTCAGCACCTCTTTTGTAAAAAAAACAAGGCTCATGAAAAAATGAAGACACACACAGAAAGAGAGATAAGTAGTGAGTTTGTTTTGGTTAGTATTGAAGGATTGCCTTTCTTTTCCTCCCAATTCCCTTATTCCCTCCACCACAGCTGGAGAAGCAAATGTCAGTGAGGTGTTAATTGCTGCCGCCTCGTCTCTCAAGCCCCGATGCACTAAAAGCACCAGAGCATGTCAATATGTACTGTGGCAGTGTGTGTGTGCAAGTAAAAACTGTGAGATTGAGCAGAATACAATTCCTAAATAAGGAACGATGCACGTGATCAAAGCTTGTTAAAAAATATTGTTTTCCCTCCTGTTCATCTTCTCTTATTCAAACTCCTTCTTCTCTTGTTTCCTTGTCTTTCCTCTGCTTCACTTTGTACTCTCTCTCTCTCTCTTTGTCTGTCTCTTCTAAATCGACAAACAGCTCCCCTTCTATCTGACCCTGTGCGACATTAGCACAACACTGTTAGGTGATTACTCGCTGAGGGAGCGAGATGTAACCGGCTACAGAAATCATGCAGTACGGCCTGATTAACAATCTGTCTGAGACGTGTTGTGCGGGCGACTGCTCCCCTCCAGTTGTGCTGGCTGCTGCCTCAGAGGACAGGGACGGGACAGTGACTAAGGTTCAAGAGCACTAATGGAATCATGCTGTCACTGTTGTGTGTGTGGGTGTGTGTGTGTGTGTGTATGTGAGGGAATGGCACATCAGTCATTGTTGAGCCTTAGTACTGACAGTGAAAGAGGAAGAGGCAGGAAAATTCAAGTCAATATATGAGACACTCAAACAGATATATACACTTTTCCCCATCCATTCCATCTTTTTTTTTCTTCTCACGTCTCTTTTTCTCTGTGCTTTACATCACACTCCCTTTCTCTTAATCTGTTTCTTTTTTGCGCTCACTCCTCCTTGTCCACTGTTAACCTTCATGTGTAGACATGATATAAGTAATGGTAAGCTTGGCTTCAGCCACATTTGCTCAAAAGGGACATTTGTAACTAAATTGATTTCACTGAAACTTTTTCAACAGTTACATTTTGTTGTATTTTTTCGACAGGGAAGAGAGGGAGTAAAAAAGAGGTGTTTTGGGTGGGGTTATTGTTTGTGAAAGCTTAAAATCTGATTCAGAGTTCAGGACTTGAAGAGAGGAAGACTAAAAAGCGACATGGACAGAAGGGTTGACAAATAGAGGCGAATACAGAGAAGGTAAAGGCAAGGAAATGAGCATGACAGAACCAAAGTGAACATACAGTACACCCCCACAAGTCAGAACGATAACAAAAGAGAGAGAGGTGCAGAAAAAAGTTCAAAATGGAATGCATTCTTCTTCTCCTCAGTGAACGGGCGTGGCTAATCTACGGTCACTATAGTTCCTGAAGCTCTCAGTCTGATAAAGGTTTGGGGGGGGGTGTTGCTTGTCCCAGTGATATAATTAGTTGTTAGTGGGGTTTTTTCATGCAAATGCTCCTTGTTCTCTCTTCTCAGGATCTGTGTTGTTTTTTCTTCTTCTTGGCACTTGGACAGAAGGAACTCTGCCCCCTCCAGACTTGCACCAATTCTGTGTTTGTTCATCAGTGTGTGTGTGTGTGTGTGTGTTTGTGTGTTGATGTGTGATTGAGCTATACATTTCAAAATGGACAGATGAAAACAGAGACAGTTTGGAAGAGGAAAACAGAGAAACAACAGCAAAAATCTTCAAAGAAAGTTCAAGAATCCTTATCACCAGGAATTGGCAATGGGTTATCATGAGGACAACGTAGTCCTCAACAGCAGGCCAACTTAGATGGTCAAAAAACACAAACATATACTGACGTATCACTGTATAAGACATATTCTTATCTTTAAAGAACTCAGTTTTGTTATGGTACTGTTAGAGCTCAGATCGTGTTCACAGCCTGTGTAAGATACACATTATTGTCTTTTATATTTCATCTGGGGCTGAAAAAAAAAAAACACCACTGCGTTAAAGTTCTGTTTTCCAAATGCTCCCATGCATTCATAAACAGGGCTTTGCTCCCCAAAAGCATCATAAGATGTGGGTCAAACAGGGGCCTTTTTTGCATGTAACAACATAAACTGGCAACTTGATGTTTGGTTGCAGGAACTGAAATCCTTGTAGGATTTTATTTTCCCACTGTGATGGTTTAAAAGGAGTTATTGGATTGCACAACAAACAAAACAGAATTAAAAAGAGAAGAAAAAGCTGCAATCGCTCGTCATTTGGCTACATTTAGCCTCAGTCTGGAATGTTTCTGGTGTCGTCAACACGTGTCTGGTTCCTGGAAAAGAAACATTTGTAGAGGGAGGCAAGAGTTCAAGAGAGAAATGTGAAGATTCAGAAAGACACAGACGCACAATTAGTCATCATAGTTTTGTAAAAAACACACAAAAAAAACACGTCATGACAAAAACCATACGAGTGACGCTAACAGTGTTACGGCAGAGAGAAAAGTCATTTGATGACGTCTTATGCAACTCACTGTAAAGCTCAGTAATGATGACTCATGGGCAATGACCAGAGATGAAAGACGTAAACATACCGTTTTCAAGAGTTAAAGTACAGATTGAAGAGGTAGGGGAATATAACCCTGAAGAAAATCAGCCATATTTGGAAAGAGAGTTTTCACCATTATAAAGGCATTTGTAGAGAAGTAAAAAATGCAATAGTATGCCTCTTAACTGTGGTGAAGTGGAAACATTTGATTGCATAGAATAAACTCAAATGAAGTGCACTGTATTCTCACATCAGTATCGGCCTACTTGTGTGTATAGATGCATATTTAGCTACATCCTTGTCTTCCTTAAAAAAACAAAACAATGAAACTGATGGAGACAATATTTGACAACATGATGATGACTATTGAACCGAAACGATTTTCGTTTTGAAGGCATACACCCTAATGCACTGAAACAGCTATCAATAATCAAGGTGATGAGTCATGACTCAAACTCAGGATTTAATGGCAGCTACATGGATCTTATCTGAGGGTGTAACAAACTGGAGATTTTCCAGACAGCCATTGACCAGTAATCCTCAGCATCCTCTAGGGCAGTGGTTCCTAACCTCCCTCCCCCCCCCCCCCCCCTCTACGTCTAAGCACCTTAGCACATTGCTAACTTTTTAGAGCATAGTTTATACTTTTTGTATAAATCAGTGTGTGCCATTTTCTTTTCAGCTTTACCATTGGCTCCTTTTTCAATCAACATTTGTAATCAGTTGCCTCTAACTCTGACATCTCACTAAAATGTAATTGATTAGTCCACCCACAACCTTTCCAGGAATCCAATTGTCACCAGGAAACCTGTAATGGCCCTGTCATGTGTGTCTGACTAAGTGTTTGAGTGGGTGTTTGTTAACATAGTAGAGGTGCACATGTTTACTTGTGTGTAACAGTATGTGTCCGTGTCCTGCGTGTTTATTTATTGTTTCCGTTGACCCTGAGGGTAAAGTGGATCTAAATTGGGAAGTGCAACTGAGTTGATGGATCGATTGCTTCTCTCTTGACACACGGGCTTAGCCTCTGCTTTTGTTTGTGTGTGTGTGTGTGTGTGTGTGCATGCTTACAGGGTCATACCTCCCATTAAGGCAACTAATTCAATCTCTTGGGATGGAAAATGAGCAGTTGTTACAAACCTCATGTTTTGCAGGCGTATATGATTCCAGATGTCATTTAACCTCTGTTATTTTTTCCTTTTTAGATATGTTTTGGGGCCATTTTATCTCTATTTTGGAGAGGACAGTGAAGAAAGAAAATAAATGTTTGGAGGAGAGAGTGGATGATTACATAAAGCAAATGTCAAAGGTCGGAATTTATCTCTGGACAAATTGATTTTTTTATGTGCATTTATCAGTGGTAAGGAAAGTCAAATTATGGAGCGATAGCACATTTTGTCCAAAGATAGTGAATGGACTTGAGCTTATATAGCGCTTTTCTAGTCTTCTGACTACTCAAAGCACTTTTATACCACATGTCAACCTACCCGTTTACACACTGATGGCAGAGGTTGCTATGTAGTGAGACCATCAGAAGTAACTAATCCCATTCATATGCATTCATACGCCGCTGACTAAGCAGCTGGAGCAAGTCCGGGTTGAGTGTCTTGCCCAAGGACACATCGGACATATTGCTGCAGGAGCCTGGGGATTGAACCGACGACGACTCTACCAACTGAGCCAGAGCCGCAAAGCCACAAAGAGTCGTTCAGGAAACAATGTGATATGTTTAACAGAGAGGATACCCACAGTAATGATACATATAACTAGGTTTAACTGAGGAGAACAGGTTCCTATTCATCTTTACTCTTTAAAAGATACAAAACCTGACATGGTGACTTTCCAGCCTGGATATTAAAGATAATTGCAGACTTTATTGCCCTTCTCATTGCACATCTTACAAACACTGCTTGCTGACGGAAGATTTGGACAAAGAAAAATGTGTCACATACCAAATGTTTGAAATCCTGTTTAGTTGATAAATGGAATGAAAAATTCAAGAGAAAGATGACGATCATTCTCAATATCATCAGTCAGGGTTTTTAAAAAAATGCATGTTTTCCTCAAGGCAACCATAGTAGTCACAGCAATCATATAGACACTGAATCAAGCTAACACTGATGCTTTATCTGGCTGACATGTTCAAGGCTTTTGGTTAATGGTGTTAAATCAAAGCAGTATATCTTGGAAAATGAACTGTGCCCTAAGTTGACTGACTGGCTGCACAAAAGAACTGGCTTGTGAATTGATGTGTCTGAAGGTTTTTGTCAGGGAGAAATAGTCAGTCCATTTGTTTCTTAACTACATGAAGCACACAGTTTCCAAGGATATGTTGGACAATGGCTGTGATATTTGTTTTGCTATGAACAAGCACTATTAAGTAGACATCTATGGCTTCAGAGGCAAACAGTGTGGATACATGAGGAACATTTAACAACGTGCTAAATGGGCGTTTAACTTAGCAAAACCTTGAAGAGGTGATAGACTCATGACTATCACTTAGACTCAAGACCTGACATCATCTCATGTCATCCCCCACTGTCACCCCGTTTCCAACTCTATCAATCATCCTTTCTTTTCAGTAAAGGGATTCAAAAGCCAAAACATTTTTTTAAAACGACTCGCCTGAAACTGTGGATGTCCTCATGAAACATAAAAAAACCCACAACATCAGAGAAACTAAAACTTCACTTGCGTGCCCAACTCCTTCAAGTGTGAGGTAAACCCTTTGAATTGATTGAAATCTTTATTTCAAACATGTAGGTTGTTTTTAAGACCAAAGACAAACACAACAATAAAAGAACAGTGCATAAGAAAACAGAATATTTGTATTTCATGTCTGAAAAGGAATGGAAAGGAGTCTGAATTTATCTGATCCTACCCCCTTAACAAGCATCTAGACAGAACGACAGAAATTTTTATTTTTAATTAAAATAACTTTTCAAAAATTCTGGTAATAAAAACGTTTGTAGATCCAATTCAAAGGGAGGACTTAAGTTTAAGTCCAATCAAGATTTTGTGCGCTAAGGTCAACTATACCTGAGGGCATCAGTAATACCTTTACATGCTAGGCTGAGATACTTAACTGGAGACGGGGATGTTTATGACCTTCCATTGAGAAACATTATGTTAAAGGTAAATGGCCATAAGCTTGTATAGCGCTCTGGTCTTCTACTCATAGCACTTTTACACTGTAGGTCACACTTACTCATTCACACTTTATTACACACCAACGAAGCAGCGGGAGCAACTTGGATTTAAGTATCTTGCCCAAGAACACATCGGACATGTTGCTGCAGGAGTTGGGCATCGAACCCACCATGTTTTATTTGAGAGAGGACCCACTCTATTTTTTATTAAAATAACTCTTAACTCTATTTCAAATAAATGATTCAGACAGCCCTGAAAGTAATCAGATAAGATTAGGGATAAGAATTATGAAAAGTACACTGAGGTCAGTTACATCCTGCAAAATCAAGAATACCTAGTCCTTATATCTAATCTCTGCTATTAAGTGAATCAAAAAATGAAACTTGTGTTTGATTTTTGTTTTGTTTGGGAGAGTGAAACAGTCTGGATGTTGTTGGGAAAGCCACAATGGTGTCGTGTCTCCATACATGGCAATGCTTGTTGGCCAATCAATCATCAATTTTTCTGGTTCATATGAATATTACAGCTAAGAATGAAATTCTAAATTGTATATTACGAGGGATAACTTTTGATGCCTTGAGTGATCAACAGATTTATTTATTGCCTGCAGTAGCTCAACATCTCAGCAACTGCGTTTGATTTTCAGGATTCTCAGACGATGTATAACCTTATGATTTTGGTAAACTCTTACCTTTTACTAGTACTATAATGAAGTGGACATTTGTTTTAGGCAAGACAAGGCAAGGTAAGTTTATGAATATAGCACATTTCAACAACGAGGCAATTCAAAGTGCTTCACACAAGACATCAAAAGCATCATGACAGAGGAAAAAAGAAACATTAAAATATCATTTACACAATCACAGATTAAATCTGAAAATATTTTGAAATAAAATGAATATCATTAAAATTAAATTAATTAAAAAAATTAAAAATTAAAATATAAAAACAGTTTTACTTAAAAGGTCTATGAGATGGATAGATACCCACTGAATGATTCATTATCGCTTATAGTGTGTGTGTGTGTGTGTGTGTGTGTGTGTATGACGTGTATGTGTGTCTTGGTGTTAAACAATGGAATGTACCTGCACTGGATTATTGTGTGTGTGGAATGAGCTGCTGTCTTCTGTTAGAGTGATCTTTCCAACACACTGGGTAGACGGTGAAGGACATGTGAAAATGAAATAAGGTGCACACACATGATTGATTACATCCTTAAAGATAGTTTAAAGACACCATATTCATTCTTTAGCTCAGAGAGTTGTGCGAGTGACTACAAATGGAAGGAAAACCCTTGCAAGCAAAGAAAAACAAATGTGTGTTTGTTTTTCGAGTGTTTGTTTGTGCACGAGAGCGAGCGAGCTCATTACATTTGTTAAGGCAAATGAGTGTTATCTCAGCATTTTCTCTGAATATAGATCACCAAGCTAAACAGGGACAACAGTGGTTCTATTCCTTCTCATACATCGCAACACAATCTCAATTACCCGCACTAGTGGGCATAATATGAAGGGAGAATTTATGCAAACATTTTTAATGCACTATTACCACCACTATAACCCCCACTGCTGCTCCTCTGTTTCTACAGCAGGTGTGTATGTGCATGCTTGTGCTTATGTGTGGAGGCCTATGGGTAAAAGTTTGTGGAGAATTCCTCATTCATTGCATCATGGTTGAATTACAATGCGAGCTGCTGTGGGGGTAAATTGTTTTGTATTGTAACTTGTCTCCCTTGATGTGCAGCCGAGCAGGCCACTGAACGTTCTGAGGAGAAATTCAATGTCACATCAACACAAAGGACAACATGATTTGTGTGTCAAAGCAAACAAGAACCCGGAAGGAACAAGGAAAAACTGGAAGTGATAGACAGAGAGGAAAAGAGAAAGTGGGACATAGAGAGAGAATACACACAAGGAAGAGAGGATGGACACCCGTCCTATTGAGTCGTTTAATCCCTTCGGTTCTCTGTAGAACAAAAGAGAAAAGCAGGGTGAAAAGTTTGCGCCGACAGTTTCTCTGGAGATTAGTTCATCTCAAAAGAGAGAAAAAAAAATGTACACAGTTGCAAGGCAACCTTACCTATATAATGGCACTCGTGTCTTCTGCAGAGAGGGGCCGAGAGGTGTCACTCTGGCACGATCACAACCTCTGTTTAGTCAAAAGATGGCACTAGCATCACATCTCTGCACCTTGGCCTCCCATTATTCAACGTGAGAGAAGGTGGGAGCAAACAGAGGCAAAGCAAGGGGAGAAGCCAAATGATGGAGAAAACTGACACACAATATACGGTATAAGAGGGAGGAATGAAGAGGAAAAGAATGTGAGAGACACAACGGAACCTGTGTGTATTTGCGTAGGAGCCTGATTTAGCAGGTAGTATAATTGATTTAGAAACGCCGAGTGAGCTAAACCTGGGCCCATTGCTCAGGCAGGGGGTAGGAACTAATCTTCTACTGCCGGTGGGGAGAGAGGGATCATTTTACACTACCGCTCCCCCTAGGCTCCTTCCTAAAAATCTTAAGTGACTCAAGCTCATCATCGACAATATAGCCAAAGCAGTGGAGCGAGACAGCATATTCCTGCTGGGCATAAGTGCTGTCACGATCACTTAGAATGTTTGCTACTGTTCGAGGGCTGTAAGTGGAGCTGCAAAGAAGGAGGTGGAGAAGATGCGCACACTGACAGATGGAGTCCCTGATTGTTTTCCTCTGTCTCATGTCTTCCAGTTCACTTCACATATTGGATAGGCGGACAACTTCTAGTGTACCCAGAGCTTGTAAATCTGCTATAATGCTATTGTAATATGCTAGCTCGATTATCTAACCATAGTATGTTTAAGATCTCATCAAAGGGGGACATACATGTATCATATCCTAAAGCACAGACTTATTTTTGTATTACACATGTCTCTGAATGAGTATACATTCCAGTGTAATCTGCTGGCTTAAGTTTTGTGTTCTAGTTTGAGTAGTCGATTTTCTTTCGCAGACATTGGTATTGGATTGGAGACATTCATTTTCCAAAACATTGTAGGAGCTGCCTAATCTGCTGTGTGTACTTTCATTGAACATCTTCAGCTAGACCACTCTGTCTGGCAAAAGGAGCGTATTTCACTGACTTGTCTCCTTCTTTTCTGCCTCCTTTTATTTTTGCCACTGAACTCGGCCCTTAAAAATCCAGTTTCTCTGGCACAAAAGTATGTCTTGTGATTCTTTCTCTTGATAAAAGGTCTTAAGGTTACTTATGAAGCTCACTTGGCCGTTATGGGGCTGTGGCATGTCTTCCTCTTCTGTAACCCCTCCCCTTGGTCTTACCTCCTATGTTGCTTATGGTACGATACCAAGGTATTCAAACCAAGGCGCTATTGGTACCTAGGCTCAGGGACGGACCCAGGATTTTTTTCTCTCAATGCTTAGGGGAGCTTGACTAATATGTTGGGGTGCTATGAAAAGTAGAATTTCTTGAATTCATATATACTTTTCAAGTTCTCTCTATTTTTTTCAAATAAAAGCAGACATGAGGGGGCTTAACCGGGGCTAGACAGATTTGTGATGGGGCTATAGCGCCCCCTCGCCCCGGTGTAGCACCGTGCTTGCCTAGGTTTGAATACCTCCCTGTCATGCAGTGTCACCCATTACAAGTCATGGTTCTATTTCCTCTCGTCAATACAATATCGGTTGATGTAGACACCACACACTTTTCCTTTTAGATCTAAGGGAATTGGCTCTGGGAGGTCAGCTGATTGGGTTCCTTAAATAAACAACATCATCAGGAGACAATGTAGTAGAAAGACAACATGAATGAGACAAACACAGAGGCATCTGTGTTTGGGAGACTAATAATGAGAGTTTAATGAGTGTGATAATCATAATCTAATTTGATGATGACTTCATTTGAGACTGCAGGGACTTATTCTCTTACTTGTATTCCCTCTTCTCCATCTCCCCTTCTCCATGTTGTTGCATTTTAAAACTTCTGCTCTTCACATTTGCATCTGTTTCCCATTTTGTATCCACACATAACTTATTTGCCTTTAAAGCACCCAACTTGACTTTTCTTCATTATTTACTTCTGTGCTTTTACCACCAATCTGCACTCTTTCAACGTTTGCCTTTTTCTCCTATGCACCCTTTTCCCACTATCCCAACAGTTGGCCAATGAACCCTATGGACCCACTTGATTTCCTTTCATCGCTCTACTCTCTTCACCTCTATTTTCACTCCACTTCTTTAACCCTCCTTCTGCCACAAAGTCTCTCTGCTCTCTCCAACCTTTTCTCACTACCTGCTGACTACTTCAAAGTCCAATTTCTGTTTCACGCAACTTTAACAAATTGGTCCTTTAGTACATTCTGTGTCTTGAAATGAGCAATGGCCTGGCAGCTATAGGAAGCATTTGAACACCATTTACTCAGGTGGCAGTTCACTTGTCCCAAAATTTTAAGTTTGGGAACATCTACCCTTTGAAGGGCCACGTCTTTTCGCCCGCACGCTGTTTTTTCGTTTTCACTTTTGCCCTGAGTTTAAATACTCCAGTTCCAAACATAAACTCTGGCTTTTATTTTGTATTCATGCTCTATTTTCTCTTAACTTTTCCCTTTTTTCTTCCTCTGCTCCTGCTTTTTCCCCCTCTACCATCAATCTTTTCTCATGGAAACATTGTTGTGCTTGTCCTTACTCTTCATCTTTCTTTTGTCACATAATGTGGTCGCTCCAAATTGTTGTCTTTGCTTTCCAGTCCAATCAAATTCTGTCATCCATCCCACTGTGTATTTGTCATCATCTGCTCAATCTAGCCATGATAACCCTAAAGCAGAGGACAAGTGAATGGAGGCACAACAGAATATTTACAAAGGAGAGGTAATCGGTCCATCAATATGTCTTTTTATAGACATGGTACTTATTTTTCCCAATAGCAAGTACATTTCCAGGAAAGTCAGAGGCAACACTATAAAATTAATGTCGGTTAAATTGCATGCAGGAAGGTAAACGCAGAACATTTCTAGATTGTAAACACTTCATGTCTTCCCCTTCTTATTATGCTCTCCTCTTCCTTCCTTCCCCTCTTCATTTTCCTTTCAGAGGACAGTGATCGATGTGTTGCTCTGGCACACTGTGAAGAGGTTACGAACTATGGCCTCTGGGGAAGTGTGTGAATGTGTGTGAGATGAACTCAATTGTTGATAGTGTGGGAGTGCACATATTTGTGTGTATTTCATGTACATACACTGCACAGCAAGGAACTCGTGATGTCAATTTGACTGTGAGGGAAACACAAGGCATGTTATTATAAATTGTTCTGATGTCATTTTGTTCTTGTTTTTGAACTTGTTTAGTGCACAAATGTGTGTTTGTGTGTATGTGTGTCAGAGAGAGAGAGATAGAGAGAGAGATTGTGAGCTCTTGGAGAATGTAACTGTCAAAATAATGATTCCACTACTCAGTTTCTTACTGTTATGCAGTGAACTATGTCAAAACAATGACAATTCCCAGAGTCAGAAGGGTCTCCCTCCTGTGCACACACATACACACAAACATATAACTGCCATACTTCAGTATTCTCTGTTTGAAGCAGCAGTATTGATTGCTCAGCTATGGAAACTCCTGTTAGGAATGTGTCATTGTTTATAACCCAGTGTTTCCTCCGTTAACAAGATGCTTCATGTTTTGTTTTCTCTCTGGACGAAGATGGGTACAATTTTATAGACACACACACCCAGCAAAAACATTTTAACAAGTTATATTCTTAACTAGTCACATGAAAAGGGCTGTAGTTGTATGTCATAATTATGTATTTAAGGTGTAAGATCCTCACCAACAATTCTGATCTCAACCATTACCAGCACAATGCCAACAGCAACCATACACAGACTTAACGTTGAATTTATCCATTTAACTGTTAATTTATTCAACATATTATGTCCGTTTTATTTATCAAATTGACAGTATAAGCCCTCATTGTGAAAAAAACATTCTAATCCAACACCAATGGTGAAGTATGGAAGCATTGGCTTATTGTCCCCGTTAACCCTATCCCTTAATTTCAATCCCATAATCATTTAAAAATTGAAGCTTAAAAAGGATCTTCTTTACTTAATGGCTGCTTAAACACTTATGCATTTGCCACCCTGTATGACTTTGTATATGGTTGAAAGCTATAAAGTTTCCTTCTCCAGAGTCATATTGCAGTTTCATTTTCAGTGTAGAACATAATGGTTTATTGGGTTTTCTGTTTTTTTGTAAGTTTTGATTTACTTCCTGTTCAACCTTCATTACAGACTTTTTCTTGTTATAAAAAACTGGGATATTGGTTGTTGAACCATTTCATACCAGTACATTAAATTTATATAAAAACATAAAAATTGAAATGCATGATCCAACTAAAGTGAGACATGATCCATGACCGTTTTTTTTCAAGTATAGCCTCAGGTAAAAGTTCTGGTATCACACAAGTGTAATTTTTGTCAATCAAATAACAAAGGTCACATTAGTTAAAAAGTGTTTTTTTTGTCCTTTGGCTATCATAAGGAAAGTTAGGTTCAAAAAATAATTTGAGGGGCGCTGGTGGCGCAGTGGTTAATGCATGTATCGAGGCCTCGGTAAATTGAAATGACACAAAGTTCTAGCTCAACAAGAAATACATTCATCCACTGTCCTATCTCTACATTAAAGGCACAAAAAGCTGGAAAAAAGAATCTTTAAAAAAAAACAACAACTTGAATTGTGTAATGGAGACATCATAAGGTGTGTAAAAATCCCCTAATGATGTCTGACACCATGCCTCTCATCATGCATCTTGAGAACCAGAAGTTACCATGGTGACAGAGTTGGCACTGTCGACAGCGATGACATCGGCTGATTATGCAGATGATGATAAAGAGGACGATGAATATAGCAAGGGTGATGATTGTAATGACATTGTAATGATAGAGTAATCCCCTTACTAATGTTGATGGTAATTGCCATAAATGTTACACTTTATAGAGCATACCAATGAGCCTATCTCTCCTGCTGGTTGTCAAGTCTCCAGGATTACATGTCAGTCACACATCGACTCAAGCTCATTCAAAACAGTGTTCAAGGGGACTTCAGCTGCTTGGATGATAAATGACAGCAAAAAAAGAAAAAAAAAATTATAAATAATGATGAATAATGATTTCCTGGTTGCATTTGCATCATCCTATTTGGTCTCTCTTATGCTTGACTTGATCATGATTTATTTTATTTAATTGTTTTAGCTGATTCTCTAATATTTTATTAGGGTTAGGATTAATGAGATAAGATCTGAAGCTGTGCATGTGAAAGTTAACCACTAGAAAACTGAAGTAATAACACAAGTTGTTACAATCCTGTTTTTGTTTTTTTTAACTCTTTATTTTGCTAAGGTATAAAAACACCTTATCTTTTAATGACCTACCACTTGGCCCTCAGTTGCCATTGCAATTCAAATAGCATTGTCATCTTCAACATTCATCAACAGTACTAGCTACCATACCACATGGCCCCCATTGCTTCAGACATAAGACATGATTCAAGTTTGATCTCAAACATTTGAATCAAATGTCAAAACTCTGAGTTAATTTTGTTCACCTGAAGTTAAATTCCCGTAAGCATACCTGGTCAATAAAGCTGATTCTGATTTTGAGAATTGAAACTTTGTTCTCAAATTTCTAAAAGACTTTGAACCAAAAATTGTTCACTTGGATGTCATCATTTTTAATACTGATTTCAGACACACACACTCCAAAAAACGTTTCATGTGAAATCTGATCTGGACTCTCAGGGCAATCTGAGTTATTTCAATAGAAGACAAATGGTAAGGTTATGATGCCATGGTGCAATTGTTTTGTGGTATGGAGGGAAACAAGAGAAAACCATTGGAGTTGACAAAAGTTATTCAGAAGAAGGTTACTAAGAAAAAAAGATGAGACCTTCTTGAAAATAACAGCACACAAATGATAATGACATTATTTACTTCTTGAGTGCCATCAGACTGACAGTTATTTTTAAACTGTAAAAACCCCCCTATGTTTTCCTTTATTGACGCGATATCCGACCTAGGACTCTCTTTTTATGAGGAAAGTATTCTTTTCTAGGAGACTAGACGCTGAGCGGCACACAGGAAGTAATGAATAATCTTTGAACGGCAAACTGTTTCTCAATCTCTCTTACATGGAGTCTTGGCTTTCCACTGTCCTTATGTAATCCCATTAGTTCTTTGATATAGACTATAGAGGGACTATGAAGAGTAGTGTGTGTTCAGAGATGACTTTGAGAGAATGTTATGAGCTCATATTCATATCAGAGGACAAAGGGAACCCACACACTGCTGCGGAAAGTCTCTATTGAGTCATAGAAGGCAGAAAAGTAGAAAAAGTTAGTACAGCCCATTCACAGCCTCATATGTTGTTTGATGATGTAAAACTTGAATCATTAAATTTTAACCGAGATAGCACGACAAGAAAATCTTGTTTTTTTTCAGAGAGTCCAGCCGGCTGAGTTTGTTTTGTGTGTAGCTTGCATTTTTCCTCCATGTGTCTCTCTAAAAAGTAATAAAAACACCATTCACAATGTATGGATTAATGTGTAACTTGACTAGCCTTAGCATTGTGGCCTGTTCAAAAGCACAACCTCCCTCTAATACAGTGAATGCTGGGATATATTCCAGTCCCCTTGATTGTGAATACAACATCCCTGACCATTACCATACATGGTTTTTCATGAGGGTTAGAAACAGGAACAAAAACTGCCCAACTGGTGTACCCCCTTCCCTGGTCTGGCAAATTGTGGTTCCCCCTCGGCAGTTGGCATACTCATATGTCCTTCAGAGGCTCTGTAAATCCCTGTGTTCCCATCGGAGGCCCTTCCCACTCCTCTGTCTCTATCCCCCTGTTACTCTGTTGATGGCAAGGCTGAAAACCTCCTGGTGGCCATCCCCAAACTGCTCTCCTTGTATGGTCCTCCTCCCAGCCGTCTTCCTGAACTGTTCCTGGCTCATGCCCTACATTCAGGCTGTCTGCCTGAAGGTTCCTGCTCTACCTCTACCCTGCCACATAGCCGCCCACCAAACCAATCTTACGCCGTTAACTCTGCCCCTGAGTATTTTTTTTTTCAGTGTTCACATTTCCTTTCATGTTGTATTTTGTCTCAATTTCCCTGGAGTTGCTTTTTCCCTTGTGTGTCAGTTCATACATCTTACCTCCCTGTGAAACACCAGTGTTTCCTGATGACTTCTTTTTGAGATTTTCTTGTTGCTTGGATTTTGGTTTTTAAGTTAGACTTTTGATTGACATTTTGTTGGACAGTCTTTGAAGTAAGCTTTTGTTCTTCCTGTTTTATCTACCCTTGGGTCCTCTTCTTTGTTATGTTTTGTGTTAGAATATAGAATACAAAGATATCCCCATCAACAAAAATAAAAGCCTATTATGCAAACTAAGGAAGAGACAGAAAGGCTTCAGACTGTTGGTGACAGGTGCTGTATAGTCACCAAAGTTTATACATCACCACTTTCAAAATCAATTAAAATAAATAAATGAAATGTTCTCTCCCGGCCCATTAATCAACCATTGCAGACTGCGTCAGACATCAAACTTAGTTTCCTTTGAGAAAAAAACGGCTTCACGTAGGTAATCACCCACCATGCTCTTCAATAGTTATGGATAATAACCTCCATTAATGGGTAATTTGTTTGGAGTTTTATGTTTAGCAATCTCATTGTGGGAACAGGTGTCACATTTCATAAATGGTGGTTAACTCCAGTCAAATGAAAGTCTTCAATTAGACTGTACTCCAGTCTGACACACTTTATTGTACCCTTCATATTCCTTCACTTCCTTCTATCTTCTCATTTACTCTCACTAATTGCCTCTCTCTACTTTCTAAAGAAAATCTAAACCATTGTAAGAACTTGGTTAGTCATCAAATGACTGATGTAATGCACATGAATATATTTGTTCTCTAATGTGTTGCCGCTTTATAATATATTCAATTGAAAATCTAATTGATCCCACCCATGGCTTATTCAACTGTGTCAAACTTGGAAATTAGTTTCTGACAATTAACCAAATTCTTTGCAGAAACTGTGACACAAACTTATAATGTTTGTGATCATTTTTTTAATCATCATTTCAACCTTTCAAATGAATTGAACAAATATATATAAATATACCACTATTGCTGCAGTCATGTCCTGAAGCACTGTGCTTTCTGGAAGCAAAACTTTTTCATGGCTGATGTATGGCATGCTGCCTCAGGAAAACCTAAGAATAATATTACATCCTCTCCATTTTTTGCCTTCTCCACCTTGTATGTAGAAAATGTGTTCTCAATCAGGCTGTTTGGAGATTTTCCCTTCATGACATCACAAAGGGAAGTAACCCCTCCCCCAGGTGGATGACACTCCCACAGCAGGGTGTTTGTTCTGCCCTTTGAGTTTGCCTTTACACCGTAAACAACAGGGCATGTAGCCAGAAAGCCCGAGCCGCAAGCCCTTCCAGAGGGTTGTGGTCAGACGCAGCTCATTTGCATTTAAATCTATATACACAGAAACAGCCTATTAGTAGTTGAAAAGGAGTGTAATATGTCACCTGTAAATGAGGTTCTAAAATTTGACAATGTAAAATGTTATGAGTAAAAAGCCAATGCAGGCAAAGCAAAATTAGATTACCTTCAGTGTTGGATTTTCCATAATTTATTAAACCTCAAGTGAAATATCTTTTGTAGTTTTAGACTGAGGAAAGTTTGCCATTTACTCATTTAATAAAGTCAAAAAGCCATAGGGAAAAAATTACACGAAGCTGGAGACGTGGTGCATGCTTTACTACAAATGAATGGACACAATACAAAGTTTTGAATTAAAGAAAAGCTGTGATCACCAGTTGGAAGGTGAAAAATAGTAATGTTTGTATCTGAGGCATTTCCCAAAGTGGATAGATAACTTACAAGTGAGGGTGTATATATGATACGTTACTTTTTGTCTCAAGGCTAACTCTGACACTTTGACTTTCCATTACCTACCTCCTCTGCAGAGCTGTTTCCTGCTGACTGAGCTGTAGAAAGTGAGCGGCAGTGTACTTCTCACAGTGAAGCACTGGCTGTGAGGTGAGTCAAGTGGCAGGAGGCTAACAAGGTCCTGTTGGAAACAAGAAGGCTGTCTGTTGAACTCTGATAGCCCTGACCTTTTATTTGATACTGTTAGAAGCTTACATGAGAGTCGAGTGTGTGTGTCCGTAAGTGTGTGTGTGGGTTTGTCCGTGTGTGTCCGCGTGTGTGTATGTGCACAACTGCTTGAAAGCATCTGAGCAGATTGCACTATAAACGATAGTGTAACTGTTGCTGTGATGTGACTGACAGGCAGGGAAGCAGGGTGCAGTTCGGCATCTGATTCCACAGCAGCTCGTACATCACATAGGCCTTTGTGGGTGGGTGGGTGGGTGTGTGTGTATGCGTGTGTGTGTGTGTACCTCATTAATGACTGAGTCTGAAGAGAGAGTTCTTCAGATCAAACATTTAGCTGAATCAACAACTGCTGAGATCATCAGATACAAGTGCACACACACGGCGACACACACAAACTCACACACACTAATACACACACCATGAAATGTTATAGCTATCTTCCATGTCTTGTTCCTTGAATCCTGCAGGCTTGTCAATGCCAAATGGAGCTTATGAAAAGAGCTTTTAAGTTTTTGAAAGAAGTGCTGAAGAAGGGCATTAGATCCCTTCTGTGTGTGTTTATGCAGTGTTGTTTTTATAAACAGAATGCACGGAAGATGATGTCAATTTTTTTCTTTAGAATAAAAAAAAAGTTTACTGTCACTACTATTTTTCATCTTACTGGAGCTTGTTCTTTACATTTGCATTTGGAAAAGCCCCACAAGGCTGGAATCAGGTTTTTTTAATGCTTGTTTGGCAGCATTAAATATATATTTTTACATACTAATCCCTGAGTGTTATTTTGAGACATACTTCTCACACACATAGGCCCGCAATATAAACATATACACACAAACAGGTCCTGTGATATGCATTGGTGGAGAGATGTCAGAGTACTGCTACACACTGTTACACAGGGAGCACACCAGAGCTGTGCGATATTTGGTGCCTTGCTCAAGGGCGTCTCGGCAGTACTTGGGAAGTGACCTGGCATCTCTCCAACTGCCAAACCAACTTCCTATTTTTTTTTTTTGGTCCGCACCGAGGCTTGAACCGGTCCCTATAGAGTGAGTTACTTCTGCCCCCATCAATCTAGCATGTTGGTGATCCATTACACGCTTCCCCACAGAACATCATGACTTAACTTTTCTTGGTCTTTTACTTCTTAAAGTAGTATTCAGCCAAACTTGGAAGGTGTAAATGCTGGTAAAAATGTTGTTCCAAAAGTTTCTGAAGAAACAGAGCTTTAAACATGTTGTCATTGGCTTACTCATTATTAAGCCTTGACTTCAGTTGGACAAAATACAAAGCTCCCCCTGTTAATTAAAATGTGTGTGTCAAAAAAACAAACAGATACTATGTGCTATAGTAAGCCCAAAGTGTTAATTTCTGTGTCAATTCAATAAGTCTTTAAGATGAAAACTGGGAAAGACATAGTTAATTAGTGTTCTTATTTTAGAAATGGAAACAGACAAAATCGTGTTATTAGTAGAAGCTGCCAGATTGTAAGGCTAATGGACTTTTAAAGTAGTAAATCCTTCACAGAGGTACAGTACACCTGAAAGCTTAAAAAGCACAACACCTGTTTTTAAAGATTAAAGTAATCTACAGAGGCAGCATGGATGATGTGCCGAGTCTGATTGTGTCATTTAGGCAAACATCATATCTGCTTTAGTGCCAAAAGTAACCATTTCATTTGGGTCACATGCATCCCGTGTAGTGTTTCTCTTTGAGTGTCATGTTGGCTTCCCAAACTTCAAAGACTCTCTGTCCAGTGTGAATATCATTAAATAGAAATGGAGTTGCAGGTTTGTCCGCCGACACATCAGAAGTATGACATCCTCTGGAAACACCAAATTAGAAAATGTTTGAAGCACAGTGCCAGCCTAATGAAGACACTAACACTAGCAGTTGGCTGTTATTCTACTAAATAATAATGATGTGGTAAGATGAAAGCAAAGTCTGGATCAACCTGTTGAACAGAGATGACAAGAATCCATCAAAATAGACTAGAATTAGAGATTTTGTATGTCTGAAATAATAAGCTATGTACAGTACGTCAAAAAAAAAACAGCAAATATGCTTCTAGTTTAAAAATCACACTTCTAAAAGTTTGATTCCACTTGTTATGTGAATGAAAATCAGTGAGCCTCATGTTTTTTTATGATAATGTGGAGCTGTGGAGTAGCAAGGCGTTAGCGAGTGTTAAGTTATTCGAGTGTATATTAATTCAGTCAATGACCAAGGCTAACTTATTAGCTGGTTAACTGGATAAGTTAGAAAACCGGAATAGAAACTTAGGAGGACATACTGTCTGCTGCACTGTTGACAGAGCAGACGGCACTTCAACTTGTAAAGTTCTCCATAATGTCTGATGATATAGTAAGGTCATTTTGTGATTTCATTCAGAAGATATCTTACATATTGTTCCTCAAATCTTAAAGGAAGAGTGTGCAACATTTCACACATCAATAAAGCAGAAATCAAGTAGTCATGACTGTCTACATGACTGAGAAGCGTGAGCTAGCTGTGTTATTGCTGGAGCTGTGTTTACATGGACGGGACGGCCTTGCGTATAAAGCTGATTTAGTCAAGGACCAGAGAAAAGAAGGATAACATAGCCTACTCACTGCTTATTTGGATGTCACATAAGTGTGTTTAGATCACGGTCATTCCATGTCAGTTCATGAGCAATATGACGCTATGAGTTAACCCATGTGGTAACATCTAGCTAAAACAACAGTGCAGGCCACAGGTAATTGCAGCTCGAGCAAAGAACAATTTTGTCCTCCGCTTGCGCTTAATGGTGTTTATTTGTGGTGCGTTCTAATTCATAACTCCTTCGTGTGAATGGGAGTGGAGAGGGGTTGGAGGTGTGTCGCTGGAGGAGAGCGGAGGCTTCAGAATAGCTTCAAAACAGCAGTTTGTTTTGGTTTAATGCTGGTGCTCAAGGGCGACATCTACTGGATCAAAAAGTTGCACATTCTTCCTTTAATAAAGTTGTTCACTTACTTTAGATTGGATTTGTCTTTTTCTTCTGTTACTTCTGGATTTCTGTCATTCCACCATTTACATATTTCCTCTATCCCTCACCGTTTCCACCACCTCCTCCCCTCCTCTTCTCTCTCGACCTCCCCCCCCTCTCTCTCCCTCTTTCACAGTGGGCAGTCTTCCAGGCAGATTGTATGTGGAGCTGTCTCTAACTCACCCTGACAGGACATTCATCATTAGTCAGAGTCCCTAATGTTGCACTGCTGGCACAGATCTGTTTTTGCCGAAGAACTGTGAAGCTGGCCATTTACAGTATAAAGTTTGACCATTAAAATAAATAATGTATCCACATTTTGATAGAACTCGCAGGACTCTGGCCATCTGTAAGTGAAGCACCTTTCACAACACACACCTGGGAGACCCTTGCTTGCTTGCTTTGTGGTGTAAAAAGTCAATTTGAAGACAGGAAAATGGAAACAATGACTTGTTCATCAAATCTGACAGAGTTTGACATTGGAGAAAGGTCTCACTCAAGAAAATAGTGTACTTTAAATCACAAACAAACACAATAAGCTTTTTGCTGACTGTAAGAAAAACATCTTTGGCAGTTTAACTTCATTTTGAATTAAGCAATTTTCCATCAAGTCCATCATTAGGAATTAAATACATCAAGCGTAGGTCCAAAGAAGCTTCATATTCTCTCCCTCTGATGTGAACAGTTGGCTGTACTCACTTGTCAGGCTTGTTCCACCATTTATCCTCCCCACTGATTATTTACTTTAGGATACATGCACATCCACAACTAATTAATTCATACAGCATATTCTTCTGCCAAATTCAGATTTGTGTCAATTGCTCGAACAAAGACACAAAACAGAGGAATAAGCAGAGCAACTGTGGCTGAAACACACAGAAATGTTCATTGCACATATACCGAACAATTACAGCACACATTCAACCACTTTCCTCCTCAGCAAAGATAGACAAACTGGAAACTTAAACATGGTAAAAGCTTGCACATAGTTAATATTTGAGCACAGCTCTCTAGTGTGAATAGTGTTTCACTTATTATTTAAATCAAGGTTAGTCCAGTCTCCCTCTCTACCATCTTCAGCCCTCCTCTGCTTTATTAATTCCTAATAAAATGTCATTTTTTTCTATTGCGCCTTTCAACACTCCCCCACTGCGCCGACTGATGAGATGTTTGACATTTTTTCTACCTTTGTCAGAATAAATTGAGGATAATCTTATTTTTTTTGGTAATTTTAGAACATCCGCAGGGGGACTGCTGCCAATTAATTTAGATCATCAACCCTCTTCTGCCTCCAAGTTTCCGTCTATGGAGTCTCATTACCTATCGCAGGCTACTTTTCTATTCTCAATGTGTTTGTATCCCTCACTGGATATCGTTGTGTATCTGCCTGTCAAATCTAGCTTTGTAGTTTGCATGTTTCCCATCGTTTTCTCTTTCTCACTGTCCCTCTCACTGTTTCCGTCTCATTTGCAGTGGAAAAGGGATGGCAGAGGAAATAAAAGGGGGGGAGAAGATGAAAGGAAAAAAAAGACCAAGGTGAAGCAGATAAGAATAGGACAAAAATACAGTAATGAGGGTGTGGTAATTAAGCAGTTCATGCTCTCCCTCTCTCTCTCTCTCTCTCTCTCTCTCACACACACACACACACACACACACACACACACACACACACACACACGCCTTAATCAGGCTCTCTCTTCATAATTTTGCTTAATGATTCTCTGCAATCAATGCAATCATCCTATGACAGTTAATGAGATTAACCTTGAGTTGTACAGAGATGGGGCTGTCTGACAAGTCCTCCTTGATGTCACACACACATGCCTCAATACACACATGCAGATGTTACAACCAAGGGGAGAAAGCTTCAGAATGTAGGATCAATATTACTATTATCAGTGTAAATCCAGTATTCATGGGGAGAAGACATTCTATAGATTCATTAGAACTTTTGACCACAACCCTAAGAGCTTCAAGCAGATTCTGTAACAAATTGCAATTTTTGTTATCAACATTGGCTTTCTGTAGGCTGTGTTGGGGGTGTTGGTCAGCAGTACATTGAGCATGCGTGTTAGACTGTCTGCCTATGATTAATTTGAGTTGTTTGAGCAAAAGCCAAAGAAATTAATTTACTTTATGACAAGAGCAAAGAAACAAGTTAGACAAATACACTATAGAGGAGATGGATGATGATAATAGCTATATATAAAGCTTCTGTTTTAGTTTGGATACTGTAAGTAGTAAGTAGTTCCCTGCCTTCAGCCAAATTTTATTATTGTAACCATGAGGTCCTTCAAGTTTACCGAGTTAACACATGGCCTATGCAGATAGAATATCTTCAGCCACAATGTGGTCCTTATAAAAGGGTTCCTGCATGGATGTATGTATTAAATCACATCTCTGTATTCAGTGAAGATAGCAATTTAAAATGTGGTCATACTTGGTTAGAGCTCCACTTTCCTTATACAGCTACTCCTTTGTACAACAGGCAAATCAAGAGAATGAATAAACAAATAAATTGTAGTTCAAGGGGTTTACAGTTCATCCTGGTCGTTGAAAAATATGTATATAAGCCTGTTATGGTCATGTGGACAATAGACACAGTGCATCACCAGGATCCAATAGCTACTGCAGTCACTTCCAAGTGACCACAAAGGCAGAGATGGTCACTTGATTGTAATTTGATTTCTGAAAGATCATAGGATGGACGGTAGGTAGACAGTGAATAAGTGGAAGGATATTAGATTGAGGGTCAGAGTGGTCTTTGGTTCAAACATTTATTGAGGCTTCTCAACTTGTTATCTCCATGGAGTTTAAGAAAAGTGTTTTGAAGAAGAGTTTCTAAAAGAATAAAAAAGGCAACAGGGCGAAATAGTGTGTAAATGGAAGACAACCGCTTGGAATCTAATCAAACCAAGGACACTTTGCTGATTGCCTCTTCAAAAAACAAGAGGGCACAAATTGGTTTGGTTTGTTTCTGTCATGACGGCAAGAGACAATTGATACCAAAAAGGGTTAAAAGGTTGCCGGGCTGAAATGAAAGGAGCTTTAAGTGAAATAACTAAATAACTTGTACACAGACCAGGATGGGGGAACAGCAAATGGGTAATCTGTTGGGTCAATCCCTTTCTTGCCTTTTTCCAGCAGTCCCTCCCCTCCCTTTCAACAATTATGGAGCTTTTCTAAATCCATCCCTCTCCCCTCCTCTCTCCTTTCAACTCCCTCTGTCACCTCCTTATTCATGCAAAGATTCTAAAGGCCCGGAAAACGTAAAGCCACTAAATAATAGGTTTGCTTCCAAAACACGTTAACCACAGGGATATGCTCTGCTCTATTTATTGCATTGGATACAGCATGTACTTCAAAATAAGATATATATTTCCTTTGTGGGTTTATTTTTCATTTTCAGAAAGAGATGTCAGTGACTCTGAGTAGGATAAATGGAAAGGGAGGGTTCTTATAAAGCACATATTTATTTACTGACCCTTAAGTAACCTCTGGTGTGAGTACTTCCCCGTTTCAAAATCAAGAGAGCTTTGAGAAATACTCTGCTCTGGACAAAGTACCATCAATTAAAGCTAACTAACAGATACTCAACATGTCAGGCAATTGAAATACCAGGCTACAGTATGAGTGTGTATTGAAGCTGTGAGAGTCAACAGTGAGGCAATGAAGAGGAGATTGATGGCCTCTTGAGCATACCATGCTCAGCCAAGTGCAACAGTCCAACAAACACCATCAGCAGCAAGAGCGACGGCAACGACCACCAACACCGGCACGAGGACATTGTCTGCCACCTAAAGTGCGGCGCCAGCTAATTAAAACATAAGTAAATCAGAGCCTAATGAGTTGTAATTGTAGATAATTGCAGAGTTGTTGATGTATCATGTCTAATTGGCTTGCATTGCTGAGATAATGAGAAAAGTTTGATTACTTTATGCTAAACGTGTTAGTGAGGTAGCAGGTGTTGTTTCTAGGAGGTGTCGCAAGCAATCCCACACCTCACATCTCAATCTCATCACTCCACCTCCACAGAGAAAGAGAGGGAAACATCCCCCCCCCCCAGGTGACTCCCAAAAACCTCTAATTATGCACGTGATCTGATGGGACTGGTTTTGTTCCACTTTTACATTATTTACATTATCATAAGAGTCTTAGCTCATAAAATACAGTTCTTGATGCCAGCTGTGTCAGAGTTGTTTTGGTATGTTTGACATATGATATATATATTTTTTGCAATTATACATATAAGTCATACATATATATCCCTGTTGATCTGCAAAGCTATAAGGACAATAGTAAATACATAAAAAATGTGTGTATTTATGGACTGAATGAAGTGGGTGATTGAAGTTAAAGCAATTTAAAGTGACTCAGAAAAGAAAATCATGTACAGCACTCAGACCTTAATGGCTTAAATTGGTCTCCTGGATGTGTGTGTATGTGTTTGTGTATGTGTTTGTGTGTCCATGGGTGGGGCGGGTTTTGTGTCCTGAAAGGGAGCATTTAGTTCTGCTGAGCCTTGCAAGTGATTGTAAATTAAAGTCAGATTACGTCTTCAGGAACAATGAACTTGTCTAGGTTCAATGACCTGTATCTGTGTACGTGGAACATGAGCCTGCATGGCACATAAACATGGACAGCCATCTTTAAAACCATCCCTAAAGAAAGTGACCGTGACATGCTCCATAACAAAGCCCCTCACCTCCAGAGTGATTATAGAGAGCTGCCTCCTGAGAGAGCAGGTTCGAGGCCTCTGTTCACACTCAGAGCCCTCGGACAGAAACCCTATTAGACTAAACCAAATTATAAAGCAACAAAAAGAAAACTATGAAACACTTTGGCAAGAATCAAACAGTAAGCACAGCAAACTTTGGTTACATTTTGTGTTTAAACAAATAAGAAGTTTAATGAATGGTCTATGTTCTTTGATTGCATTCATGAATTTGTTTCCATGAATGGATTAATGGATGGATAGATGGGTGGATGGATGGATGAAAAGATGGATGAAAAGATGGATGGATGGATTGATAGATGAATGGATGGATGAATGGATGAATGGATGCACGTATAGATGAAAAGATGGATAGATGGATGGATGGATGCATGGATGGATGGATGGATTGATGGATGAATGGATGGATGGATGGATTCAACACTCAGAAAAATCTCATTTACAGAAATACAATGGCGAGAAAAAACCCTCTGTTGTTTCCTTCTGTCTTTTCTCCCTCCCATCGATGTCTCTTTTACCCTCAGGTATCAAACCTGCATGGAAAACGACACCCACCCACACTTACAGATGCAGTGATACTCATATCTGTTTACCTGCTGAGCTACCTCATACAAATTTGAAAGTAGAACCAGTGGATCCTTCATCAGCATTAACAGGATAAGAGGTGATATTGTATCCCAGGCAAACAGATCCTACTGCCGATAATTCTGTTATCAAGCTTCTCTGCAGCCTTTGGGAGGAACATTTGGGCCCTTGCCTCGAGTCTTGTATCAAAGGCCCGATGCACACCTTTGATAAAAGCTACCTGAGCTCAGATTCCATGATCGATACAGATGAGCCAAGATAAGATAACAGATTTTTACAACCTTCAGGAGACTCAGCTTTTAGAGATTGCAGAAGGTTCATGAATATGCAATTCATGTGAAAAGTTTTAAAGCCTATGGAAAGTTGGTGTGTGTTTTATCACTGTCTTGTTTGGTGCAATCCATTAGCAATCTCAGATTACCTCTTGAACTTTTTGTGCCTTGAAGAAGAAGATATTGTTTATTTATCCCACAGGAAATTACTTATTCACTCTGTTATTGAAACATGCTACACACACATAGACTGAAATATAGAGATAAGAGAGTGAGGGGCTGCACATGAAAGAACGCCTGAGCAGTTGGGGGTTCATTGCCAACAGTGCTCAGGAAGTTACCTGGCACCTCTCCAGCTACCAGACTGATTTCCAGACTTTGTCTGCACTGGTTCTTGAACCGCTGACACTCTGGTTTCCAATCCAAGTCCCTACAGTCCGAGCTACTGCCGCCCTGAATGTAATAATTAGAAGCCGATCACCTTGTTCGTGCTGGACTTACAGTAACTAGTCATGCTGTCACAGCTTTTTTCTTCTTTGTGTCTTGTCCTCATGAAAAAAAAAAAGTCCAAAAACAGCATAATTGTGTTGTCAGTGATGCATATGATTGAAAAAGAAACCCCCAAAAATGGCATTATTGGACAAGGTAAACCTGGATGAAAATGAAGCAAGCTTGATGAGCCTAATGTATGGTGAACTTTCAGTTTCAATTTGACCTCTCTGCCCACTCCCCCCCTCATTCTCCTGTCTCTTGCCTCCCTGCCTTGTTGGGTAATTGGATTCTAGTGGTAGGCCAGGGGTCTGCTCTCTCAGAACTTTCTGGAAGGTCAAAGGTGGCAGGGCAGCTCAGTGTCACAGCTAATCTGTCCCTGGGCAGCCTCAGGGTAAGTCAGAGGAAATGGCGCAGCCTGTGGCATGACAGAACGAGTGCCAATAAGATTTCTTTGTGAACGTGTGTGGCATCTTAGGGTCAACTTCCTTGTGTAGGCCCAGTATTTGTGAATGGCAAGAGGGAAGAAGTGAGGGAGGAGATACAGAAACTGATATTCTGGCTCAGTCATTTATAAGGAGGTGACCCTGACGAAGTGCCTCTCTGCAGACTGCGGGAGGCACTGAGGAGGAAACTTGCACACCTTCAAATAGTACTCACACTACTCACACTCAAGATTTACTCACATAAGAGGCATTACGCATAGTCACAGATCCTCTTTGAAAATGAAACCATTTAAAGAATGTGGCTTGTTTATTTGTGTTTTAATAAAAAAAAAAAAAAAAAAGACTGGTTAGTTCTCTGCTTTATAGACTGCCTACCCAGGCCTTGCTCCTTCAGCTTTCATAATTCTACCTCCACCTAGGCTTTAAGCTGCCACAAAGTTTCTATGAGAGTTGGATTCACTGTAATGTACAGGGGCATGGGAGGTAGGGCACAACACAAATGGGAGTTGGTATGACAGGATGACAAAGTCTACACGACTCCCGGGCCTGAGCTTTTAGCAATTTGGTTTCTTCGGGATATTTTTGACGGAAACACGTGTTCTGACATTGGCTAATCTGTTGAAGGGACACACGGGGGAGATGTACACTTGATCCTGTGTGAAAAGCATCTCAGCACCAGGAGGGACGGCAGGCATTCAGCGCAAATGCAACTCAGAGCAGAAAGATTTATGACGTTTTGGAGACTTGGAGACATGGTGCAAGGCTACTTTTTGGTCCTGAAATAATAATGTATTCCAAAGTGCATGCAGGACAACACATTTATGTGGTTGCATTGCAGGGGATCTCTGCTGATCTTGTTTCCGTGCAGTTTTGACATTGTTCTTGTTGCATTCGCAGCATGTGAGCAGATAGGGTTTTTTGTGTACAAAATCTTTAGGGCCCTGCCTTGTGGTAATTTTGAAAGGATGCATTATCTACCCGATTCCAAACATGGTTTGATCTTCACAGCATTGCCGCAAGATTTTTTGGGGTATTTTTTTTATTTATTTTTTGTTGCATGCGGGCGTGTGTCTCATTAGAAACTGAGTAGAATATTTAGGAAGGCCCGAGAGATTTATCATACTAATGAACACTGTCCAGAGGGGAGAGAGATACTTTTGGGCTAGAGAGAAGGAGATATTGAGAGAGTTGTGAAAGTGGGAAAGGAAGAAGCAAGCAAGGGAGAAGCAAGAGCAAGAGGGAAGTCTCAGAATGGCAGATGAAAGGATCAGCAGAGGACGGAAATGAGCCACTGTCCACATGGACACTACCCTGTAATCCGTTTATGTTGTCCTTCGGTGTCAAAACATCCCCGCTGCTTATCGTTACATTACAACTCCCCTAATACTAGGCACTATATTTCCTGCATATTACCTTGGTTGAACCTGGTGAAACATTTGCAGAAAGGAGGAGATAGATAAAAAAAAAAGAAAAATCCTAGAATTATGGCACATGATGTTTTCACTCTCAGCACACTTGAATGGATGAATCATTGAGCCACTCACAAGATGCAAACAAATCTTATTCACCTAACAAGGAGACGTGGATGTAATGTTTGTGTTGTGAATAATAAAGCAAAGAGTGGATAAAAATAAGGATGACAAGTTGTTGAGAGGAGCATTCACTGAGTCTGCTTTATTCTGACTGATTGCCTTGCACCCGTGATTGCACACAGATGCAGCAGCTTTAGCACACGTTTGCAATAATATGAAGAATTGTTCATGCCCCGGGTTAGAAAGCGCGGACACTCGCGGAATTGCCCACACACGGTACTAGCAAGCATACACACATTGTTTGTCTCACTGTGGGGCTCTGGTGCTCATCGCAAAATGAGTTAAACAGAAAAGGGGCGCTGAGAAGGCAGAGAGATATGACTGCCTCTGAAAAATAAAATAAGGGAGTGAAGCAGACAGAGGGCATCTTGGGACAGGAAGCTGAGATATGAGAACACTTATTGCTGGCCTTGCTTTAACTCCAGCTTCAGTTTTCTCCGCAGCCATGCTGAATTCTAGCTGTGAGTCATCATACACAAAGCAGAGGAGTGTGTGTGTGTGTGTGTGTGTGTGTGTGTGTGTGTTTTTTTTATCTTTCAAAGTGGCAGAGTGGCCTGTTGACGAGTCTGGGTTTAAGTTCAGTCATCCACAGTAATGGTCTTAAGCAACATACAGGCCGTGTTTGGAGTGAAATTTAGAGTGTGTGTGTACAGTGAGAAGCAAATCTCACATGGATCAATAAGGCACTGCACATTAAAAAAGGATGTGTGAGCTTTAATATCGAATGAAGCACTGAGAACCACTTGACTCTGCTCCGTGAAGGCTGAGTACTTGTAGAAAGACCATGTCAGTCCAATATCACTATAGAGCTTCCTTTTCTGTGCAGTTTACAGCCAGAAAATGGCCCGATTCTGCACTTAAAATCCAGCACACACACATTATACACTGACCAGGGCATTATGTTGTATCAGGGACTATGAGGTATTAACTTGAACTATGTTAGAATCATACAAAGTTACAATCTTACATTACATTTAGCAGATTCTTTTATCAAAAGTGATGAACATCGGAAAGTCAGACCAACACAAGCAAGAATCCAAACAGGAGGGAACAATGACAGCCAGTGCCAACAAACACTGATAAGTGAACATAGGTGCTGTGGTGCGACTCACATGCATGTCAGAATAGTAGGATTGGCAGAAGAAAGACAGGACAGAAATAAATAAAGTGACAGAATGTGACTACAACAAGACAACAGTTGGGTTTTCAAACATTCTAAGATATGCTGTATGCTTTATTGGACGTCTGTTCCCGACTTGTACTAGGTTCCCTCCTGTAAGAATAGTGCAGAGTCCTCTTTAGCACAGGTAGCCTTCTAGGAACACCATTTTGGTTACAAGGGCACGTGTTGTTGCTGCCCAAGTTTATAAGGAAAACCTGGGCAGGTGCATAGTCCAGCTTTAAAGAAGACATTATAACCCCTTTCCATCTTTTACAACAGTCCCCTGTGGTCTAAATGAGACACCTGTGCTGTGCTTTGGTCAAAATATAACATGAATCAAGCACCAGAGGAGGTTTGTGACCCTGTATAAATCAGCTCTCTCAGAACGCTCCGTTTGGTGTGTGTATCTCTTTAAATGCAATGAGACCCCCCCTGAGTTTTCCCAGTAGACATCAATCCTCTGTAGCGAGAATAAAAATGGCAGAGCTGTGCAAAATTTTTGCTGTAGGCTAGGGGTGGAGTCCAAGGATGAAGATACCAGGGGAGGGGATTTTTTATTACCAGAATCCCACTGTGACGTAACAAGGAGAGCACATTTGAAACGGAGCATTTTTCTCTGTGTTGTAGGTCTTATGCAGACTTATGAGCCCATGTACTCCTTCTAAGCACGGAGTTGTGTGAATGATTGAGTAATATTACTCAATATTTTCTTTGAATGTTTTCCTCAGCTAAGTTTCCACCTTTACACTCAGGCAGCTGCCACACCAGCAATCACTCTATCCATCTTTGACCTCAATATTCATCCATCCCCTCATCCTGCCAGCACCGACGCTTTCATAATCAGGTTTTTTTCCCCCCTCTATCCCTCCTCACCTCATTCTTTATCTAGTGTTATTTGTCAAAATCAGCCGCCTTATCATCCATCATATTAATTAGGTTCTGTGTCATTGTTCTCATCATCATTCACATGTCTATCATTGATCTCTCTCTGTTTCAGACAAGGATGTTTAATTGTCTCCATCCATTATTAGTATTAAATGAATACACGCGCAGTACATTTACTGCTCATTAAACATTCCCGTGTGGTCACGATCGACTGCATTGAAAGGCAGGAGTTGTGTATGAGGGATTCGAATATTACAGTGTGGCAACAGCAGATACTTTTACATGTTAAATGAGACAAAACAAAGTCAAACTAGACACACACAACAAACACACGTATTGTTGTCTCACCTACATCTGCCACCATTTATCTTTCAAACAGAAGCATCCACTCTGTCAGGTGCGGTAAAACTTAATGTGTCCCTAGTATTTTTTTTAAATTAGCTGACCCCATGACACTTCGCTTGGCAAATATAATTAGATAATAATAATTAAATCATTAAGTTTGTTGAGATTCTTTTTTTCCATCCATGTTGTCTTGTTAAGATTCAACTCTTGCTACAGCCCTGCCCTTGAACATTGAATCTAATTCACAGCTTTCAAAATTCTGCACTTTAACCCACAGTGAGGCACATATATGCATCTATATACCTGAAAGTACACTGCACATGCACACACAAACGCACACTCAGTCCTCAGTCTCATCCTTTTGCCCCTTGGAGCAGCAGGAGTGATAATCTGGGTGGATAATGCATCTTTCTGATGCTTTCTCAGATTAATCCCTGTCCTCATCGTCACTCTGGGTCCCTCTTTGAAGCTTGAAGGGGAAATCAAATGTAAGTGCGTGCGTGTGTGTTTGTCTGTGTGTGTGTGTGTGTGTTGAGAGATATTTAGCAAGAAAGGAAAGAAAGAAAGAGAATAATAACTCTGTGTGTGTGTGTGTGTGTGTGTGTGTGTGTGTGTGTGTGTGTGTGTGTGTGTGTGTGTGTGTGTGTGTGTGTGTGTGTGTGTGTGTGTGCGTGTGTGTGTGTGTGTGCGTGTGTGTGTGTGTGTGTGTCTATGCCTTGAGACTGCTTGTAGATAATCATTATCTGTCTATATACTTGATCCACAGAGACAATAAAGTTCATAGAGAGCTTTGATCTGGATGTGGCATTTCTATGACTGTGGGAAGCCACATTTTCAAAGTTTCCTTTTTATAGTATCCTGGATTATTGAGACTTTACCAATGACAATATCACACAAACACTTTGAGGAAATAAGGGATAACCAGTGTCATAGGCACAGATGGAAAACACAACACAAGGGGGACGAGAGAATGGTATGTTATACAAGGGAGAGATTTTATCAACTTGAATGACTTTTTCCTTTTTGGCCTTTCCTTTAGGGGAGTTTCCAAGTGTGCTTGCCTATGACTCCTTGAAAGGGAAGCTTCCAGGTTGCATGTTCACCAAAAGCCTAAATGTGTTCTTCTTAATGTGAATGCAATTAAATGCTTTTCACACGCCATTCAATACAAGAAGTTTCCTTTCTTTCTTGGCTTGTGCCAATACATCATTTAGGGGTGTTAGAATGAAAATAGAAGCTGTATGTCTCAGCTCTCTCTGAAAATCACAATCACAGTTTTATGTGTTCACACATACAAAGAAGGGGAGTCAAACACAAAAGCCCATTTCATGGCAGCGCCCCGTCGGTGGTCCCTCTGCTTGGTTTGTAGCCCCTTTGTGTTTTACATTTTACAACAAGTCCATGACTCATTTATCAAGTCTCCCAAAATTGCTATAGCAACCCTGCTCATGTCTAGTCCTCTGACCCACACACAGGTCTAAGCAGAGTATATTGCAGCATACGTGGATGGGGGCAAGACAAGGCACAGCTGCTCCTCAGCTTGTAACTCTGCATCAACACTGAGCTCAACCATGTAACGCCTGTCCAATCTGCCAAACTCGAATGAGTTGCAACCTGCTCGACTTCATCCTATTACGTCTCTCACAACAGTCAATGATCAACAGTGCCTGAATTGACTTTAACATCCATTAAATCAGATCTTGGCTCACATCTGCAGAGCTCTATGGTCAAGAATGTTGTAATTTCTCTGAGTTCTAAAACTCCAAGCAGACTGGCCTCTGCATCTCTTCTTTGAAAGTCACAACACATATATGTCTTCAACCTATGGCTACTCTCTACACTCTTCATATCGTATTCCTATACTCTGTGCTGTGCCTCCATTGATGAAGGGATCATTATCTCAAAATCAAAACCTTTTTACTGAGAACATATGTCTTTGTTTCCTCAACATCTCCGGATCTTTGTCCAAGATTCTTTACCTGATCTGTGACAACTTTGCAATAAATGAACGAGTACTCAAAGCAATTCAATTTTTCTATCAATTTACAGCTTAGATGCTTGAGGAAAGTTTACTTTCTTTACTGCTGCACTTTGAGTGTGTCTATGAAAAGATACAAAGTGATACAAAGATGATAGGTGTCAGGGTTCAAGGCATCATTATAAGTCAGCAACATTAAACTCTGTATCACTGTCTCCATTTTGAAGGATGGCCTCATTTTATGTGTTTCTTTATTGTCTATAGCTGCAATTGCAAAAATGGACCTCCTAATACTGTATGTATTACAGTCCATTCACACACTGATGTCAGAGGCTGCTATGTAAAGTAACCATCGGTATTAACTAAGGGTAAATAGACTTAACTTATAAACTTATAATTCTTTACTTCCATGTACTCAAAGCACTTTTACACTGAAATCACATCCATTCACACACTGATGGCAGAGGCTGCTATGGAAAGTGACCATCAGTAGTAACTAATCCCATTCATACACATTTATACGCCGCTGCCGAAGCAGCAGGAGCAACCTTTGGTTAAGTGTCTTGCTCACGAGCATGCAGGAGCTGGGGATCCAACCTCCGACCTTCCAGTTGAGAGAAGACCAACTCTACCAACTGAGCCACAGCCGCCCATGTTGTCTAAGCCATTGCACTTAAAATGCTTTTTAGGAACTACCACTTTATTTCACACTTAATTTTCCATGATCGTTTTTTAAAACGTTATTATAACAACTACAGAGAAAAAAATCCTTGTTTAATTTGACAGAAAACATGAATCTTGATATTTAAAAAAAAGAAAATAAATATTTTAAGATAAACAAATGTAGTATAAAGAATACAATTGACTCTTTTCCTCATACTTCACAATACATAATCAGTAACATAATGAATAACTGTTGCCAGTATGCATGATATTGAGATGATCTTTCAGCCTTGGTATTTATATGTTCAAAGGAAGAATGTCTGACTGTTTGATCCAGTAGGAGTCGCCCTTGAGCACCAGCATGAAACCAACACAAACTGCTGTTTGGCGACACCTCCGCCAAACTGAATCCTGCGCTCTACAACATCAGCACACCTTTAACCCCTCTCCCCCAGCGATTACACAAAGGAGTTATCAAATTGGAACGCACCACAATTAAGTGTTTAGTGCTAAGTGCAAGCCAGGGACAAAATTGTCCTCGTCTCGAGCTGCATTGTTGTGTTAGCAGGCTTATGCTAGCACTCTTTGGTTTGCTAGTAGCTTCACATTGCATGTAAATTTACACGGAATGACCACAATCTTAAAAACGCTTACTGGACATTCAAATAAGCAATGAGTACAGAATGTTATTCTTCTTTTCTCTAGTCCCTCACTTAAACAGCTTTGATACGCAAGGGGATGAGCTGGCTGTCCTGTCCATGTAAACACGATACAAATACTGCTCAGACAACATCACAGACAGCAGGCCTCACGTGTCTCACTCATTGTAGACAGTATTGACTCAGAGGGATATTTACAGATGATAATACTAGATTTATGCTATAGGTATTTATGTGTACGAGCTTTAGTTATGTTTTTATTTGTCTTTTCTTTTCTTCTCATCTTATCTTTTATTTTGTGTCTGATTCCCTCTCTCTTGTTTCTCTCTTTCTTCAGGTGACTGAGATGGATGAAAAGTGACTGTGGTGTCTCCAGGTGTCGTATGAAAACAGGGTGATGACTCTCCTAAATGGACAGCCTGCAGCAACCTCCACCAAGACACTCATCTGCATTCTAATTCATGACGGCTCATCTAAGTGTGCTTGTGTGCCTGCGTTAACGTTTGAGTACAGCCTATGATTCACAGGTTTTGTGCACATTATTTGGCCGTGTATTTGGCATCCCTGTGTGTCCTTGTCTGAGCGTATTTTCACATATATTGTATCTTTGACATGTGGTTTGGCAAGTGCTCACAGGTGAGAAGTATAGGGAGCATGTTTGTGCATTGTCATGCGCATGCACACGTCACAAGGTGTCATCTTGCAAATTGGCTTTCGCTCCTCTAGGCTGACAGAGTTGACAAGCCCTCCATGAGAGGAATAAACAAGGCTGCCCACCTCCCCTACAACCTCACCTCCTCCTAGCCCCTTCCTCTTCCTCCAGCCTTTCAACTTAAAGCATTAAATCTCCCCTTTCACTGAATCAATGAATGCTATATTCTTTTCTGAGCACCTGCCTATCTATAGGATTCTTACTTCAAATCATTTAGATTACACTATCACCTTGTTTTTAGTGTTATCTCTAAAAACCTACAGTCCGTCTGATTCAATGTAGACCTCTAAATATTTTGGTGGCCGGGGTTCTGGCTGATTCTAGATAGTAATACCAGTGCAGGTGGACAGGGATGTAAGCCAGGAATAACTAGATTTGTGAGAGTGTACATAATAATAGTGTTAAATCAAAAAAGTGTTGCTCGGGGTTTGAGAAGAAAATGAATACAACGTTCATGTCCGTACGCTATTATGTTGCAACCAACAGTATTTTGCAAACAAAGCTCAGCACATTGACGAGAAACATTGTAATAATAGTTATTTTCCGGTGAAACCTAATCAGCCTATACCATCATGTAAAAAAACAGCAAACTTTGCTACCATTGGATGCAGCAAGACTGACAGTTTCCTCGTGTTTCCTCCTGTTAATCACTCACAACAAATTGTACAGCTCCTCCTCTGCACCTTTTTTAGATTAAGTGTATTTTTTACATTATCATTATACAATTGTACAACAGAAGCTTTACCTTAAAGTGCTCACACATACAGGCATACACTGCTACAAACAACTTGCATTTAAATAAGAGGTACAATGTATAGTAGCATTATGTATACTGCACAGTAAAAAAATAGCTTGAAAGTGAATAATATAAATATATATTGCAAAGTCTGACATGTTGACAATATTGAAAAGGTAAGAAAGTACACTGCAGAAGAAAAATATGATTTGTACCAGAGAAAAATGTATGTATGTTCAGGAGGAAGTGTATAAGTAGTACAAGTAAAAAAGAAAAAGGAAACATATATATACATATTGCACAGTAGAGAATGATAGTGCACTGTTTGTTGATTATTGCCCAAGGAGATGACGGAGGGAGAATCAGTGCATGTATGAGTTCAGTGTGTTTGGCTCTGGGGAAGAAACTGTCTTTAAATCTGTTTGTCCATGTTGTGATGCAGAGGGCAACAGGTTGAACAGATGAAAGCCGGGGTGTGAGCTGTCCTTCACAATGATTTGCTATTTATGTATTTTAACCTACTCTGCTTAGCTCCTTGACAGCAAGAGCATACTGCTGTTGAAATAGCTTGTTACTTCTTCATTTTACGACTGATTTCATTGTTTCATACCAAAACACCAAGTCAAATGTCTTGTTTGTGTGAACACGATTCTGATTTGCAGTCCTTATGCTAATCTAATTTAGCTAGCTGTTGGCCCATTGCTTCAGATTTATTTTGTTCCTGTTTCCTCCTGGCAGTGTAGAAACATTTACCAAACATAACCCACTTTACCTCGAAATTACATTTAAAAAAAAAAAAAAAAAAAAAAAAGCTGTCTTCTAAAATGAATCCTTACGTTATTCACATTTAATTGAAAGTATAATTTATGTTCAAGACTGACCCTGACAGAGGTTATTTTCCTGTTGGGGAAGAGAATGACACATCCTTTAAAGTGTTCAGGTCTCTAACACTTAATCAGCATTCTAGACTAAATCCTTATTCAGGGAAAAATATGAGACTGATTAGATAGTTCAGAATATACGTTTATAGATTTGCATAGTTGTGTGTTTATTGGAAGTGTGTACAGCTGTTGCATGCATGTGACTCTGTGTATGTGTTCCCATTCCCTCCTTCCCTCAGTAATGAACAGCCAGTTAATGAAGGAGCCCTTGCTCCTTCCTTTCCACCAGCCAGGAAATAATTACCTTGTGTCTGAAGCCATTCTCCATCTGTACCACACTCTACAGCTTCATTTAGCTGCCATCTTTCTAAAAAATCCAATTCTTTCTCTCCCACGGCTTTCACTTCTCTTCTACTTTCACACCCCCACCTATTTTGAAGGAAGATAAAAAACTAACTCACTGACCACAATACCGCATCACTCTCTCTTTTTAAA
The DNA here is from genome assembly GCF_963930695.1 of Labrus bergylta. Taxonomy (NCBI): domain Eukaryota; kingdom Metazoa; phylum Chordata; class Actinopteri; order Labriformes; family Labridae; genus Labrus; species Labrus bergylta. The sequence goes on along the minus strand of NC_089205.1, from coordinate 12,298,836 downwards.
TATGAGGAATTAATTTACTTTATTAAGTGGCAGATGATTGTAAAAGGGATCTGACTTTTGATGGTTTAATAAAGCCTTTTAATATAGTTTTCCATCTGCAGACCTCTTAGCGTGTGTGTGTGTGTGTGTGTGTGTGTGTGTGTGTGTGCGTGCGTGTGTGTGCGTGCGTGTGTGTGTGCGTGCGTGTGTGCGTGCGTGCGCGTGTATGGGTGTTACTTCCATAATGAATATGTGGACATATTCATTATGGAAGAGAGATATCTTCTACATCCCAGAGGCTCAACATGATTTTTTATTCACTCCCCTCCCATTTTCTTTTCTATCAGTTTCTCCTTTTATTAAATAAACTCTTTCTGTCTGGCTATTTGACCTCTCCATACCTCTTGGGCCTATTTTTGTTGGATTAGTTATCACAGACTCTTCCTCCAAAATATTTTACTTTGCATTGTCCTCTATGTAGTGATCTGCCCTTGGCTTGTTAACTTTCATTTACTGGATGAAATATTTGTTTAACATGTGAAACGCAAAACAGTATAAACATTAGAGTTGACTTACCTTGAGTGTCATTGTACAGATTAAAGTACTGAGACAACAAACTGCAGCTTGACAACCAACCAGAAGTACAAAAAGAAGTGAGAATAAAAGTTGAGGCACATACAAAATGTAAAATGTATGACAAATTAGAGGTGCTCGCAGATTAGAATTTAGAAACTTTGAAGCCAGAAACCTCGGTCCTGTTCATACAGATGGGAGTGCACACACCATTTTCATTCTAGAGTTTAAAAAAGTCAGAAACAAAACTGTTTTTAGCGTAACAAAATCATTAAGTGTTGAGTTCCTGTGCTTTAGTACTGCAGCCAGTGGCCACACTCTTACAGTAGAGCTTTCACACTTGTAGAAATCTCCTGAAAAAATCCTGATATTTCCCGGAGGAGCTGTGAATGCAAACAGCCAAATTTTTCCCTCAAACTTCACTACACTTAGCATTGATATAAAGGCAAATATTGTCATGTTACTGTTTTCTTACCTAAGGAGACCCCTCGCCCCCCTCCCGTCTGACAGGGATAGCATATGTGAACAGCCAGGTCATCCAGAGTATATGTGAAAACGGCTTTACAGTGGCTAATCTGAGAATTTATCTCCTTTCAGTCACGGTATCCTTTTCCCATATGTCTGACTGGAGTTTAGAACTGAACTGTTAATACTTGTTGAGGGACAAAAATGATGAACATTAAACAATATAATACATGTTGTGTTCTGGTCAATGTAAGTAAGGGTCATTATTCAAACGAGCATTTTTCCACCTGAAGACAGGTTCATAGTCATTCCATTCACATGGTTTGTCTGCATGCTCTTCCCTGAGGTACTCCTTCCTAACACTATCAGAAAGGATGAAGACGGATGAAACCGATAGCAAAAAAAAAAGAAGAAAAAAGAAAAGGAAAGTAATAAGCAACAGAAGGTGGCACTGGTGCTATGCTAACAGAAAAGGTGAGATGAAGCATGTGGGAGAAGCAGAGTCAGAAAAATTGTCTGCCTGCGCTCTAGCCCCTAAAAATTGGATCCAGTTAATGATCAAATATCAAAGCTGTAGAATTTTTCAAAGCTTTTAACGGAAGCTTATTCCTAGTTTCACACTTTGATATTTTTTTTTCCTTTTTGTGTGTGTGTGTATATGGGGGGGGAGGGGCGGGAGGGGCGGGCGTTGTTTCTTATGTAACACTTGTAGCCTGGTTTAACTAATAGTGCATTGTGTTCTTATGATTCTGTTCAATTCTCTGAAAAGCTGGTTTCCTGATTAGCATCCCTCAGTCAGTGTGGACATGATTGCAATATTTTCCACAGTTTGTAACTGGGGCAATAATGGACCACCTTACTTCATGAATATAAATGAATTTATTCAGACCACCTAATACACACCAAATCTTTAAACCAATATGAGTTTAAACAAACAGCTCGGATCCACTAATTATACCAAAAACACAAAAGGAACGTGCATTTGCAAGGTAAGGCATTGTCTGAGTATAATTACAATAAGCTGAATGAAACCTCCTGCTGAGCTGTACGATCTAAGATGCAATAATTAAAGTAAGGCTGAACAGGGTTCTTTGTTTTTAAGAATGTAGTAAACACCATGAAAGGCTCTGCCAAGAGCCTGATTCACTGTTTTCACTTATGTATTCTGAAGTGGGCTGTCTGTTGTGTGCATTCTAAAGTGTTTCAAACATCGGTTCCCCATTTCCCATTCATCCGCACCAAGCTTTGAAAGTTTCAATGATGTTTGTGCTGTAACACTTGTGTTTGAATCTGTCAATGATGGTACCATTTTCAGGCAGCAGCAGCAGCACTCTCATTATTTAAGGATGAAAATGTAGAGAGAACAGACACTTAGGGCCCTAATTGGATGTTATGAAAAGGGCCGTCTAAAGCAAGTGACACACAGTGATTTGGAACGTGTCCGACTAGATTTTGCTAGTTATGTGGACAGTTGGTTACAGTAGGTCACGCCCCCATGTACGGAGGATGTAGTCCCTCAAGCAGGCGGCCCAGGTTCCAGTCCAACCTGTGGCTTCCTGCAGGTCATTCCCCACTCTCTCTCCCTGATTTCCTACTCTATCAACTGTCCTATCAAATAAAGGTAAAATTAAAAAGAAAGGCAAAATAAAAAAATGTATAACCTGTTATCGATTATACGTTTTTAAAGCATAAATTCACGTTTTCAGCCTAGTACAAAAAAACAAATAGGTCTGATCAGTTATTGTCATCATGGGGCACACACTGCACAGTAGGTGATAGTTTTTGGTGTTTTGTTTTGTTTTATTAAGGATGCCTGTTATCCATAGTAAGGACCGTAGCTGACATGATTGACAGGTGGGCACGATGTAACAGTTTGTCAAGAGGCTTACAACCCGCCTTAGCTCCAGCTCTCAGCCTGTTGTTAGGTTGACTGAAAGTTAGGCTGAGATGAGATGTCCAGCATGGCTGCTGCTGATGAGCCTCCGGAGTCACTCAGGCTCCGTCCATTAATATTTACAGTCTATGATCTATACTTACTTCATTTACGCCTATCACTCTTTTATGGCGCATAGGCCTTTGACCAGAGTCCTGAGCATTCTTTTCCAGTTGTTTCCATGTTAGTCCGCTCTGTTTGATGGCAGTCTCAAGGTCCATGCGTCAGGTGTACATGCGTCCTCCTTCTCGTGCCTTCGGGGTTCCATTTGAAGGCCTGCCTGGCGATGCTGTCTCAACAATACATCCTCATCTCCACCTTCTCCTCCTGATCTCCTCTTCTGATGGATTTTGACCTGTTCTCTGTCAGAAGTCATTGTTACTGATGGTATCTGGCCAGTGGATGTATTAGGATCTGCCTATAGTAAAAGGTAATTGTATTTCACTGTGTTGCAGGTATCAAATATATGAGATGTGTCATTGAATGGACGGAATAAATATTTGCTTTACAGCTGCAGGAGAAGCTGATTATAGATGTAGTTGCCGAAAAGGACAGGAAGGAGGAATGAAAACAGTTGCCGCTACCTTTAAACCTTTCACAGTCCCATCTGGAGCACAAACAAATGTGATGTCATTTGTTTTTGTAAAATTTGATCACTTAGAATTTACAAGTCTGTGGCAGAAAAGAAAAATGTATTGCATCATTAGCCTCCAATCATCATTAAAATTTGAAAAATATAATGTTTCAGGGAAAATCAAGGTTTCAACCTATTTGTTCATTTGCATCTGTAAGCGAGTCTGCAGAAGTGAAATTATGCATATTCTGCAGTTGAGCTTCACCTCCCTGTACCCCTCACTTAATTCGTCCATTTCTTTCCTTCCTTTTGTTAACTTGCTTCATTATTTATTTCTGACCTTGGCACTGCAATGCAGAGGCAGCAAAAAAACTCCTCAACCTTTCTTGCACCTCAACATCTTTCCTCACTGTCCTTCTTTTCCTATCAAACCTTATATCTCCCACTCTCCTCACCAGACTGTGCACAGCATTCAGCACCCTTTGTCATCTCCTTCTGTCCATCCCATTGACGCTCTGGTTTAGTATCCCCCCATGTGCATGTGGGGTTCGGGGGTTGGATATGGTTCTATTTCAGCAACATGGTTTACAGTGTGTAACTCTCTTTTTCACTCTCTTGGTTAGAACAAGATTGTGTTGACATGACAATAAGGCTTTAAGCTAGAAAATATATGAGTTGAAAATCAAATAAGGTAATAATTCATGTCAGACGTTTTGATACTCTGGTGTTGATTTGTTGTTGTTGATTGTTACATGATTCATTCAGTGCAGTGGTTTGAAGTAATCCGGGACTCGGTATAAAAAGAACTTCTTATCTTGGATGGTGCACTATATGACTTTTATTTAAAAAAAGAAAACAGCTTTATACTTGAGCCAAGCAGTGTTTACTCAACACTTGATTGGGTGTAAAACAGTGTGTTATCGCTCTAAAGAATGTTAGCCATCAATAATGTATGGTATGGAGTTTTGACTGCACCTCGACAAGCTCTTTTATCACGCTCCATGCTTGTTTTCTTTTACACTGCTTTCTGATCTCCGTCCTTCCTGTTAGTAGCAGAAATGCAATTTGTGAGCAATCAATGTATTCCAAGTGACATGTGATGGAATCGATGAGAGTCCGAAGGTCGCTGCCTGAAGGCATTCTCTCAAACTCAGGGTCAGCAGGTGCGGCCTGAATAAGTCACGTCAGTTCAGCCTCAAATCGTCCTGTTGCAGTTCACGCTGACAACTCAACACTTAAGTATTAGCTCCTCATTGACTGAAGGACAAATGATAATAAACTTAATTTATGGAGGGAATTAAAATCGTAAAATAGATACAAGTGCGAACTAAAAATGCCCTTAACAAGTAATAGAAGCTGATCTCCCTAAATCCCCTTTATATAATGTTTTTTTTTACAGAAAAGCCAGGCCCTCAATGCATTCGCTTTAATTGCAATATTTACCGATTAATGATTGATCACCAAAAAAAAAATGTTCTGCCTCAATAAAGAGGCCAGTTACCATGCCAACATGAAATAGAAGACTAACAATGAGAACAGGTCAGTGATGAAGGTAATACCACAGAATGAAAGGAAAGAGGCTGGAAAGTGATGATTTGATGTAAAAAATGTAGACAAATTGCTTTTAACCTTTTCAGGGTTTTTATCTGGATGCCATAAACAAGCAATATTTACAGTGTATTTACTGTACTGAACTGTTTAATCGTGACAGGTGTGTTTACATCTGTATTTTATTTGACATAACTTCGGACTCAGTTACTGCATCAAACACATTTCATTGTTTCCTGATCCATTTCAAAACATGGTGTCAAGATGCTATCTAAACTTCGCACAAAAAGTAAGGAAATTTGTAAGGAACATGCATTGCGGGATAAGCAGCAGAGCTGAGTATGTGGGTTGCACCCATAAAACTGGTGGGCCATTGCCATAATTAATAATTACTGATTTATCTATTGTCCAATTGATAACTGCCAATTGAATAACACAAACACACAAATTCAACAGCTGACAAAGTCTCATTGAGCATTAGCCACTACAAGCCAATTACTTCTTAAAGGTTAGGTTACTATCTTTCAAGTCTGGCTTATATACAACCCAAAGTACATTTGAATTTCCACATTGACGGATTGTTGTTCCTACTGACATACTTGTCACAAAGGGAATTCTTCTAAATGCAGTCAAATGTTCATAATCTGGATAGAGCTACTGCAAAAGGCTTTCTCAAGCTCACCCAGATATGATATTTTTGCAGTTATTACTTGCATCTCTTGTCTCATGTCTTTTTTTTGTTGTGACATTTTTATGGCACTATCTCTCTTACATGATTCTGCAGGTAAACAATCAGCAAAAGAGCTCAAAGTTTAGTTCTGACAAAATAACTCTTCACACGACTGATATATTTGAAAATAATAATATGAAAGGAATACAGATTATAATACCAAGGTTTTTCATTTCAATTGAAAGTACACATCACGATAGAATAATACATATTTTCACACTGGATTTCCCCCACTAGTCAATCAATCTTTATTTGCATGTATCTCAAGATAACATTCATGTTTATAATGATGTTAATATAAGTAAGGCTGATATTAATAGTCAGGGGGTCCACAGCAGCAGGCGGTCCACACCAAAGATCCAGAGGATCTTATTATGAGACAAGGAAGCTCAGAAGCTCTGAGGAAGTGACATGCAGTAATATGATGTGAATGCACAGAGAGAGGGCGTTGGTGGGGGTGGCTAGGAGCTCAATGTGCCATGCCACCTGGCAGTCTTAGTTTATAGCAGAATAACTATAGGAGCTAGACCATACCTGAGCCAGCCCTAACTATAAGCTTCGTCAAAAAGGAACATTTTAGCTTACTCTTTAAGGTACAGAGAGTGTCTGGCCTGACTGGTAGATGATTCCAAAGGATAAGGGCATGATAACTGAATGCTCTACCTCCCATAGTACATTCAGAGACTGTAGGTACCATGTTTAGGCCTGCATTCTGGGAGCATAATGTTCTTGGTTTGAATTGTCTCTCATGGATTAAGGTGCAGTTATCGTGAAACCCCCAGAAAGATAATAAATCATTGCCTTGCATTTGCTCCTGGTTTAACATTTTTTAGGGCTAACCATGAGCTCCCTTTCAAATCAACAGCATTTTCTCCTGCCTGTATACTTCACATTTCAGAGGACAGTCAGAAAACAGGTCGGTCAACAGGTTTTTTTTAAGGAATGCCGGGAGACAATTTCTCAACAGGTTGGGATGACATCATTCCCTTGCTCTACTGCAGGCATTGCAGTGACCTAAAAACCCATCTGGCTGTGTGTTTGTGTGTGTAAAAGGCATTCAACCAGAGACAATTTAAGCGGGAACATTTCCTGTCTAAGTGCTTGTGTGCTGTTTGTACGAGCTTGTGTGCATCTGTGTGTGTTCATGTGTTTTGTGTGTTAGGACTCTATTTCCATGTGCTTATTTATTGAAGAAAAACCTTTATCGCCCCTATGGGAATTTGCCTTCCACTGAGATCAACAAAGAACAAGTGACAAAAGACGTCAACAACAAAACAGGACAGCGCATAAAATGATAAAACAAAATCATATAAAAAATAATAAAAATCATTAAAGCATCACATGACTCCATGTAAGGGATTTCAAGTAGTAAGTTCAATAAAATGCAGAGTATAATCAGAGGCTGTTGAGCAGCTGAATGCTGTGTGATTCAAAAGATGTGAAGCCCCTTTTTAGCCCACATCCTGGATGTATATACAGTCCTGTGGCCGAGGGTACATACTCAGACCAAAGGGAGTGCACTGCAGTGGGTCTGCTAGAACTTTGGCTAAATTCAGTGTGAACTGGTCTGTCAGGTGAGAAATACTGCACATTTGTTTCCCGGTTATCTTGCTACCTAGTTTAAAACCTTTTCCAGTTTTCTCTTATTTTGTACGGCCAATGCTTCCCCCCAAGCACTGAATATTAAAGATCAGTACACTTTAATGAAACTTTTCTAAAACAATTTCATAGTACTGTGAACATTAAAACTCAGTTTTAAGAGATAAAGAGATAAAGACACTGTTGAGCCTCGCATATCATGTATGTATGTAAGCATTCCATGTCAGTTTGTCATCAATAATTGTGCCCTTGATACCTGTACAATTTCTATAGCTGTGCCGTTCATGATTACAGGGGAGAGAGATGAATATCTTCTTAAATCAATAATAATTTGTTTATTTCAGAACACCCAATTGTTAAAGTAGTCTATCTCAGCTCTGTAATTTGCATTATTGTTTTAAAGACCTATCAGAGCGACTTCATCTGCAATTAAATTAATTTACACTTATCCTGAACACTAATAAAGTCACTGGTATACAAAGTAAACAACAAAGGTGAAAGGATACATCCTTGTGGTACCCCAGTGTGAGTGTTGATTACTGATGACTGTCGCACAGAAATGTTAACAAACTGTTGCCTCTCAGAAAGGAAGTGAAAGTATGTATCCACATAATGACGATGTGGTTAACTCCCATTCTACTCAGCTTCATAGCCAGTAGATCTGCTCGATCAGTATTAGAGACAGATGTAAAGTCAGCAAGAAGAATACACATGTAGGATGATGGTGTTTCTAAGTATTTATAAACTTGGTTAAGAAGTGTATCTTGCTTGATAATGTATCCAACTGCGTGCAGCTACACAATCTAATCTTTAACAGTCTGATGGATTTCCCTGTGCCCCTTGTGAAATGCTTTATTCACAATACACTATGCTGCATTCCTGCAGATATGAATTGTTGTCTTCACATTGCAGAATACAAGCGGCTGGTCTGTGTTATTGGAATACACTGATGCAACATTGGTTGGGCTTAAAATGCACAGTATTATGTTTGCACAACAGAGCCCATAAATAAATCATGACATAAATCACAGACTTATATGCATTTCCAAAACAGACTAATAACATCAAAATTACATGATTAAGAAAATGATTTAAAAAACTATTGTTTCCAGGTTGTTAAATACTGACCCTTCATATAGGGACCCCCATCCCTGTATGAGACACATCCAAAACGTTCATCCATACATACCCTATCCATACATCAATCTAATATTTGACCCTCTGAGCAACAAAGTCAGTTACGTGCAAATGAAAAGTATGGTATTCCTAGAAATACATGAAAACCAATTCTCCTTAGAGGCCAACACCATCACCAGCAACTAGGGAAAAAGATTGAATATGATTTGGGCGTACCTGACGGTTCAACAAAAAACATGATTAGAGTTAACACAATCCCAAGATTGCCAATAGGATGCATTTACTGTAAGTGTTGTCACTTCCCCACACTCCTTTTAAGTGGGTCAGTCAATAGTCAAAGAAATGAAGACAAAGGGAGGGAAGTTCAACAAAAAAAAAAGATAGATGATAAATGACAAAAAAGCAGAGTGAGAGAAATAGAAAGGAATGTAGTGAATAAAAAGCAAACTAATAAATAAAGCTGTTTAGAAATGATGCAGAATAACTTTGCCTCCATTGATTTTGCCAATGCCAGGCAATAAGAAAAAGTCTGGCAGTCCCCCTTCACACCGTTTTGCAGGTGAGCTTGGCTGCAATGGTAGGGTAAATGATTGACTGTTTGAGTGTGGGTTGTCTCTGGAAGCTGCTTGTTTCCACCCTGCGGTTAAAAACACCGGCTTCTCACAGCTCCTGTGAGCTCCTCTCTTTTACACCTCCCACCAGACTTAAGCTTAAATGCACCTGTGATATGTAATAGATCTGCCAATTGATGTCACAGCTTATGTTTGTTGCATTTTATCTGTTCCCCTAGCTCCTGGTTTCAAATAGGAGTGGTTTGTCATATTGTCCCACTGATTTGAGTAGGTACGTTTTGGTTTCTTGATT